>NC_051862.1:26314229-26674229 GCF_015732765.1 Culex quinquefasciatus | reverse complement strand
AAATAATACATTTAATTCAGATGTTTGTATTACAACCTAAGTTTTTATATTATTTAAATTACAAATTAGTTCAAATTTGTATTGTTAAAAATACCAAGAAGACATTTAACAAACAACAGCTTAATTGTGAAAAACTCGAAACAGCCTAAAAATCTATCATCTCTACTCCCAGGATCAGACAACCTACCAACCCCGCATCCACCTAGACCGGACAAGGCCGCCTCCAGGCAACAACGCGCCCAAACTCATGTAAAACATCATCCATGAGTTTGCTTCGTGGCGCACAAAAAAGGGGGGCCTAGCCACTGTTGATGGTGGAAGGCACCAACAAAAAAAAGGATAACGATGATGACTCGAAACGGCCCCGAGGCCCCAAAGGAGGGTGGGATGGGAGAAGCCTGTAGTAGAGTCATTTTTCATACCTCTCTGGATGTGGCTTAGCTGGTTGGGGCTCCATTTCGATAATCTGAGTACGTGCCGGGCCAGGTTGGACGGAGGAATGCAAAAAAAACATCAGCAACATCCTTTGAACTTTGATGACTGCCGGCTGTTGCTTGCAGAAATTAGACCGAGTCACGTGTTTTGTTGCTGTCACCGCGGGTGCGAAATTTCACTAAACAATTGAAAAATGTTAAATCAAACACAATGTTAAATTGAAAACCGATGTAGTCTTCACCAGTTGACGTCTCAATATCGTCGTTTAGAACCATTTTCCTCCTCAAAGTTCCAGGAAAAGCTGTACCAAACTGTCGTCTGTCTGTCTGCGAATGATGTGTCAATCAGTCCCAACTTGTCCCACATCGTAGGCAAAGTGTTCCTTTCTCAAATTTGGATTATCGATTTTCCATAACTCATAACTCTCTCTCTGGTCCCCAGCAGCAACAGTAAATGTCGGTCGGAGGTAGCCACTGTGTTGCACCGATTGTGTGACGGCTAGTGGGTCGTTCAATGTTTTCCTTTCATCATCATTATCATTTCCCAACCAAAACGTGACACGTGACCTGGTCATGCCCCCGTGCTACGCCGAATGTGAGTGGTGACGGCACGGAATGGAGTTTCAGCGGGGCTTCAAAATGTGTGTTTTGCTATGGAAATTATAAAATAGTATTTTTAATAACAATAAATGCGTTTAGATTTCATTTCCTAAAATTTGATCATTTGTTTTCTAAAATAATACATGTTTTCACACAATAGTCAAATTTAACAGTAAATAATTACATCATTTCATTTTTCACATTAAATTTAATAATTTTAATCATCAAGCCAACATATAGCCTCTGTTTGCATTAATGACCCATATGAGCATTTCTCTGAGATTTCGATCATTCGATTTTTTGTATTTTTTAATCCGACTGAAACTTTCTTGGTGCCTCATTTGTTTGTCCATATAATTTTCCATACAAATTTGGCAGCTGTCCATAAAAAATGATGTATGAAAATTCAAAAATCTGTATCTTTTGAAGGAATTTTTGATCGATTTGGTGTTTTCGGCAAAGTTATAGGTATGGCTAAAGACTACACTGATAAAAATAATACAGGGTAAAACAAGTTGGTGATTTTTAATTTCACCTTTTGACACTAAAACTTAATTTTCAAAAAAAAACACTGCTTTTATTATTTTTATTTTTTGATATATTTTAGTGGACATCATATGCCAACTTTTAAGAAACTACAAGAATGTGCAAAAAATCGTTGACTTTGTTATGATTTTTTTGAATCATTACTATTTTTTTTAAATCGAAATATTGGTCGCCAATATTTTTCAACGTCTTTTCGATGTAAAATCGAATTTGCAATCAAAAAGTACTTTAGTGAAATTTTAATAAAGTGCACCAGTTCATTTTTAAGTTTTTTAAAATAGTCGAAGTTGTTCATTTTTTTTTTTAAATAAGTGCCCATGTTTGCCCACATAAGGAATAAAAATACTTTTGCAAAGCTTAGAAAATTTACTTGATTTTGCTTTTTTACCTTAGTTGCTGAAATATTGCCATGCAAAACATTTGTAAAATTTTCAAATCTTTTCGAAAACAATATTTTATTTTTTTTAAATCAAGACTAACATTTCAAAAGGGCCAAAAATTCAATATTGAAGTTGAAAAAAAATCGCGACCAATATTTTTTGAATATGTTTTGAAAAAAAACATTATTGATTCAAAAATTCATAACTCGGTCAAAGATGTTGCATATTCTGAATTTTGGCATTTGATGACATCTAAAACATATCAAAAAATTAGGAATAGAGTCATCAAAAAAAAAATTGTATCTTTTTTTTTATTGTAGTCTTTATCCATACCTACAACTATGCTGAAGACACAAAACCGATCAAAAAAATCTTTCAAAAGATACAGATTTTTGAATTTTCATGTATCATTTTTGAATAGACAGCTGTCAAATTTGTATGAAAGTTATATAGACAAACTAATGATGCAAAATGGCTTTTTGGGGCATACCGTAGGCATCAAAAAAGTTTCAGCCGGATTAAAAAATACAAAAAATAATATTTTAAAAAGATCGATTCCGTACAGAGTTGCTCATATGCAGTTTCATTGCTTTTGATAAACTGATAATCTGCCGCTCTAATCGTTTCCGTCCCATATGTAAAAACAGCAAGCCGAGAAAAACGCGTGTCAAAGTTGTCCCGCTCATAAGGCTACGTGTTAGAATTTCACGAATAAGTGGATTTTCTCCGGATTTCTAGAACAAAGTACTAAATTTTATTGGTTTTTCTGATAGTTTACATGATTTTGAACCAAATTGCATTATTACATCAAAATTGACGAAATTACATATGGGACGGACTAGCTTCGAGCGGCAGTAATAAATAATAATAATGTTATATTGAAAAATCGTAAAACTTCAAAAAAAGAAAAGCTGTCCCCAAGAAAATATGGTGAGAAATTCTCCGAGATTTAAGACAAAAGACATGTGTTAATTTTTTTGATTTAAATGAAACTTTGTAAACAACACTTCATGAAATAGGCCGATTTCGACTGATTAAAATTTGTTTTTCATAAAGGTAAACAAAAAAAAACTCATTTTGTGTCATTGCTTCACCCGTACAAGCCTTCATTGCAATTTTGGTAGCTATCCATACAAAAATGGTACGTAAATATTCGATAATTGGTATCTTTTGTAGGAATTTTCTGATCGACTAGATGAAGGTATTGACGAGGACTATTTTTTTGCCGATTTTTAAAATAAATTATTTTACAAACAAACAATTTTCAGGAATCATTTTTTAATAGTTTTTAGGGGACAAAATCTCGATTTTTTGGAGTCATAGAGAAAATTTAACTGTTAATGATTCTTTTTAAATTGTTTGTTGGTAAAGCAATAATTTAAAAAATACTATGCTTTTCAGAAAAATTTCCCAAAATTTTGTCTTTGATTGATGATTTCTCTTGTTGTTGATATTGGATAATGACACGGACAAACGGACATGACACCAGGAAAAAAATTTCTTCAAATTTCTGAAGCAAACTATCACTTGCGCCATCTAAATTCAAGTTGTATTATGAAATTATTAAGTAAAACATTTAGCATCACTATGGTGCTAGAAACAGTTTTTTGACATTAAGTTTGTCTTTATGATTCTATGTAATTTATCATGGATAATAAAATTGCCGAAAAATTGATAGAAGTGGTATTTTTAATATAAATTCATACGACCATTTCAAAAAATGCCCATGAGTTAGAATCATCAGCTGGTTTTGTTTATGTTTTAAACCACGTGGCGCGAAGATTTTGACACAAGCGTTCTAGTTCCTTAATTGATGAAGAATTAATCATGTTTAATTTTTAACATTTTTCGTGCATGGATTCTTTTAATTTGGAGATACTACATAGGATTGCTTACTGCAGTTTGAGACATGTTTCAAATGTTATGTAAACAATGTTTCGGATATTTTACAAATAAAACTTGTTAAGTATAAATGTATTCAAACAGATTTTATCAGCAATTGAAGAATCAACAATTTGGATGAATAAAATGCATTTGGCACAACATTTCAAGCAATGTCATGATGGAGTCGAGCTTTTGAGGTATTCGAAGTCAACAAATCTTAAGAAGAGAGTTGATATCGTCATTGTCATAATTCGTCGCAAACATTTCAATAAGCGCAATGTCTCACGCAAAACCAATGCTTTTTGAAATATTAGCGACGAATTATCAATAACTATGATTGACACCTTCCAAATAACATTGAATAATCTTACCCTGATATTATAACTGCACTTCAATGATACATAACCTTGGAGCTTCCATTCGGTTGCTTTTCTGATTTAAAATATTCCAAAAAAAACAAAAAAGGCTTTTTTTGACCACCCAATGTTTAGTCTACGGACAGAAAAAGTGCGAAGCACTTAATTTTTTAGCAAAAAAAATAACATCAACGATCCAAAATGTTTCAAAACAAGTCACTTCAGCAGCAACAAATATGTCACGCTTGAGCTTGAACATGGCCTTCTCCTTTGTTCATGTTTACAGCTTTAGTGAGCAATTTTCTACGAAATCGGCCGATTTTGACCATTTTTATTTTTTTGTATTTTATTATTTGGCTCAAACTTTGACCAAAGAAGCTATTTTGTGTCATTGGTGTTCACCCGTACAAGTCTCCATACAATTTTGGCAGCTGTCCTTACAAAAATGATACGTAAATATTTAAACAGCTGCAACTTTTGAGTGAATTTACTGATCAATTTGGAGTCTTCGGCAAAATTGTAGGTATTGTTGAGGACTATTGGAATAAATAGGTACATTTAACAAAAGTTGCCAATTTTTAAATCAATTTTTTTTTTTCACGAAAACTCAATTTCCCAAAATACGTATTTTTTGATTTTTGAGATTTTGTGATATGGTTCAGGGGACAAAACCCCGCAACTTTCGGAATTACTAATAAAAAAATTGACCTCAATTTTTCATGTAATATTGAATTTGCAATCGAAAAGTACTCTGCAGATTTTTTGAAAACGGGCTCCGTTTTCAAGATATAGCCACCGAAAGTTTGATTTTAACGAAATATTTGCAGTTTTTCGATTTTTAAAAGTAGTGACCATGAGTAACCATTTCTAAAAATATTTTTTTAAGTTCAGAAAATTTGCTATGAAGTTGTTCAAGAGAGATCGAGGATTGGACCTCTGGTTGCTGAGATTCAGCTGGTTAAAGAACAAGAAACATGAAAATTGAAGTTTTATAAGTCTCACAGAAACAACCCACTATTATCTAATGTCGATATCTCAGCAATTAAAGATCCGATTTTCAATATTAAAACATGAAACATTCGTAAAATTTTCTGATCTTTTCGAAAACAATATTTTGATTTTTTTGAGTCAAGACTAAAATTTCAAAAGGGCGTATTATTGAATGTTTTTTTTCGAAGTCAAAGGAAAAGATAAACAAACCCTGAATTCAATTATTAGGGCAAAATTGTCAAGGGAATCAAAAACTTCGATAAAAATAAAAAAGTCTGAATGAAAAAACTGTTTATTATTACACCGTCTCCCACAAAAAAACATAGATGTCAGGCAAATCAGCAACATCAGCAAAGTTCGGACTCAGCAAACAGTCAACACAGTACCATCGCCTCATGGTTGGTGGCCCTGTTGGTAGCCAGATCAAACCATCAAAAGCCATCAACCGACTGTGAAAGGATTGAGTCATTACCGGCCAGTGTACGTGTGTGTACGTGCGTGTGTGCACCAGGACAGTTAAGTGTTATTTTTGACATGACTGGAAAACCACCGAGCTTCGGATTACCCTCATTTCTACCTAGCCTACTACGTCCCTCCCAAATGTTAAGGCCAGGACGATTTTGATTGATTTTGACGCGAACCTCCCCCTCAGTCAGCCAGTCAGGCAGCAGTCCCGATCGAACACGGCTTATTTATTCATGCTCTTTCATGCTGCCAATAATCGAGTGGGTTGGGACTGTGCGGGGTGTGGAAGGTTGGACGCGACACGTGAAGGTGTTGCATTATGGGTTTTGGGAAGATCCCCTCCCCCCGCCGCGGAAAGGGTTAGGAAATTGATTTTGTTCGTGTCGGAAGTCATTAGGTGAGTCGTCCGCGTGTGTGAGTGTGTGTGTGTGTGTGTGGTGTGATGACTCTATTTAAAATGGATGGTCGTTGATGGATTTTTAGTGTTTTTATCATCAATCAGCACGCATTAAATGAAAAAAACTAAGAGGAATTTTGTGAATGACTTTTTCCTTAAACTTGACGAAAAAAGTCTGTTTTTTTTTAAATTAAGTGTATTAAGTTAAGAGTTAAGAAAAATTACATTAAAAATCAGATTTTTGTTTTCTTAAAGAGTGTATAAAAACTTGAGCCCCTTTGAATTTAAAGAGACAGAAGTCACTTCGGCTCATCAAAATCATGATGATCTTCAGATATGGCTATTATTTTTCAAAGTTCTGGCCTGCAAAATAAATTAATTTGCATAACTTTTTATTTTTTGCCTTCCCCCTGGACCTAGGCCAAAGTCGAAGGATATCAATTTTTAAAATAAACCGGGGTGGCATTGGATTGGATTCAATTTATTTTTCAAATATTATTCAAATGGTAATACTAGTCTCAAGGTTTATATTTTTAAAACATGTACTATTGTCTACGCCTTCATCTTTTCAAGAAATTTTTTTCAACGGTTCTTAAAAAACAATTTCGTGAAAAACTAATATTAAAAATAATGGGTTGACTATGTTCCTTACTATAGAATGACTTAGGGAGCGTTGTTTCATTACGTTACACAAAATTGGATTTTTTTTTGTTAAAAATTTCTTCTAGAAGTACTTTTAACACTCGTTTACCTAGCTCAGTATGGTTCCATACATTTTTTTTCTATTTAATTGGTATTTTTCATTTTGCTAATAATTCATGATTCTGTCAATGTCACATCAATCTCATTCCAGTTTACGATAAACAGCAAAAAAATAATTTCAGGGAAATTGTTTAAAAAAAACTTACTTTTAATATTTTGGCTGAGTTGAATTCCGATCCGATTATAAAAAAAAAATGAAGAAAAATGAAGATTTCAAATTAAGTATCCAGAAAAAAAATATCACGTGAACAAATATTTCAAGAATTTCACATAATAATACGATGGTTAAACAAAGCAAATTTTTGAGTATTATGTATTATATATTTTTTAATAAATAAATTCAAAATTAAATATCCCAAAATCCGTATTATTATTATTTTTATTTTACAATTTGTGTTATGGGACCAACATTTTCACTTTTTAGCCATAAGGGACCATCCATAAACTAGGTGAACACTTAAGAGGGGGGAGGGGGTTATGGCGATTGTACACGATGCATACAAAAAAGTTTTTTTTTTGTATGGACAATTGTCCACGAGGGAGGAGAAGGGGGGGGGGGGGGAGGGGTAACAGATTCCCAAAAAAGTGGTTTATAAATGGTCCCTAAAGAAATACGTACAAAAATACTGCCTAGTTAAGATTTGTTTGAATGTGTTTTTAGAAGAAAAAGAATGTTTACCATAAAAAATAAGGCTTTTGATTTTACTGTTAAATCAATTTTTGTTGTGAAACTTATGATAAAATATTTTTTTTTAATTTTATTTTTTATAGTCAATAAAGAAATAAAAATTTATGTAATAAGATTGTGTCAGATTTTCAATGTTAATAAATTAAAATTAAAATAAATATATTCAGAATAATAAAATCAAGCCTAATATTTGAAAAGACACTACCAAATAATATATCTAACATTCGGCTAGATTGATGATAGATGAAAAAGTAATGTTAATTTGGGTGATATTTAGAAAATACTAACTTTAACCATTTTCACTCTATTTAAGGTTGTATCTCAGCACAACAAATGTCTAGATTTGGAACTTACAAAATAACAGAAAATTACAAAAAATTTACTCAGCAACTCGAAAAAACTAACAAATTTCACCAAAGATATTTAATTTTAAATTAATAAAAATTTAATTTTCGAACTAAATTTTCAAACAGAATTTATTTTTTGGAAAAATCTCTATTTAAAAAAAAATACATTTAAAAACATTGCACAGTGGGCGAAATGGAACCCAAAATCGGACTTAATTGAACGCGGCTGGTTTCCTGGTATGAATAATAGTGTTTCTTATGTAAAAAAATCCGGGGAATCGATTGGTGATGGTTTCATCCACCGCACGAAACGGCAAAGGGTCCATTTTGCCCCAATTCCCCATTTTTCACATTTTTTCTTGAAAATCGGTCTGTATTTAGAGCGGAGGCTTTATGCGGCCTTCCAAAATGCACTTAACTTATGTGAAAATGTCCCAGGAGTTCAGTAAAAATAACCACTTGCACCGCAAAAATCATCTAGGGTCCATTTAACCCCAATTCCGCTATAAAAGCAGTTTTGGCCGTTTTCAAATGTTAGGTCAGATTTTAAAAATCTGAAAATATTTTCATCGTAAAGATCAGACAATTTTACATAAGAATGACGATTTGCACTTGATAGTTTGACACATTTATGTTGATAAAAATAAAATGTATGTGAAAGGCAGTTTATTCTGCGTTTGGGAAAATTGGCCCAAAAGTGATTCTTCAATCTTTTTATTTAGTTTAATTTCTTTATCAACATAAATAAGTCAATCTTTCAAGTGCAAATCGTCATTCTCATGTAAAATTGTCTGAACTTTACGATAAAAATATTTTCAGATTTTTAAAATCTGACCTAACATTTGAAAACGGCCAAAAATGCATTTATAGCGGAATTGGGGTTAAATGGACCCTAGATGATTTTTGCGGTGCAAGTGGTTATTTTTACTGGATTCCTGGGACATTTTCACATAAATTCAGTGCATTTTGGAAGGCCGCATAAAGCCTCCGCTCTAAATACAGAACGATTTTCAAGAAAAAATGTTATAAAATGGGGAATTGGGGCAAAATGGACCCTTTGCCGTTTTGTGCGGTGGATGAAACCATCACCAATCGATTCCCCGGATTTTTTTACATTAGAAACAGTATTATTCATACCAGGGAACCAGCCGCGTTCAATTAAGTCCGATTTTGGGTTCCATTTCGCCCACTGTGCATTGTTTGTTGTTGAAAAGTTGAAAAATGTGTTCCCTTAAAATATATCAAACCAAAATTAAAGATAACTTTGACGAAGAAACTTAATCGATTCATTCAAAACATACATATTTGAAAATATATACGTACCAGCTTCTTTGATCGTAGGACGAACTCCACAAAGTTTGTGCCAACTAAAAGAAAAAAAAAAAGCCCCAAATCGGCCAATTTTGCAGGAAATTGCCCAAGTGACGAAATAAAGAAAAAGCAGTCTGATCAAAACCAACAACAGTTGCTGAAAACACAAAATAAATCATATAATTTAATATTATGATTATATTTTTAAGGGCTGCAGAGTCGGATCATATTTCAAGCGACTCTGACTCCGATTCCGACTCCGGCTTTCCAAAATTTGTTGACTCCGGCTCCGACTCCGACTCCGACACTTAACCTGTATTTTAAATATTAAAAAACGCATTTTCAGCGCAACAATTTTCTGAGTAAATTTGAATTTTGTTGTTTGGAAAATTGGAACATTTTATTTAACTACTTTAAATTTACATTCATTTTTTTAAATTAATAAGCTAGTTAAGGGACCATCCATAAACCACGTGGTCACTTTTTTGGGAATCTTTTACCCACCCCCCCCCCCCCTCGTGGACAATTGTCCATACAAAAAAAACTTTTTGTATGGATCGTAGACAATCGCCATACCCCCAACGATATTATTTAAGGATCAACACTTTGAGAGTTTTGTAGAGAAATTGTAAACATTGGGGTAATCGATATATCTAATAAATTCAATGATTGCATATACGAGGCATAAGAGCGCCGATTTAACTGTATTTCAAAATTAGTTGCAACTTATTTTCGATATTTTTTGTCAGCTTGAAATGTTTTCAGCACGACACTTTGATTTGTTTTTATTTACCCGAGCAGACGGTAATAACTTTGGAATAACATTTTTTGATATTTGAAAATAGTAGGCCAATAACATTTTATGTTATTTATAACAATTTTTGTTATTCGCCGTTATTATTTTTTTGTTATTGGACTGTTATTGTTATAACAGACTTATAACATTTTTAGTTATTCTTCGAACAAATCTTTGTTATTATTTTTTGTTATTTTAACAACTAATCCGATCATCCCAATTACATTTGGAGTTATTCTTCCACAACAAAAAATGTTATTCCAAAGTTGTTTTGGCTTTCAACCAATACCAGACCAATAACAAATTTTGATATGATAACATAAACTGTTATTCAACTTTTATGCAAAAATGAATTTCTCAGGAAGAATCCATAACACTTATTGTTATTTTAACAGAATTTGTTATTAAAATGGCATGAATTCTTTTATTACCGTCTGCCCGGTTACATATAAAATGAGCATGTTGCGTTCCAAGTAGAAGATTGATATTATAGTTGATAATGTTTTAAAAACATATTTTTTTTGTTAAATACTGATAGTGAGCTTTCCAATCACAAAAAAATGCTTCGAAAACATCATGGTATCTGATAAATATCTTGAACCAAAAAATAAACTAAACAAAATTGCACGCAATTCAATAAATAAATTTAAAACATAAAAAAATGGGAATTACCCTGAAAAAATATTGAAAAATAAATAAATTCGTAAATTATATTAATTTTTTTGACAACACCGACTCCAGCTCCGATTCCGGGTCTATCAGAAATTTACGACTCCGGCTCCGACTCCGACTCCAGCCCATACAATTTAGCCGACTCCGACTCCGACTCCAGCTATTAGAGTTTTGATGACTCCGACTCCAACTCCAGGTCCCCAAAAAGACCCGACTCCACCGACTCCGGCTCCGACTCCGACTCCGACTTCACAGCTCTGATATTTTCTAATATTTTTGACACTTTTCAAGGGATTATAGATAAAGGTAAAAAACATTTTATAATTTTTTCAATTTTTTTAAATTTAAACCGTAATGTCTCATTACCAGGCAGTCTAAAAAAACAGCACCCAAAATGCCGCCCCATCCTCGACCATTTACGACCCCTTCGTAGACCGCAATCGGTCCCTAAACGACACCTGTCATCAAGTTGTGGGTCCGCTCCCAAACGAAATCACTGCAACCGGTGTTACATTCCATAAAATCCGCCACCTACCTAGCTCGAAACACACTTTTCCACGTCATTCGAGGCGCGTGAATTCTGAAGAGCGTCGTAAAGTTGAACAACAACAAAAAACTCTCAAAAAAAGAGGCTCGTCACTTATCTGTGAGAGAGGAAGCACTTTTCCTCTTGAAGGTTCTTTTTCACTCGGAAAAGTCGAAGTTTTTTTCGGGTGAATCTCTCGTATCTTCTCATGTTACAGTCGGGGTGTCGTTTATCACTTTTTTTTTCTGCGGAGTGGCTCAACCTGCTTGGGAGGGGGCACATCTATGCAATGGGTTGTCAAAAGTGAAATTTTCTTGTCAGAAGAAGGGCCTTTTTCTGCTTCCGACCCTTGTGAGAGTTGAAATCTTGGTGAACACATGAAGTATGCAAGAGATTTGTTTGGAGAATGAATGTTGAATAAAAAATTTCATTCTGATATTGCATTTAATTTTTTTTAGGAAAATTTGGCCTTTAAATATTAAATCCTAAAATAATTTAAATAATTGTACCACAACTCCCTACACTTATCAACCATAATCCATCTCAAAGTTCCTCTCAAGTTAGCACGCACATTTATCTTCTTCAAAAATTATTACCATTACTTTGGCGCGCCAAGATAATCATTTCAATTTCTTTGTCTTAACCTACATAATTGATGGGATATGCTCCTTCAAGTGGAAGGCACAAAAAACATCTGCGGTAAGCAAACAACGCGAGAGTGTGAGTTTGACTAATGTCAGCCCACAGACATCTAAGGGTGTAATAAAACAAAACTGTCATAACTTTGATGGCATTAATTAGCATAATTGAAAGCAGAGATTTGGCGTGCGTTTTTTTTTTTACTTGTGGGAAGTTCAGTTTGTAATCAACTCTAATGGAGGAACATAATTGTCAAAAGATGCCGAGTGTTTTAGAAAAATGTCTAATCAAAATCTTAACGACTTCCAAAAGCCTTATAAATAAATATTGGTCTTGAAAAATGTTGTCTCGTTTCAACATAAACTGTAAAATAGAACAATATTTCCGAAAATTTGCATTTCTCATGTTTCGCAGCGGTAGCTCAACCTGAGAGTCTCCAATTCACGCTGACTTCACCACGACCACGGTCTGGGGTTGAAACCGCGTCAGCTGACCAGATTCCCACCGCTCAGCATTGCTGGTAGTGTTTTCAACCTCCAAGAGGTGAGACGAAAAGGGACACAATGCAGGTTAAGGTGCGGCGGGGAAAACTGCTACGATTGCATACGGTGGTCTATGGAAAATGCTTTGTTTTGGTATTTGTGGAATGTGTGTTCTGGTTCTGTTTTCAAACTCTGAGTCTCTGTTCAAATACACTCTGTGCGGAATGCTGCAGAATGTTGTTTACAATTTGTTGAGGATGGTCAGTTTTAATTTTGCCTGGTTATTCAAACAAATAGTTTAAAAAATAGCAAATATCAATACAATATATCAAAAGTAAAAACAATGAAAAGTACTTTTCAGCATCTATTTGAGTGTTGAAAATGTCTACCTTTAAGCAATTGTATCGAAAAGTAGTACTTTTCGACACTTTTTTGGAGTTTGACACTTATCCTGATGACAAAAAACAGTCAAGTGAGGCAACAAAACGTGTCACAGAAAATCAAATCAATGGTTTAGTTTTTTTTTTTCATATTTTAAATTACCTTGTGTGACAAATGTAATTAGAGGGTGACGAGCGGGAATTCCCGGGAAAAAATCTCGGGAAATCGACTATTTTTGGACCTCTCGATTCCCGGGAAATTCGGTCGAGACTCCCAGGAAATTTTAAACATATAAATATCAAAGCAAAATTAAATAAACTAATCAGAAAATTCTCTAATCTTCTTATTCAGAAAGTGTAAATTTTAAATTCAAATGATTATAAATGAAAGAAGCCAAAAAATGTGATCCATAAATTTATCTCAAAGTAGCTGTTGCATCCCAGATATAAAATCTTCTTTTTTTTTAAATATTTTATTTTTATTTATTTATTATTTCTAAAAAGGGAAAGCTTTTTCTCGAGCATAGCAATCCTCTTAGTCTGTTTATTAAGTCCCTAAGTTAATTTGGCTGTATCAAGGCAATTTCCATTTTTGATGTTAATAAGTCATTTTGTGTTTCACGTCAACCACAATATTAAATTCTAGAGATATTTTGAAAGGGTCCTATAAGCAATTGCCTTTTATAGGACATTTTGAAAAAAAAATCTACGATTATATTTTCGGGGACAAAACTCTGGCGATCTTTGTAAAGTTAATGTCAACCAATTTTGAACATTCGGGTTTTCCGGGGAACCAGAACTGTAAATTATTCTTCAATGAATATTTATAACTGGCATTATAAAAAGAACAAAACAAATGTTGTTTAAGTCGTTATTTATCATATTTTATATATTAATTATACTGCCGCTCGAAGCTAGTCCGTCCCATGTGTAATTTCGTCACTTTTGAGGTAATAATGCAGTTTGGTTCAAAATCATGTAAACTATCAGAAAAACCAATAAAATTTAGTACTTTCTTCTAGAAATCCGGAGAAAATCCACTTTTTCGTGAAATTCTAACACGTAGCCTTATGGGCGGGACAACTTTGACACGCGTTTTTCTCGGCTTGCTGTTTTTACATATGGGACGGACACGATTAGAGCGGCAGTATATATTATTTGTAAACATGTTAAACTAAAATTTTGAGTCCCAAAAAGCTCAAGAAACGATCTTGTATTTGCAGATTCAGAAAACAAAATCAGAATGTACATATAGTTCCTCCAAATAATAAGGATACTTAAAATAACGTTTCATAGAATAAGTATGAAAACATTGTAAGTAATTTCATTTTGAAAAAAAAAACAAATTGATTGCTTTTCTTTTAAATTATTGCCACTATTGGCATAGTAAAAAAAAACTCCCGGGTCCCGGGAATTCCCGGGAAATGATCAAATTCAACTCTCGATTCCCGGGAAATTGAAAATCTAGAGAATCGTCACCCTCTAAATGTAATACTTTTTTTTTAAGATTTTTAGATTCGAGATATTTTATGGAGTAGTGCGGTGCCTGTGTGGACGCTCAGTCCTGTTTTTTCGTGTTATTTTCCGTCTCTTTTGTGTCGCTGTTAGAGTGCATGGGGTGATTGGTCATTATAATTAAATAATGGCAACAGTACTGTGGTGCCTGTGTGGACGCTCAGTCCTGTTTTTTCGTGTTATTTTCCGTCTCTTTTGTGTCGCTGTTCGAGTGCATGGGGTGATTGGTCATTATAATTAAATAATGGCATCAGTAGTGCGGTGCCTGTGTGGACGCTCAGTCCTGTTTTTTCGTGTTATTTTCCGTCTCTTTTGTGTCGCTGTTAGAGTGCATGGGGTGATTGGTCATTATAATTAAATAATGGCATCAGTAGTGCGGTGCCTGTGTGGACGCTCAGTCCTGTTTTTTCGTGTTATTTTCCGTCTCTTTTGTGTCGCTGTTCGAGTGCATGGGGTGATTGGTCATTATAATTAAATAATGGCATCAGTAGTGCGGTGCCTGTGTGGACGCGCAGTCCTGTTTTTTTCGCGTTATTTTCCATCTCTTTTGTGTCGCTATTTGTGTACTTGGGGTGATTGGATTTCTTCTTCTTCTTTTTTCATTTATTTTTTGTTCGCGCGTTCGTTGGCCGATGAATTTTATTTTTGTTCTCTTTTTATAGTTTTCGATAGAAACGATCCGATTTTTGTTTTTTGAGACAAGCAAGTCGTATTGCTGGATTAAGTCCTTTCCATATCATCGAGGATCGGAAGGCACGTCGACGGATATGTTTTAAGGCTTATGATATAAAATAATTTTAATGAATGAAGCCCTTCCTACATCACCGTTGATCGGAAGGCACGCCGACGGAGAATTTCTGGAGAATCGCGGTCGAATTAAAACTATATTTAAATCCCTAGATAGGTATCTTTCCGCAGCCGGCTGCCTAAGATTTTTAAAATTTCAACCGATAAACTAATTGCTCAAGGTCGCATCACCTACCACAGTGAATCCTGACCTCATACCCATCTTACTAACCCCTCAAAACTCATGTGATACTTTGTCGGAGACGCAGTCGATTTAGCGGTCCCATCACTCAAGTATCGGACTAACATTCCCATCCACTTCCCCGTGTCTTACCACTGGTCGTGGCCGGCGTCGGTATTGATCAGCACGATAGGGACCTTTGAAAATTGCGAAGGGGTGATGATTGGTTCCTACTTTTCATCTGTGGTCCACGGAGCAATGTTTGGGGGTCCTGGTCAATAACGAAGTAGCAGCTACGGGTAGACACCTATGCTATGCTATGCTATGATTTTTAGATTCGAGATATTTTATGCTACTCTATCACTAAAAACTTAACTCTCAAAATGGGTATTTATTATTAAGTGTTCAAATATCATAAGGAAACTAAAAAGGCATATTTCTCACTTCAATTCTAAAATGTAATTTCATTTATTAGGTTGCTTAGTGCAATTCCATGTCAAATAGGGAATCGGTTGTACCGGACCCTTTCCGAGGGTGTATATAGAGCCAGTCTTTTTGTGTATCTGCAGTGTTTTTAATATTTTTGTGTTTCGTAATTTAAATATAGCTGTACCTCGAAGCCGTGGCATCGTATCAAAACAACGCAAAGACAAACTTGTAGGAAATTTTACGGGCTTTCCAAAAAAAAACACTGAAAGAAAAAAACACGCAACTTTTATGATATTATTTGATTTTAAGGATAAAATGTCAAATTTGAATGTGAGCCCACGATTTTTTTTCGTTCATTTTTTTGTGACGATAGCCTTAGATGTTACAAAAAGACTCACAAAAAATGCAGGATGAAGCAACTTACCTAAAAAATACAAAAATCACTTACTGAAACTGTTTTTTTTTTTTGAAAAGTGCTCTAAAGTCAACATTTTGAAAAACCAAGTACGGGAATCGATTTTCCAGACAATTTTACATAAAGGTCTCCATATTGACCATTGTCCTAAGTCCAATCCTTGTGAAGTTACAGCGGTTTTAAAAATAAAAATGCAAAAAAATGGTTTTTAATGGTTTTTGAATATTTTTATATTACATACTTGATTTTTCAGTCTCGTGAATATTTTTACCGGAAAGCTCGTCCAATTTCCCATTATCTTAGACCACTTTTCAAAACAACTCGTTTTTTGATGATTTACGCTAATTTACTATCCAGGTCACTACACTGAAAAAAATCAGTTTTCAGTTATGAGCAATGTAATGTAATATCTATAAGCCCATACTTTCAATTGCAAATTTCGAGACTGAAAAATCAAGTCTGTCATGTAGAAATTATCATAAATCATCAAAAAAACATTTTTTCAACATTTTTATTTTTAAAACCACCGTTACTTCACAAGGATTCGACTAAGGACAATGGTAAACATAGAGATTTTTATATAAAATTGTCTGGAAAATCGATTTCCGTATTTGGCTTTATAAAATTTTTACATTTAGAGCACTTTTCAAAAAAACGTGAGTCTTTTTGTAACATCTTAGACTATTTTCACAAGAATTTTGATCGAAAAAAAATTGTAAGCTCACCTTCAAATTTGAATTTCAAACTAAAAAATCAAAAATCTCGTGAAAGTCGCGTGTTTTTTTCTTTCAGTGTATTTTTTTGGGAAAGCCCGGGAAATTTCCTACAAGTTTGTCTTTGACAACTTTTTGATACGATGCCACGGCTTTGAGATACAGCAAGAATAAAATTACGAAACACAAAAATATTAAAAACACTAACGCCCTTCTCAAATATCATTATCGAGTGAAACTGGCTCCATATACACAAAAATGGCTTAAATAAGCGTAGGATAACATGTCTACAAAGTTTCATTAAAATCGGAAGGGATCGAGAGAAAGTCATTAAAAAATCCAGTTTTGGCTGGAATTGCTAAAAAAATATTTCAAGTTTCTTTTTCAGACTTTGTACGTCAGACTGAATAAACTGTTTTGATATAAATAGATATAATCAACACAAAAATTAAAAAGAAAATAAATAATGTACTTCTAGGATGATCAGATCGATTTGAGAATTTAATTAGAAATTAGCCCATTCCGAAATATCATCAATTTCAAAATTGAGTTAATTTTTGGTGGCAATGAAAAAAAGTAATTGTTCATAAAACGTAAAGTTCAATTTTCTCAGCTTTTCAAATTCACTGTCCTTTTGTTCATGCAATTATTATTAAAAGCAAAAAAAATGTCTTCAAAATTTTAACCTGAAAAATAACTATTATTTTTAAAGTACATAGGGGAGAGTGAGGAGACTTGATCCCCGCGGTCACTTGATCCCAAGCCTGTATCTCGTCAGCATGTGGGTAAAACAATTATCTTTGTTCTAGAAAGTTGTGCAAAATTGACTAAAACTCATTGTAGTAAACAAAGAAAAAAATTAAAAAAATGTTTAGATTGAGTTACAAGCATGTTTCTAAGAATTGCTGCAAAACAACTTCCAAGAGATCTATTTTCTTTGTTTTGATAAGTATAAAAAGTGCTTTTAGGGAGACTTGATCCCTGCATTTTTACAGTCACTGGAATCAGCCTCAAGATTAAATAATTGGGCTGGGTTTTCGTACATAGTTTCCTTTAGTATAGTTGTACATAACTTACTGCAATTTGAACCATTTTTCAAAAGTTTTGTAAACAAAAATTACCAGCTTTTGTAAACATGCTCAATTTTGGTTAAAAAAGAAAATTTTAAGTTTTTAAATATTTTGCATGCTAAACTTGTTATTTTTTGAACACAAACGTACAGGTTTAATGTGAAATTACTGTAACTTATAGAAAATTAACAGTTTGGATGAATAAGAAACCTTTTGCTTAAGATTTCTTAAAAATGTTGAAAGGGGGATCAAATTACCCCCAACATTTTGAAAATGCCGGTTTAAAATATTTTTTTAAAACGCTTGGCATGATTTGAAGAGTTCATCTGATGAAATACCCTTATCAGCCAAACATAGTTGAATGTTTAAGCTTTCAATTCATGCAAAAGTTCAAAGTTTTGTGAGAAATTGACAGAGTTATGTGCGATACAAAAAAAGGGGATCAAGTCTCCCCACTCTCCGCTACATTTTAAAATTCTGAATAACCAATAGGGGAAATATACCCATTTTGGTCACATTAAACTTTTTGTCATATTCTTGTCACTTTTTTCGCTATTCAAACATCATTTTCAGCTGACAATACACTCAGAAAAAAATGATGGTAATATTCATCAGTAATTGATGAATATTCATAATTTTTTGATGAAATTTCATCAGATTCACATTTTTACACATTTTTTTTTATATTACTCAAAAAAGTAGTAATGTTGAACCTTCCAAATTTTCAACCTTCCAAAATTCAACTTTTTTTCTATCGCAATAGATATCTTTTTCAATCTCCTGAAGAAAAGCAAAAATAAAATAAAATAAATACTTATTTTAGGAAGTTGGGAAATTTGTTGTTCCGTGTACCTACCTTTTTTCCGAAGGGTCATTACCCTAACCTACAATTTTGCCAAAGGCTTTAGATTGATCAGATGATTGTTATACAGATTTAAGATACAGATTTGAATAATAAAAAATAGGCTTCATAAATGTTGCATGTTCCTAATAATTGTGACTTTATTTCTCATAATAATTTGAAAAGTAAAAATAAATGATCGAGATTTTCGGTTTTTCTGTTTTTAAACTTATCTGTTTTGAAATGGTCTTATGAATAATTACAACAGAAAAAAAATTGTCGTTTCTGCACCAAAACTGAAAATGGATTTTATTGTTATTTCTGATTTGGCTCAAACATTGCGGGGTCTTTCTCTATGACTAAAGAAGTCATTTTGTGTCATTGGTTCATCCATACAAGTCTCCATACAATTTTGCAGAATTTCAAACTTTCCAAAATCAGAGTGTTTTTTTAATTTTTTTTGAATTTTTTGATATTTTTTGGGGACAAAAAAACGAAACTTTTGAATCATTGATAAATACGAAAAAAAATTGCCTTGCCTTATAAGTTTTTATTTTTTGATTTAGTTTTTGATGCAAAATCAAATCTGCAATCGAAGAGTATTTTACAGTTTTTTTGATACAGTGCACTGTTTTCAAAATATTGTCGTACACATGTACCTATTTTTAACTGGATGTCTACAACTTTGCTCAAGACACCAAATCGATCATAAAATTCTTTCAAATGCTACAGATTGTCGAAGTTTTACCTACCATTTTTTTATGGAGAAAAAATAACAGTCGACAAAAATCGATAAATCAAACAATCGAAAAAAAAATTTCACCAAAAAACACCCCTAATACCGGTCAATGCACGCTCTCAGCTGTACTCGAGAATGAAACAAAATCCACGCCACTATTGAAGCATGAAAATTCACCATGACTTTGGATCCCGTCCAAGCATCGGAAAATGCGCTCCACTGAGCTGGCAGCTAATTAGCGTGTGTGTGTGTGTGTGTGTGTGTGTGCATTAAATTTCCCCGGTCGGAAGTAGAGATGATTAGCACTGCTGGTTGGCTGATGAGTATGAGTTTGAAAATAGCATGGGGAAAGTGAAATCCTTCCTTTATTTGAGTTATGGAAATATAATGAGTTTTGGGGCGGTAGAGAACTACATGATTGACGGAGTAGGGGGATGGTTTAAATTAGTTATAGTTGGTTCTGGAAATGTATTTACTTCCTAATTATGGGCAGCAACTAATGATGGATGCAGTTTAGAATCCGGAAATTTGCTTAATTACGGAATACTAGTGGTTTGTTTATCAACAATTGAGAATGCTGTTAATGAACTAGCCTTTGACTGATTATTTTGCTTTCCCTCCCAAATAAGACAAACCAACCAGTTGTAATTGCAACAGGTCCAAAAATTACCTGTACAACTTTCTCTACCCAAAAAGGGATCCCTCCTGACTAATCCGAGATTAAATCTCAACGTGCTGCGACGATAATAACATTAAAAGTTATTCTTCACGACTGAGGGGAGAGTCTTTTTCCGGGGCAACTTTTCCCCAAGGGGATGGAAATAACTTCTCACAACTGTGAAGATCTGCAGTGGTTCTCCGGGAGCCAAATCTCGTAATTAGGCATTAAGTTTTTTTTCTTGTTTCTGGGGAAGGGTAGTCAGAACAAACAGAACTAGTCAGTAAGGTTTTTTTCTGTTATCTCCGCGCGACGTAACTTTATGGCGTTGATCATGTTGAATGTCAGTGAAAGTTTGCGGGGTGTTGATCTGTTTACTGATTTTTTCTAAAAACAATAGTGACCGACTCACACGAAATCAAAAAAAAATATTTGCAGCTGTTTTGAAAAGTTTTTTCGGCTCTCGCTTAATCGATTAAAATGTGCTGTATTTATTTCATCCAATGATTGTATTTGAATTAATTTGAATCTGTAAGTATTTCCAAAACTCAGCATTTGTCATTAGGGTTCGTTCAAAAAAATAACCCTGAAAAGTTTAAAAACACGATATTTAAAAATGAAAAATGTATGCTAAATGAAAATTGACCCTTCTGGGTTATTGCAGATTTAAATTCATTACAGCTCAATCTACTCTTGCATATTTTTCGATGGAAAGAACGATTTTTTTATTTTGAGCACTCCATCAAAGCGCCCAATTTTACATATAAGTCCCTTCGACACCAAATTTCCATCCCATCACCTTTTCAAGCTGCAAATTATTGAATAATACGTCTTTTTTCGAATGTTCAAAAGTGAAACGGGTCGTACCGCCCCTCCGTAACGAGATATCGAAAATCAAATCAAAATCAATTCGAAAAATCAGCGAGCAAAAAAAAATTTAAAGCTTCCTAATTTTAATGCAAATAAAAGTTTAAACTATTTTCAATTTTTGTAAAATTCTAATGCACAGCACCGCAAAAAAAAATTCGGCGAAAAAACAAATCTCTTCAATAATTGGATTTTTTTTAAATCTAATGAATACTAAACAACTGGGCAGGTGTAAAATGCACTTGAAATACTTCTTTCATTCAAATGTTGAGTCCATAGCTTGTTCTTTCAATCTTTATTTTTTTTATTTTTTTTTTAATTTTAAATCCAAGATTGCGGTCAAAATGGTGGTGACGAAATATAAAAAAAAAATGCATTTAAGTATTTAATAGGCAATCAACTATTCAAATTTGACTAAAATCGGGTCGCAGAACTCGAATTTTATGTATAAAACAAGAAAATGAAAAAAAGCGAAAAAAAAATTTTGTTCATAATTCGATTATCCGAGGTCCCATACAAACCTTCGGATAATCGAGTCTGGACTGTAATTAAGTTTTTATTGCAAAATACTCAAATTTAATTTAAATTGCAAAAAAAAACCCTAATTTTATAATTTGCAAAATGGGTACCACTCTTTTTTTTCGTAAAAAACACATTTTCACAAAATGCCGTATTTTCGAAATATTTAAAATTTAATTATTTTCAAAAAGGCAATATTTTCCCACAATTAGAGTTTTTTTCTGCCAAATATAAAAACATTTCTCAAAATGCCGCATTTTTATAAAATACTTGAAATTCATAATTTGCAAAATGGGTATCAAACGAAATGAAATTTTGTATGCTTTTAATATTTAATAACTATTTTTGTTTAAAATACTTTACATTTTATTTAATCTCGTATTAACAAAATTCAAATTATTCAATTTGCTTTTGGCACGCTTCAAAGTTGGCCCAAAAAGTCATGAAGCATTTTTTTTTTCCATATAGATAAAATTTTCAATTGAAATTTGAGGGCAATCAATTAAAATAAATTTAAATTCATTGCCCTGTATTTAGAATCATTATTAGCATGTTTGGTTTATTTAAAAACTCTTTTAAATTTTTGTGAATTTTCATTTTATAGTACAGCAAAAAGTTTTTTTTCTAACTTTTCTTAAATTTTCGTATAACTTTAAATTTCAGAAAAAAAACTGATGATAGTAAATCAACTGTACGGTAGAGTGCCCAGAAAAAATGACCCCATGCTCCACAAGCAAAACTTGTTTTTTTGGGTTATTTTAAGCATCTGTGTAAATTGTGAGCGAATTGTTTGAGATTAACCTACTGATACCCGAGCCTAAAGTCGGTGAAAAAAATGTTTTTCATACAAAAATGACTTGTATAAATCGCTAATAACTTTTCAGGATCAGGTTTTACAGCTTTGGTGTGTTCTACAATGTTGTAAAACATAACATTTTCAATAAGAATCTCACGTTTAGGAATATTTGGATGGAAGCAGCGCACCGTGCAGACCAAACTGTAAGAAAATTGGGTTTTCCATACATTTTTTCGATTTTTCCCATACAAACTTCACCTTCGAGTATCAATGGGTAAATGTTGACCGATTTTGCTCTTATTTGGCCCAGAGTCCTAAAATAGCCCAAGGAACAATATTCAGCTTGTGGAGCGAGGTTTTGAGGAAAAGTCAAATATTCTGGGCCCCCTACTGTACGGGTATATAATGCGTTTATCAATGGTTTTCTCATTAAAAGGTCGAAATTCTGGCATGTAATTTCAATAATTATATTTTTTTTTTGTTACAAAATACCGTATTTTTGAAAGAACTCGAATTCTCATAATTTTCAATATAAATTAAACAAATTTAGAATGAATTTTCACTTTAAAAGATTTAAAAAATATTATGAAATTTTGACAATTATAGTATTTTCGAAAAATATGGTTTTTTGTTAAAATTTCTGCATTTTACAAAAAAAAAAAAAACATTTAAATAAAGAAAAAAAACTTTCAACGATTATGACGACCATTTTCGTTATTGTTAGACGTTAATTTTTTTCCATAAAATTATTTTTATTTGGTGCTTTTCGGTGCTGGGAGCTTTTGTAATTACATTTTTCTTAAAGCAAGACGCTTATATCATCGACGATAATTTTGTCGAAAAACAGCCTTGCATAACATCCTTAAAATTTAAAATTTAAAATAGTTTTATAAAAGTTTAGAAGTTGTGTGCTACATTAAGAAAATTAAAACTTTTTTTCTTGAGGATTATTTTAGAATAACACCTATTATCACACCATTTCTTTTCATAAATTCTTCTAACTTTTGGTAGAATTTTCCAAACTGGACGTTTCAAAGGATCCAGATTTGTCTATATTTTTCAATGATAACTAATAACTGATAAAATATGGTCCAATTTTACAAATTTTACATAATTTCCGTCATTGTTATGCGGAAAAGTTTTTATTTTATGGACCAAAATCCACATTGAAGTGCTGAGATACCGCAACGAAATCTAGAACATCTCTGGTAAAAAAAATAATGTTGCACCAATAATTATGTGGGAAATAGTAATGGAATCACTATGTTAGTTTATTTATACAATTGAAAAAATAGCAAGTGTGACTTAAATAATTAAAGTTTCAAACGATTTGAAATAGACCATTCTTGAAGATGAACCCATTCACAGCCCATTTCAAGTACACTTTACAATGTAAGACAATTCCACGAAGGTCTGCATCGGAAGGCAACTTGGCTTATTATTTCCACCTCATTGACGCCGCCAGTATTGTTATTGGTAATGCTTACTGCACCTAAACCGCCTCCCCTCCCCCCCTCTTTTGACAGTTCTAGTGTACCGGATTGACATTCCCCGATTCAATAACCACCACTCCACTGGAGTGGGTGGGTCTCGTGGCGCAGGGGTAGCGGCTTCGGCTGCCGATCCCGATGATGCTATGAGACGCGGGTTCGATTCCCGCCTTATCCACTGAGCTTCTATCGGATGGTGAAGTAAAACGTCGGTCCCGGTTTCTCCTGTCTCGTCAGAGGCGCTGGAGCAGAAATCCCACGTTAGAGGAAGGCCATGCCCCGGGGGGCGTAGTGCCAATAGTTTCGTTTTCACTCCACTGGAGTGGCATTCCAAAACACACACATTTGCGGGATGTTCAACATACCAAACGTCCTTGTCCCGCCCCTCCATTTTCTCCCCCACTAACTGCTAGTAATCGCATCGGCTTTCCGTCCCATTTGACACTAAGTAGCTTTCCGCCGTTTCACCCTGAGTACCACCTTGGACTACCTCCCCTCTCCACCTCCCCTCTGGAGAGGGGGAAAAGTTTTTTTTTTTTTGCAAAAAAGGACCAACTTGACATGACAGCTTTTCGTATGGGATTGGACTTGCACGGATTTCTCCTTTTTTTTTGCCTTCCACGAAAAAAGTGATTTCTTGGGGCCAGAACATCTTAATAAGGAGGGTCTCGCTACCTTGAGGCCACGAATAAGGGCAAAATGTCTACATGGATTAGGTTGTTTTGGGTTGCGAAGGGTCGGGATTTGGGGAGCAGGCAAAAAAGGGATTTATCATTATTATTATTATTTTTTGGAAGCGTTGCTAAAAAAAAATAATATTTGTCTTATCATTGGGATTATGATGAAATTAAGGTGGAAAATTCCATACTCAGTAGGCTTTGAGATGTGGGAGATCAAAGTGAGCACTGGAATAACGCATTTTGAAGCATATCGTATTGCTTGAAATTGCACTTCCCACATGATCGTTACTTGGGAGGCACTGTTCAATTGATGATGAATCCCGATGAAAAGTTCAAAAGATCAATTCAATAAAGTTCAAAGTTTGCAGAGTTGATTTATGAAGTCTCACTCACTTAGTAGGCACTAAATGTCATAAGTCAATACAAAGTTGTTGCTTACAGTCGTCATCGTCTTCGTCGGTAAATCATTCCCTCTCTTTACATCATAAATCACTTGAACACATCTCACTTCAACCTTTTGGCTCACGTTCCTTTTCCGGGATTGCACCCGCACACAAACACCCAACTTTCTGAATCGATACCAAATGTTGGGAAAACATTTTCCTGCGAAGCAGAGTAACTTACAAAAGGTCTGCATAACATACCAACCTACAACTCAACAAGCCAAGTTTCCTTACCCCCTTGCAGTTAGTTTGTAGTCCCAGACTTTCGTCATGTATTTTTAATTACATTTCTACGTGATTTTCCGATGAGCGGAGCTTGTTGCTGCGCAGCTGGTGCTTTCAGATTTGCTATTACAACCATCAGCACTACGTCAGCGCGGGCGGTGTTTTCTTGGAAATTCCTTACATTTTTTCATGAACAAAAAAATCGTCCAAACTACCTTTTTAATTCAGTTAAGTTTAATAATATAATAAGCTTGAAAAATCTGAATTCCCAGAGAAAACTTGCAGCACTTTTCGATTGAGCGCACACGTGCTGCCCACCCACGTGGAATATATTAGGAATTACGGTGCAATCCTTCGGTGTAATTAGTGCGGATCCTGTTGGGCTTGAGAAAAGCAGCGAGGACGGGGGGAAAGGTCCCTGAACTGCCACAGTTGTACGACCACAAACCGTCAGCCAGGCAAAGAGGTTCTGGGCGCGCAGCAACGGAACCATCGCGCTGTAATCCTCTCCGTTTCATCAGAGCAAATTCCAAGAATTCAAGAAGCGCAAGAAGCCGCTTCCATCGAAGGCATCAATGATGCATTTTGTGGAAGGCACAGTGAGCTTAGTTCTTAGAGTTTCAATTTTAAGCTTTTATTGGTGATATCCAAGTAACCAGTGCTGAAAATTTCAACGGTCACGACGCAAAAATCGCCGACGCTGACACGAATCTTTCATCTCCATTCACTGTTTCGCAAAACCGAAAAGTTATTTTCGTCTGCTCGGGTCTTCATTGCTTGGCGACGGTCGGAGAACGTAAACACAAAGACAAAACGAACGAAAAATGAGCACCACTCAAGCAGCCGCCCGGCAACGTGACAACGTGCTCTTTATCTTTCTCTCGTTTTTGTCTCTCACTCTCTCTCTCTCTTACTTGTGCTTGCTACGTGGTGACAGGAGTCATTTGAATGCGATCACGGGAGAGATGATCGGAATCTCGGTAGAATGTCAAACGAGCGTTCTCTGAGCGATTGTACTTCTAGAGACTGTGACTGTGTGAGTGACTTTGCGTAGCACTCATTCGTTTGTGTGCGTGAAACGCACGAAAGTAGAATGTCAAAATCTGGTTGTCGTAGTGAAGACAAAGTCGAAATTTCGTAAGCACTGACCCTAGGCTAAAATGTGGACAGTGATTCAAAGTTGATCAAGTCTGTCGAGAATGACCATTTTTTTTTATGTAAATTTAATGTTTGTTTTTTCTATTTGGATGATACTTTGTATCTCCTCTATGACCATTTCGACATTTTGCATCATTAGTTCAGCCATACAACTCTGTATCTTGAAAACGGATTTTGTTATCAATTTGATGGCTTCGGCAAGGTTATATATATGGCATATTTTGAGCCATGAAACAAAATCGGGTGCCCAGAAAAAATGACCCCCTGCTTCACAAGCGAAAATCGGTTTTCGGGTTATTTTGAGCATCTGTGCAAATTTTGAACGAAATTGGTTTAGACTAACCCATTGATACCCGAGCCAGAAGTTGGCAAAAAAAAAGGTTTTTCATACAAAAATTACTTTTTTAAATCGCTGATAACTTTTCAGAATCAAGTTTTACAGCTTTGATTTGTTCTAGAAATTTGTAGGGCATTAAATTTCCAATCTCACTTTTGGGAATTTTTGAAGTTATGAATAGGCACCCGGCAGACAAAACCGTAAGCAAACCGAGTTTTTCATACATTTTTTCGATTTTTCCCATACAAACTTCACCTTCCAGTATCAACGGGTAAATGTTGACCGTTTTTGCTCATATTTGGCACAGAGTCCTAAACTAGGTCAAGAAACAATATTCAGCTTGTGGAGCGAGGTTTTGAAAAAAAGCTCATATTCTGGGCAGCCTAATGATACAATTTAGTCAAAATTCGTTGGGCGGTGCTGGCAATATTTCAAAACATTTAAAAATGAAAACAAGTGCAAAAAGTAAAAAAAACAGTTCATTATTACATAACAATTTTATATCGTGCATTGTTGTCAAGTTATAGCCAAGTACCTATAATCATTTGTTTTTTTTATTTTATTTTTTTTTTTTTAAACGGGACTTTTTATCTTAGAAGTCATGACCAAGCATGACCACTTCTGACATTTTTTTTTCGTGAAGGTCAAGTCAATTTTGGAGTTCAAGTCAAGTCAAATTGGAATGGTTGCTGATGCAAATCATATGAAAGGAAAGCAAACAGGAATAAAGAAGGTTTTATGCATCCCTAAAAAAACGTCAATTTTTAAAGAGACGAAAACTCAGCAAAAACTAAATCATCATGAAATCGACCGATCATAAAAAAAAATATTTCCAGCCCAAGTAACATTTTTTTCCAGGAGTTCTACAAGAGCTCTTCAAGATAGCTACAGCATAGCAGTTTGGACCGCGGTAGGATAAAACTCTCTTCAAGTACTCTTTCAAACTCCTGAAGAAGTTTTGAAGAGAATTTTATCCTACCGCGGTCAAAACTGCTATGCTGTAGCCACAGAGTAACACAGAGTGAGCAGTCAGAAGAAATGTCATTTTAATGTTTGGCTCCATAAGGTTTGCTGGTAGCAGGCGTGCGATGTACCTGCGATGTACCACAAAGTGGAACCAAAAATCAAATGGCAGTAGTGACTCTGTCTTACTCTGTGCTGTAGCTATCTTGAAGAGCTCTTGTAGAACTCGTGGAAAAAAATGTTACTTTGGCAGATCAGCCCTAACATCTGAAATGGTTCTAAAATACATATTTTTTATCTGAAAAGTAAGGTTGCAGGGTATTTGAAAGTACTTCATGTTTAAAGATCGATCTTAATGTTTTATGTTTGTTTGTTTAGACATTTTGATATTTTTTGGTTAGGGCCAAGAAAGTGTTAATTGTGACGTTCGTGTCGTTGTTCTAATTTAAATCACTTAACTTTTTAAATTTCAAAATTGCTCATTTTTAAGATGACACAAAAAAATAAAAGAAGTTCAATCAAAACAAATCAAACCAAAAGTCAAAATTTTAAAAGAAGGCATAATATTTGACCGAAAAATCAAATTTTATTAAAAACTACCGTAATCTGGGGCGAATCGGGACAACAGTCTGAATAGGGACAGCTGTTTTTAGAGAACTTAAAGCTTTTCAATTTGGAAATGGCTTACACATTTTTTTGGTCTGAGCCTGTTCTAACCGAAACCAACCAGAAAAATCAAAATATTGTGCTCCAACATGGTTAAAACTGTTGTCCCAATTCGCCCCATGTGTCCCGATTGACCCCAGTTTACGGTACTGGTTCTATTCCATTTTCCCACAATTTGAATGGCCTAATCTCAGTTTCCCAGAGAGAACCATTCTTTAGAATAAGTCATTTCCCAGAAAAAGTTATTGTTTGTTGTTCTACTATCAAAAAAGACTACTGTTTTCTTGAAATAAATTTTAAAATTTTAATACTTGAGGAATTCAACATAACAAAAAGAAAAGTAAATCTCTAATAATTTCATTATTCTCGTAAAAATTTACCCTTTCTCTGGTTGAACAACAATAAATAATTTATGCATAATTATTTTGTATTTTTTTATTCTCAAAATGCGTATAATTTAACCTTAAATTTTGTGTTTCCTTTACTGCCGTTCTACGCATAATTGTCCCATGTTCAAAAAAATGCAACTGCGAAAAACGCTTTTGAAATTTTTCGCCCGATTTCTGTGTTTCTACGCATAACTGTCCCGTGAGTTCCTATCCGCCCTATTTGTCCCTAATCGCCCCAGTTAGTAGTTTATCACTCTTACTTATGATCTTTTTGCTGTACAATAGGTAAACAAGACATAATGCTTCATTAAACTATGAGAGAAAATAATTGGCAGGACAATTATGCGTAGAAGTTTAACGATGGGATAAACAGACTTGGTGTTATTTTTGATGAATTTCCGATCAAAGTATCAAGTATATCTAATGACATTTGAAAATTGTCCAAATATATGTATTTCCATGTCCACTGAATCTGAATCTGCCCTAAGAATTGAGGCAAAGTGTCAAAATATCGATTTTGGTAACACTTTGGGTTTAAATAACATTTTTTTTTGGCCTGCACCTTTTCGAGATATTTTAGTTTTAAAATTGCATCTTTTTTACCTAAAATCTAAAAATGTTCGTTTTTAGAGCTCTTAAAGTTCCCAAAAAATCACGTTTCTCTAAAATTTATTCCCGAATTGCCACGTTCAAAAACTGATTTTTGAAGGTTTGCTCAGACGTTTTCTATAAATTTGGTCGTAGAAGGCGCAGATTACGAGATAAAATGTTGAGGTCTTCGACAAAGTTGCTAGCTCAACAACTTTTTAGAAGGCAAACTAAATCCCAAAAACATTCTTAAAAAGTTAGCCAGTTGCATGGGGAATGGACAATGTTTTAGTCAAATTAAAAAATATAGAAAAAAAAGTCAATTAGCGATCATTATTTATTAATCCTACGATTATGTTACTATTTTGTAAATCATTTTCTAAAACATTAAAAAGTTATGATATATAAAACATATTTGAAAAAAAAAACAAACCCACCGTGCGAAGAATCTGAACCAGCCTTCTCCAAGATGCCGGATGCCGTTTCAACAATCCCTCGGAAGGAGCTCGGCATGATAATCCCACGAGGGCGCTGCCTGATGGCATACCATGTTATGAGTTCGCTCATTTGAGGTTTAATTGGCAAAAGATGAGAACTTTTCACGTGGCAAACCTGTGCGGGGGAAAGGAAGGTTGTTAGAAAACATGCTGGTTGTTCTTCTCCAAGATCTCATTTCCCATACAAATTTCAATGTTTTGAAAATTACCAACAAACGTGTTAACAATTTTCTTTTGCTGTCTATTTCGTTGCAGGTTTATGCTCGTGCTGGTGTGTCTGATATTTAGCGTACTGTCGACGATAGACGAGTACAGTAAGTTCGCGAACGAGACCTTGTTCTGGATGGAGATCTGCCTGGTGGTGTTCTTCGGCGTGGAATACCTGGTGCGGCTCTGGTCGGCCGGCTGCCGGTCCAAGTACATGGGCTTCTGCGGCCGGTTGCGGTTCATCCGCAAGCCGATTTGTATTATAGGTGAGTTTCCAACTGAAACAATTTACGTCTCCATTGGATTGTCTTTGATAGAGATGCTTGATACTTATAAAAATTCAATGCAATAATTTCAAAATACAAATTTCACAATGTCTCAACCAACAATCCCATGACCATAAACCTTAAGACAGTCCCTCCATTTGTAACCAAACTACTCACCACTGTGAACCATTCAGGGTTGTTTTCCTTTTGCGGCTTTTCCGCCGGACCAAACTTCAGGGCAGTGGCCAGAAGCCGTGGCAAGACCGCCCCGCCAACCAACCCAGCGTGGTCAGGCTTTAAGTTGACCTGGAGGCAGCCGTTGAACTTCCTTCCTTCCTTCCTCTCCAAGTTTGCGCGAACTAGTCTTAAACTATCGAGCTTGACGTTTCCGGGAGGTATTAAATTTACCACCAACTTTCCTTCCGTGCCTTCGTTGGACTATTTATTTGGGATTAACCCTGGACTGACCACGACGTGGTCAGTTTTCTTGCAAAACTTTCTTGAGCTGTTGAGGGTTGAAGGAACCACAAACTCATGACCACTCTAAACCGGAAGAGCTAGTTCCTGACCCAGCTGTGAATAAGCCTGGCAGACTTTCATAAAAAAATAAGAAATTTATATCGTAGTTTCCTAGTCACGAGAACTTCCAATGAAAGTGGCACCTTTGGTTGGCTCTGACTCGGCCACACTGGTGTCGGTGGTTACACGTGAAGTTGACACGAGCGCCGAGAGTTTGAAGTGTGGTTAATTAAAATCACTATAAAATGTGATTGCCACTCGGAGCGAGTTGAATTATTGTACTCGTGGTGAAAGGTGACGGGAAATGCTTTCTAATTAAAAAAAGTTGACATGAATAGAACGTTACTCTTAGTGCGAAAACTAAGGGCAAGCTCATTAAAACTGGTTTTAAAAGCAAAATAAAAAGCTTCAAGCTTGTTTTAATATTAAATAAGCTAATTTAAATTGATTCAATTGATAAAAAAAATTATTTAAAAAACCGACAAATCTATTCAATCACATTGATCCTCTACAAACCTAAATCTAAAATACCGGAAACAATCTGAAAAAACGTGAAACGCAATCAAACAGTCTAATAAAATAGGAAAGAGAACAATTCTACAAAAAATGCGCAAATTTTTGAGAAATTTTAATTTTGTATTTATTTGTATTTTGAAGAAATGTGTGTACCTTTTCCATGTCCAAAGTAGCATTTTGCACTATTAGTTTGTCCTTAGAATTCTCTAGATATGATTCTGACAACCGTTCATACAAAAAGGCGAAAATATTCAAAAAGAAAATTCATGAGTACGAACTTTCTAATCGAATGCACTCTAGAAAAATTTACACGCTTTTTATTGGACTTAGCACACACAAAAATTACACACGAAAATTATTTTAAAAAAATCTCAGTTTTGAATTTGTTTCAGATGACAAGAAATGTCATATTTTATCATCATTAATTTCAAATAAATTCATTGAAATTTTGTGATACTTTTCGCTTCTAGATTTTAAAATTTGGAATTTAGGCTTTTATAAAATGTGTACCATCTTATCATTTCCCATAAAAATTTGTCAGCTGTCCATACAAATATGGTTTGGTGTCTTCGGAAAAGTTGTAGGTATGGATAAGGACTACGCCCAAACAATGGATAAAAGAAAAAAATAATTTTATTTATAGAACCACTTTTTGTCACAATAAAAATTCCAAAAAACGTGCTGCAATATGTTTGAGTGGTAAAATTCCATCTTTTCAGAAAATTCCAGAACAGGCAGAGATCTTTGAACAAGTTATCATTTTTTGACAAAAAAAAATATTTTCGTTGAAAATTTTAACATTGAATATTTGTTCCTTTTAAAATGTTAACATTGATTACAAAATTTTCCGAATATTTTTTTCGTAGTAATCAAAAAATTTCAGGAATATTTTAGGGACCATCCACAAACCACGTCGAGAGCAATTCCAGCTCAAATCAGGATTTTTCTGGTATCGAAAATAACATTTGAGAAGGGCGTAAGTTATTTAAATATTTTTGTATTTTTCCATTTGAAAATTACTGTATCTCGAAGCCGTTGCATCGTATCAAAAAGTGGTCGAAGACAAACTTGTAGGAAATTGGATGGGCTATCTAAAAAAATACACTGAAATAAAAATACACGCCTCATCTATGAGATTTTTTGATTTTTAAGCATAAAAGTCAAATTTTAAAGTGATGTTACGATTTTTTTTCGTTCAAAATTTTTGAGGAAATTGGCTAAGATTTTACAAAAAGACAGACAAAAAATGCAGGATGGCATGTCCCTCCTAAAAAGATACAAACATCATTTACTAAAACTGTTCTTTTTTAAAGTGGTCTAAACGTAACTTTTTTAAAAACTGATAGTGGGAATCGATAGGCCAGACAATTTTACAGTCTCCATACTGACCATTGTCTTATGTCCAATCTTTGGGAAGATACAGCGGTTTAAAAAATTAAAATGTCGAAAAATAGTTTTTTTGGTGGTTTTTGGCGATTTCTATATGACTGACTTGATTTTTTAGTCTGGAAAGTATTTTTACCTAAAAGCTCGTCCAATTTCCCATAAGTTTGCCTAGAAAAGCTATTCAATTTGACTCGTTTTAATATTTGTTGCATATGCATATTTACTATTCAGGTTTCTACCACACTGAAACAAATATTCCATTTTCAGCTATGAGCAATGTATTTAAGCTTATATCTGTTTTCCCATACATCCAATTGAAACGCTGTCAAAGGAAAACTTATGGGAAATTGGACGAGCTTTCCAGTAAAAATAATAATGTGACTGAAAAATCAAGTCTGTCTTATAGCAATTGTCAAAAACCATCAAAATAACAATTTTTTCAACATTTTTATTTTTAAAACCGCTGTATCTTCTCAAGGATTGAACTTAAGATAGTGGTCAATATGGAGACTTTTATGTAAAATGTCTGAAAAATAGATTCCCGTATTCGGTTTTTGAAAATTTTGTCGTTTAAAGCACCAGTTTGAGTAATTGATTTTTGTATTTTTTTAGATGAGTTGCTCCATCCTGAATTTTTCGTTAGTCTTTTTGTTACATCTCAGGCTATCATCACAAAAACATAAACGAAGAAAAATCGTGGGCTCATCCCCAAATTTGACTTTTTAACTTAAAAATCAAAAAAATCTCAAAAAAGTGGCGTGTTATTTTCTTTCAGTGTATTTTTTTCGAAAAGCCCGTCAAATTTTTTACAAGTTTGTCATTGACCACTTTTTGATACGATGCAACGGCTTGAGATACAGAAATATTTAAATTATGAATTACAAAAATATTTGAAACGCTTACGCCCTTCTCAAATGTCATTATCGAGTGAAACTGGCTCCATATACACAAAAATGGCTCACATAAGCGTAAGACAACATGTCTACAAAGTTTCATTGAAATCGGAAAGGGTCCAATACAACCGATTCCCTTTTTGGCATGGAATTGCTCTATTTTTTAAATTGAAAAACTGCAACTTTTTTCAAAAAAGTTATATAGCAAAATTTATATAACTTGAAAACGGTGAACTTAATCAAAATTTCACTTAAGTACTTTTTGATTGCGAATTTGATTTTACGTTGTAAAATAAGATAAAAACAAATTTGGATTTTGTATTGATTTTTTTAAATTATTTTTTTTTTCAAAAGATCGTCATTTTTGTCAAATATTGATTGCAGATTCTGAAATTTTCTAAAATGTTTTCAGTCAGTTCACTTTTGCTTTACTACATTACTTTTCGATTCAGTTATTTTTGGTTGAGAAAAGTAGGCCGATTCGTTATTTCGACGCTGTCGTGCTAACTTGTCGTAGGGTAGGGTAGTCATCAATGAGACACTTTTGGTTTTCAACTTTCAACGATTTTTCTAATTTTTTCATCAGCATGTTTTAATGAGCTTTTAGTTGCATTATCATTCTTTTAGTGTGTTCTAACATTGACAAAAATATGAGATCGATCCGACATCTATAACCAGAGTTATTCAACTGTCTCATTGTAGATGCACTTGGCAGGAACAATGAGACAGCTGGGGAACAATGAGACACTCTACGAAAATCAACATTTTTCTAGCAAAACATCATGTTTTTGTATTGTTCCATTGCAGGTGACTTGCCTTGAACATTTTAGAGCAATTTTGCCAACATGAAACTTTAAATAACAAAAGTTACACTAAAAAGTATTTCAATTTTGTAAAATCCATATATTAATACAAAATAACTTTGTATTTTTGGTTAAATGAAGTTTAAACTCTGTAAATATGCCAAAAATCACTTTTAATTCATGTTTTGAAAGATTTCCATCGATTTTGAAAAGTTTATTGAAGAAAAATCAAAGTGTCTCATTGTTACCCATGGGCTGAAATGAGTGGGGAACAATGAGACAGCCCTGGATTCTGGGTATATTCTAAATTTTGGCCAAATCTAATGAAAGGACATTGTAGCCCAACTTAATCCCTATAGAACGTCGAAAGAAATTTGAAGAAATATTAGTTTTGGTGTGAATGGCAGCCTACGAGCGAACAAGTATTTTTTGTCCATAATTTACTTTTACACCCCAGAATCAAACATTTATGAATTACTTTTCAAGGGAGCGTCCATAACCAAAGCCACTAATATGGCAGACGTGTATCCAGTAGACACGCCTTTCCCCCAAATATGAGCCTGATTGGTTGAAACTACGATTTGTGAGAGCCATTTTATCATTGTTCCCCGTGTCTCATTGATGACTACTCTACCCTATGTCACTTTTTGACGTTCCGAAAACGCGCTTTAATGTTAGTCCTTGAACAAACAAAAACGAGACCACGCAATGTAAACAATAACAAACACGTTTTGTTTGGTTTACCATTCGGTGCATTGTCCTGAAGTTTGGTTGCCGGAGTTTTGAGTTATAATTACACATGTTTGCGGTAGTCTAATTTGTACGTGCGTCAAACGCGTTCTGACCTGAAATTCCTTTGGCCATTTGTCGCACTTAAATCAATTTTCAGGCTGTGTCAAGATAGCACGACAAGAATGAAACTTTTTTCAAATGAAAAGTGACGAAAATGCAAGGAGTTTTTCCTGCTTTTATTGAATATCTCAGGATTGAAATCAAATGTTGGGGATCTGTGAAGTTCAAAAGGTGAGGTATTGTGAGCTGCACATAATGGCGTTCTTAACACAATTTGGCCCAAAATGCACGTACGACAAGTTACGTGTTGATTTTTCAAAATTTTGCAATTTAATTGCGATCCATTTGAAAATTTCAAAAAAAGAAAAGTGGGTCTCGTGGCGCAGGGGTAGCGGCTTCGGCTGCCGATCCCGATGATGCTATGAGACGCGGGTTCGATTCCCGCCTTATCCACTGAGCTTCTATCGGATGGTGAAGTAAAACGTCGGTCCCGGTTTCTCCTGTCTCGTCAGAGGCGCTGGAGCAGAAATCCCACGTTAGAGGAAGGCCATGCCCCGGGGGGCGTAGTGCCAATAGTTTCGTTTTTGAAAATTTCATAGTTATAACAACATGTATACTTTTGTTTTTTTTTTTTTTTTGCAAATTGGTGTAATGTTTATCCTGAAGGATTAAAATCTTGCCACTTTACTTTCTAAAACAAAATTTCTTTAAAAAAAAGAGAACTGTTATCGCCACCTGAAAATTTTCTTCTCTTTACTCAAGTGGTATAAAGTTTAGCAAACAAAACTCTCTCCCTTCCCAATCTTCCTTACGTTTCACAGTCGACAAGCCAATTCAAAGTTCAAATATTTGCCCTAAAGCTGATGTTTACAGGCCAATATTCTTGAGAGTGTGTGTGTGTGAGTGTTTGTGTGATAATCTCGCTAGTTGGCACGAGATTTTCCCGTTCCCATTCACAGCCTCTGAGATTGAGCACAAAATGAAGTTGGTTGTGGTTTGGGGGCACCAAACAAAGCGCTGCCAAGTCTCATGGAAATTTAATCACTTCACCCTCCAAGGGAACCACAAAGCGGGTTGGGGGAGGTTAAGTTAATCGATCCCTCGGGAAGGGGAAGATACCCTTTCGCGAACATCCACTGAATAATTCATTGACAACAAGGGGGTTTGTTATTTTTTTTTTTTTTTTCGGTGGGGTTTTGACCTTAACCATTTAACGAGCAATACAATTGGACGATTGAGGTTATGTTTTGGCGTGGTCCTTCGCGATGATTATTTTTCTTGGTTAGCATTTTAAGGGGTTGACATTTTTTGCCGAATAATTGGCCTCAACCAGAGCGAGGGACGCTGCTTTTAATTGTTTTCAATGATTCAGCAGTAAAAATCCCCGGCCAAGTTTATTAATCATAACCCAACAGAAAATGGCCAGTGTCACTGCACTGAGGGGGAGGGAAGAAAATGACCCTGAACGTTCCCAATTTTCCACTTATGAAAATGATGATTGATGGGTGTGTGTGTGTTGTGTTTGGAGTCACGGCGACAGCAAAGGGTTTGTCCCGTCGAAGGTCAGGTCAAAACATCGGTCCCCAACATGGCCGCCGACGCCGCCGTGATTGACGTGTCGCATTTCCCAACCCCGGTTTGATCCGTTAATGATTTTTGGCGTTTTATTTCTTCACGTTTTTTTTTTTTTCATTTTCTTTTCTTGGTTTATTACGCGACCAATAATGGTCAGAGTGACGACTTTCGGGCTGTTTGTAGAAAGGTGCGATAAGCAGCCTAAAATAATTATGCAAATAATATGAGTTGAATGGTGGACGCAGCTTGACGGTCCGTGAAATTAATTACCAAGATGAATTGCTTCGTTGAATGTCAGATTGAGGAGGGACGAGGAGATGTAGAGTTAAGATCGAATCAAAATTGAATAAACCATGTCCAGTAATTAGTTTTGTCTCGTTACAATCATTATGCTTCGTCAATGAGACTAAATCAGATCTGACATGGTATTTTGCCTTCCTCACTGAGGTAAGGCTATAATCCTGCTCTGAAAATGAACATTTTATTAAAAGCTCCTAGACCAACCTTCATGCATACAAATCGACTCAGAATCGAAAACTGAACAAATGTGTGTGTGTGTGTATGTGTGTGTGTATGTGTGTGTGTATGTGTGTGTGTATGTGTGTGTGTGTATGTATGTATGTGACCAAAATTCTCACTGAGTTTTCTCAGCACTGGCTGAACCGATATTTATCGAACCAGTTGCATTCGACTTGGTTTAGGATCCCATACATTGCTATTGAATTGTTTGAAGTTTCGATAAGTAGTTCAAAAGTTATGTATAAAAATTTGTTTTCACAAATATCCGGATCTCAATTATATGCATGTAAACAATGTCCGGATCCATCATCCGACCCATCGTTGGTTAGGTCATTGAAAGACTTTTCCAATGAGTCCAAAACAATGATGTTATGGCTACCCTGTCTCGAGTTATGACCACTTAAGTGATATTTATGTACTTTTTTGAAGCCGGATCTCACCTAAATGTATGTAAACTATGTCCGGATCTATCATCCGACCAATCGTTGGTTAGATAATTAAAAGGCCTTTCCAATGAGTCAAAATTATTGAAGATCTGGCAACCCTGCCTCGAGTTATGACCACTTAAGTGATATTTATGTACTTTTTTGAAGTCGGATCTCTCCTAAATGTATATAAACAATGTCCGGATCCATCATCCGACCCATCGTTGGTTAGGCAATTGAAAGACCTTTCCAAAGAGTTCAAAACATTGAAGATCTAGCAACCCTGTCTCGAGTTATTACCACATAAGTTATATCTGTGTTTTTTTTCTGGATCTAAAAAAAAAGCTGAAATGTGTGTCCAAACCACTCATATTACCCATTTTTGGTAAAAAGTGAGGAAGGCATCAACCACATAGGTGGATTAGGTTAGTTTTTTTTCAAATCTTGGCTCATCTGGTTTGATCATAGTAAAAAGATTCGGATTGTCACCAAATTAATTCACCTAAATTGAAAAAAAACATGACCAAACTAAACATTTTGTCACAAATGTCTCACAATTATTCGAAAAAAAATGGCAAAACATGTTTTGAAATATGTATCAACAATTCAAAATTTCATGAGCATCTTCACTGTTTTAGATTTTTGGGATTAAACACTGAATGTTCACAAGAAATATACAGTATTTTTTCAAAGACTCAGATTTTCAAAATTTGCAATATGGGTTAAAAACTACTTAGATTTCAATACACATTTTTACTGGTAGAGAGTTTTTGAAATGATTTTTCCAAAATATCGCTTTTTCAAAATACATACTAAAATTTTGATAATTTGCAATATGAGTATCAAAATTTGTGTGCTTTCTCTTTGTTTAAAACTTATTTAATTTAAATAATCATATTTTTACAAAATATCATATTAAAAATCTCATTTTTTTAATTAATTATATGGGAATGTAACAAAATAAAATTAGATTTGCATTTCACTTTTTAGACTAAGAGTTCCCTACCTTTTTGATTTTTCTGGAGCAGGGGCGGGCTGGAACTTATATTTGAAAATAGTTGAAAAAGTAAACTTTTTTTCACGAAATTATTTTTGATAATGTTCTTTTAAATTGCAGAAATAAATAAACTAGTGTTGCAAATGAAATTAATTTATCTTGATTCTTAGAAAAAATCAAGATCTCTTTCAAAAATGTGTTTATTTAATTTATTTTTATTTTGTTTTGCAATTTACAAATTACAAAATTTGTAATTGTTTATGAAACAAAAAATTTTGCTCCTTGATCTTGGCGCATTTTGAGACACTTCTTAATATTAAAATTTTCTTTTATAACTTTCTGCGGCGATCATTATTTTTATTATGACTAATTTGCTTTTTGTAAGTTGGTTTCAAACAAAATTTTATCACTACAAAGTTTTATAAAAAAATATATATTTTTTTGCTTACTCACTTAATGAAAAATAAATTTTAAGTTAACAATAAACACACTAAAAACTGTGTGAGGGTTAAATTTAGTGTTTTATTGTTAATTTTTTAGACAGTAGCAAAGTTTTTTTCATTTCACATTTTTACTGAATGGGCAATTTTTTTATTTAGTCTTATTAAACCATCAATATAGAAATGATATGAATAAAATTAAAACATAAAAAATACAAAGGCAAAACCCAAATATTGCGTCGAATAAGCAAAGCAAATAAAGAATAAACAAAATGTTTCCAATAAAAAAATTTACAGTTTTTGAAAATTTAATCTCAAGCTTATTTTTTATTTCAGAGTCTATATTTATTTATTGAAATTTTTATAAAGGGCCTGTAATAAAACTGATATGAAAAGGCGTCACGAGCGTGATGAAATGACTTCGCGCGCCGGACGTTGGGCAAGTCTGGTTTAGACTATTTGGAATTAAATACGTAAATTTTCAAAACAAAAATACAATTTTTCATTAAAATATTATTTTTTTCACATGGGTTCAACATAAAGTATGCATTTTCACTGATTAACAGATTTTGGAATATAATGCAAAAAAAATCACAAAACACCGTATTTTTTTAAAATACTCAATTTTGTTATCACTTTTTGATCTAGTTTTAAGTTTTCCTTTTCGAACCACCTTTCAATAACAATCAGCAATTCCATTTGAAAAGAGCCTAAACCAAAAAAAAAGTTCTCCGATCGGGCTCAAAATTTTTCTGGGGGTTCCTTGGCCAAAATAATTAGACCCGTATTTTTTTGTTTGGCCATTAGGGTGGCCTACATCGTGCTAGGGTGGTTCAAAAAATGGTTTTCGTCATTTTCGCAAAACCACTTTTTCTAAAATCATATCTCGCGCCATTTCATCCGATTTTAGCTGTCTTAGACGCAAAGAAAGGTGATGAGTTTGGCTATTTGGGAAAAATAGTAAAGTTCCAAAATCTAGCTTAACTATTGAAAAGTCGTATGAAAACTTAAAATGGCGTTTGACCGTGTCTGGACCTATGTCTGAAAATATTTTATTTCCTCGGAAAATTTCACATAACATATCAAAACATTGGCGATGTCGAACCGTACGTTTCCGAGATATGATTTTGAAAAACTGCGTTTTCGACGCCACGCGCAAAACGGGAAAATGACGAAATCGGCAAAAATCAACTTTTTCCACTAAAACTGCGATAACTTTAAAATTTCAGCGATGACCTATAGATGTTATGGTACCAAAAGTTGCGTCTCTCAATTACGAAAATTTTGGTACCCAGACATGTATAGGTCATCGCTGAAATTTTAAAGTTATCGCAGTTTTAGTGAAAAAGTTGATTTTTGCCGATTTCGTCATTTTCCCGTTTTTGCGCGTGGCGCGTCGAAAACGCAGTTTTTATTTTCAAAAAATCGTATCTCCAAAACGTACGGTTCGACATCGCCAATTTTTTGATATGTTATGTGAAATTTTCCGAGGAATCCGATAAAAATATTTTCAGACATAGGCTCTTTGGTCCAGACACGGTCAAAACGCCATTTTAAGTTTTCATACGACTTTTCAATAGTTAAGCTAGATTTTTGGAACTTTTACTATTTTTCCCAAATAGCCAAACTCATCACCTTTCTTTGCGTCTAAGACAGCTAAAATCGGATGAAATGGCGCGAGATATGATTTTTAGAAAAAGTGGTTTTTGCGAAAATGACGAAAATTGCCATTTTTGAACCACCCTAGCACGATGTAGGCCACCCTAATGGCCAAACAAAAAAATACGGGTCTAATTATTTTGGCCAAGGAACCCCCAGAAAAATTTTGAGCCCGATCGGAGAACTTTTTTTTTGGTTTAGGCTCTTTTCAAATGGAATTGCTGAATAGTAGAAGGTTTTTTTGTTGATATTTTGAAATAAATTTCACCATTTTCAATTCGAAACTTTGTTTACAACTTTGGGTTGCCTTGACAGCATGCTTCGATCGGGCCAGTTTGTGAACATTTTGATGGACTGTGGGACATTTATGCGAACATGAGCAGTGTATTAGTTTCCTGTTGAATAAGTTTCCAGTAGAATGACTGTCTGCCTGTGTGGATCAATCGGACCGCGCACTGGACTCACAATCCAGAGGTCGCCGGTTCGAATCCCGGGGCGGACGCAAAAAATTCTAAGTGTAAATATAGGTATTCGGTGCCCTCTCCCCGTGCCCATACCTTCACACTTAGGAGACCCGGGAGGCGGAGTCTTGTCGCAAAAAGAACGATACACGCCTGTGGATCCGTTGACGAAACCGCAAGGTTTAAGAGGGCCACATTATAAGGTGTTACGTCGATTCCGTTCCGTCAGAATGACTGTTAGTTTAAAATTTATAAATATGTTTTTCAAGCTTCAAGCTCTTTTTATCAACATGCAGAAAATGCATATGAGACATTTATGCGATAATGGACAGTTTAGGTATTTAAGAAAAGAAAGGTTAAAGGTTTGCTTTAGAAAAAACTCTTTTCTCAGAAATCTTAAAAAATTCGTGCGCGGCGAGGAGTCGTCCCAGAAAAAATTCTATTACTAAATTGAAGGTTTAAATGCGCTCTTTCGATTGAATTTTGGCCCGAAACCCGGAACTCAAAGTCTGATTTTTGAGAGCTCTTTTTCTGAAATACTTGAGCGATGTCTGTATCCGCTCTTAAAAATTTGTGTCTTCCATCATTGCATTTGCGCCATTCATGTTATTCACATTTCAAAATGGCGTCTTTTTCGTCGTATTTTGGCTATATCTTTTGTTTAGAAGGTTCGATTTTCGCTCTCTTGAAAAATAAATGTGTGTTTTGATAAGCTCTACAAATGTCTAGAAGACACCATCTCACTATGACATAAGCCTGAGTTGATAAATTCAAAAAATTCTGAACAACTCTAAAATTTGTACCACCCTAATGTCCACCATACCAAAAGATGCCCCTATTGACCATAATCATTTGTCCCGAAGACACCAAAGCTCTTAATCTTAACGTGTGGCCGCTATCAATTTTGTCACGCTAGATTTCGGTTTCGGACCACTGTGCATTGGAAAACTGCTCGTAAAACCCCGTTTTTTTTATATTTCAGATTTGTAGCCATGGGGTCGGAGACGAACATTTTATTTTTCGATTCACAATTTTCGACCAATAAATGTGGTCAAAGCCATTTTTAGAGGTATTTTTTGGACTATTTTACAGATAACACTATCAAATTAAAAGAATTCAGTTTCAAACAAAAAGCCATTCGAAAACATGCGCCATAAACTGCTTGGACCCAAATTTTGAAGCTTTTCCAAAATGTATTTCCAGAGATATAGCCATATTGGTGTTTTTCGTCTTATTTTTACCCTATTTTTTATAAAATTTTTGGTTTTATACAGAATCATATACTGAACATTAAATTCGAAGTCCTGGCACGTTCTCGCTCGAAAGATCGACAAGTCGTCAAGTCGAAGCATAAACGCCAGCACATTTACGCTTGCGCGTGAAAGTATTCTTTTTGGCTTCTCATAATAGATCGACAAAGTGCAATAGCGATACATATTTTTTAAGTTAATCATAGACTAACATTAAAGACTGAGTACCCTTTATATTTTTCTATTAATGTCAATCCAATATGTTTTTCTTAAAAAAAAATTTTTACCTTTCGACCGATAATGTATCTTTGAAATTAAAAAAAAAATGGTAATCGAGGTTTAGCCTAAAATATTCGAAGCTTTAGGTCAAATTCTCACTGGACGGTTTCATTTTGTTTCTGAAAAATTAACTGCACCAATATATTTGTCGGAGTTTCATCATTTCGTAAGAAAGGCTCTATTTCACCTCTGGTGACATGAAATCGGGTTTTTTTATTTGTGATATGGGTATCAAACAACTCAAAATTTTTGATGATTTTCACTGGTTAAGAGTTTATGGAATGTTCACAATAAAGTGTATTTTTGAAAATACTAAAATTATTGAAACTTGAAATATGGATCAAACGATTAAAAATGTTGCGTACTTTTATACTGTTTATCACTTTTTTAAATAAAATACTCAAATTTTCACAAAACACCATTGTGACCAAAAGATTTATTTTGACAATTATTGACTATTCTGCGCCATAGTTTTGAAAATTTGCAAAACAAATTTGTGAGAGAACTTAATATGATTTTATTCAATTCAATTTACTGTTCATATCGAACTAATCAGTCATCTGAAAATTACATTACATTACATTTCTGAAGCATTCACAACTGGGCATAGATCTTGCTTATTTGTTAGGCAGCAATCATAACAGTACTTTGGAATGAAAATTAACTATTTTAGTTTTGGTATCCATTTTTAACGAAAATTGGTGTTATAACATTTGTATACCTCATTAACCCCGAGTTTTTTTACCGCAACTAATTTGGATAAAATTTGAATGGGTATCATCAATATTTCAAAAGGAAGGAAGGATTTCATGACCTGAAACCAGTAAGACTTGTGTTGTAAAAGTTCTATGCCATGAACAACATAATTTTTGCATTTTTGTTTTTATTTTAACTTTATGTGCCAATGTTATTCATATTCTCTGAAATTGGTCATGGAGACAAATTTGAAAGCAATTTTGTGGAGCATAGATTCATTCACTGTCCAAATACTTTGATAAACAAATAACACTTCTCAACAATATTAATTGGTCATTTTTTGGTTTGGTACGATTTAAAAGATGGCAAGTAATATTTGTTATTCTATACTTTCTTGAAGTTGTATGATTTTTACTATAGCATTCAAGCCATTAATTTATCCACACACTCATTTTGACTATAAAAATGATGTTCTATAAAATATTGTTGCAAAATATTAATCAAAACCAGGATCAGAACCATTTTCGATAAATTAGAAATTTTCCGGGAATTCCCGGTATTTCCCGGGTAATTTGTTGAAAATTTCCCGTTTCCCGGGAATTTTGCAACCCCGGTAAATTGGACGCTCTACTTAAACCATTTGTGTGCTCATTCTAGCATTTGACAAACCAGTAAGGGTGCTAAAAATAGTTCATATTTTCCGTATTTTTTTGCTAAAACACACACAACTAATTGCTTCCCGCAGTGCTCCGATCAGCGCGCTAAGTAGAACCATTAAGGTACGGTTAATTACTGCAGCTCTCTCTCTCGGTGCTGAACCAAATTACCGTTCTCCCACACAATTCTAGCCAACGCCAATCTCTAGACTGCCGCCTTCACTGTCCCCTCCTCAGTTCACCTCTAATTGACCGCTCAATTAGACGGCCGTTAGATTAGTCCCCTCCTTCGTGAGTTCTGGGGATTCGTGGGTTGAAATTTCGATACCCTCACACTTCTTGAAGTTTTTTGAGATGAAATTTTCAATTACTCCTTAGGACTCCTTAATCCTATACCGTAAATTTGGCAACAAAAACCCAGATTCGAACAAGGTAAAAACTTTACCATCCCAGATGTTCCGCTCTTTGTCTTAACCCAAAAGCTGGAAAACTTTAATGATGATTACCGTCCTGACAAAGAGACCCTCGGCAAAAACAACCGCAAAATGCAAAACAAGCTCGAAAATTTGTTCTCCAACTCTCCTCCTGTTACATGATTTTCAACATTTTTCCGAGGGAAGAAACTTTTTCCCCAAACATGTGAAACACAAACCGGAATAATTTTGCGGGTGGGCTCTGAAACGCTTTCAACGGATTGACCAGCGACGACGTAGGAGAGTGATTGAAAAAGTTGATTGATTAGCTCGGGTGGTGGCGGTGAATGCTGGTGAAGGACCCCCAGAGGCTGTGTGGTTTTTGTGATATAATCTAATTAGTTTCGGGATGAAAGTGACACCACTCACTGCCGGTTGGGGAGGTGGTTTTTGTGGGTGGTGATAATGTTTTGAACATTTTGGGGCATTTTGTGTTTGTGCAAGTGGCAGATTGATGCTGCAGGTGATTGATGTTTTTGCAATGAATTTAAAGTGGATCAACTTAAAATAATTATTACAATGATTCCAACAAGTATTATAAATTTAGTAAATACAGTTCAAATGTAGCTTGATTATCGAAAGTTCGATTATCCGAAGGATTCATAGGAACGTGAGATAATCGAATCATGAATGGTTGTTTCCTTTTCACCATCAAATTTCATTTCTGCGATCGCATTTTATTCAAATTTTAGTTTTTGATTGCCATTACAAAAAGCATTTTCTCAATATTTCGTTAAAAAAAATCGTGACAAGATTTTGTTGTTGTTTTAATTTATGAAAAGTTTGGAAAATCGAGTCTGGACTGTACCTGTATATTTTTTTACTTTGTGTTCGGTTAGTCAATTTATAGCAAATTTATCTTTTTTTCAACATGGTTTAAAACTTTGTCGATACTTTCTTGACGTAAAAAGTCATTACGCAACATAAATTCGCCCTTAAAAATTTCCTAACGATGCAGATCGCAAAATTCAGTGAAAATTTAACTTTCCAAAATATGGTGCAGTTTTGGAGCTGTAGTGTCTTTAGAAAAGTAGTAGCAAATGAAAAGGGCCAACTTCTGGCTTTTTCCGAAATAGGAGTGGTTCACGATTAGGATGTTTCAGAAAATCTATAGATAGGATATAATAATTGAACTTAAAGTCTTAAAGAAAAGTGATGTTCGCTGAATGCGATTGATTGCCGAGAGAATAAAACTACAACCTTTCAACACATAATGCCGTTGGTCGCAACGCTTGCTAAAAAACTTGCTTGGAGATACCGTGGAGATTTTCCCTTATCCCCGTAAATAGTGGACAATCAACATTTCCCATCTTAAAATTCCTTACCCAGCCGAAAAAATTCCAATTATATTTTTTCGTAAAATTTTGCCCGCTGAATTTGAATTTACCTTTAGAATAGACCCAAAATGACAAAAGACTGGTTTGCGGTCATGTTAGATTTAAAATCAATATTCTGACATTTCAGGTCGATTCAGAGGGCAGATTAATCCAGCATATGCTAATTTGATTTAATATCCAAAAATAAATTTAAAAAATATGTTTTGCCTTTCTTACTAAAAAAAGGTATAGGTTTTACTTTAAGGCTGGACGTCATTTCCATCTTCGTAAATAAGACGATTCAGCATGAATTTTAATCGGAAAAATCGCCAAAAAAATCACACTGCATCGATTTTTGACGCTCTATCGATTAACCTTGACAGAACTCGTCTATCTCAAACCCTCGAATTTTGAGAAAATAAATTCCGTGGAGGTCGAGTGATGTTCGTATGTGGTAAAATTTTGAAAAAAATTGTGTCGCGCCGTTCTCAGCTCCCATAAATCCGATTTCGATTCTTCTGAATGCAGATGAAAGCTAGTGTGCTGAACCTGGGCGAGTTGCCGCGCAAATTTCGAAATATCCATCTGTTTTCGGATGTGGCCAGACTTTTCTAGAAAATTCACAGTTTTCAAATGAAAATATGGTCAAAATTTTTCATTTTCATATCTTTTATTTATCTCAAAAATTGCATTTTTCGAGCTCTACAACCTCCCAAATTTTCATCCAGATTCATAATATGGTTCTGGAGTTAGAGCCGTTTGATTAACCTACCATAAGAAAAAAAAATCCCTAAAATAAGGTAAAAGCCCACCTGGTGAGCTTTGCCAACATTTTTCGTTTCTAATTTTATCCGAAATTTCTTCCTACATTCATAGTACAGACCATGAGTGAGCATCTGAAACAAATTTGACATCGATCGGCAATCCCGAACAACTTTTAGAACGATTTACTTTTTGCCTTTCTTACTAAAGGAAGGTATAGGTTTTACTTTATGGCTGGAAGTCATTTTCATCGTAAATAAGACGATACAGCATGAATATTAATCCAAAAAATCGCCAAAAAATCACACTGCATTGATTTTCGACACTTCGTCGCCAAGTCTACAAGTTGTCAAGTTGAGCTTCGAATACTGGCGCGAGAATGCTGGCGCATATATGTTTTGGCTCGACTTATACTCGTTTGTAGTAGCTTGTCTACCGATGTTTCCTTCAACATGTAAGATATCGTAGCTTTTCGGTTCCTTTTTCTCAGTCCGTTTTTTACATAACTGTCCAATGTTTATGCAAAAACTTTTGTGACTTAGGACATTCATCCCACTACAAACAATTTGTTTCCTGTTTGCTCCTAAAATCGCCTTTAAGTAGGCTTCATTTTGTCGTGATTTCGTAAGTTTATTTAACAGAGTTCATTGGATTCCAATAGAAGCTTTCTAAGCTTTATATCGTTTTCAAAGTTTTCAATGTTCGTAACGCCAATGGCTATCTACCCAAGGTTCTCGCGGTTGAGTGTGTAGTGGTGCGGTTGTAAAAATGGCTATCTCTAACTCTCTCACTTTCGTAGATGCTGAATGGCAAGCTTCCCACTGTGCGGTTTGCTCGGTTTTGCTTTGCGCCTGCTTTGTTCGGTTTTTGGGCTCGTACCAAAACTAGAAAACCAAAACCGCAGTGTGCGTCGTCACTGGCGCATGGGAAGCTTGCTATGCTCACGTTTGTCATAAACGCTTGTTTGATTAAGAATTTCTACGATTAAAAATATTCTTTTTGTGAAAATTGCGTTTTCAATTTCTTTTGGAAAACACATCATTAATAATAACTTGCTTTCATCATAAGATTTATTGTATCAAGTCGATGTTATGAATTGAAAGAAGTTAAATTCTTTAGTAAGAAAGGCTCTATCTCTGTCCCACCAGGGGATTAAATCGGGTTTTTGTTTTAATTTTAGTTAATTTTTCATTCAGTTTTCAATTGGGGGTAGTTTTTAATCTCAAATTAAGATAAATTTATCGTAAATTGACTTGTGTCTTATAAAAGGGCGTAGTTCGATTTAGACGAAAATCGAGTTTTTTGCTTGTTTTTATGGTATCAACAGCCCCACAAAATTTTAACTTGATCAAAAAATATTGATTTCAACTTTGCACTTTTTTGTGTACGATAAAGGTTATACAAATAAAGCAGACCTTCCCAAAACAAATTCTGAACATAAAATATTACTTCAGTGAAATGTGGCAAATTGAGACTACAGTCTAAGTAAGGACATTAGTTTTCAGAGTACTTAAAAGCATAAAATTTGGAAACTTGTTTGTTTATGTATGTTTTTACATAAACAATTTAAAAATATGATCTGATGTGTGAAAGCATAGTTGAAATAGCTGTCCCAATTCATCCTATATGTCCAGATTTGCCTCAGATGACTGTACATTCGGCTCAAATACAATCCTGCTTTGTTTTGACTGTAAATTAGGCTCATTTCTGAAGTCTGAGCTTTAGTTATTTTCAACTGAAATTTTACCAATTTCTTTCATCCGTTAATAACTATACGAAAACTATTTCATTACACTACTTTTCTCAAGTTAATTTTATGCAAAATCTTCCAATCTTTCGAATGAAAATGGTTGCGTAATGATAAGTGGTTGCGAACACGGTCAACTTTCAAAATTAAGAGTAAGTTTCTTAAAAACCCTTAAAATTACCATTGAAAAAATATTTTTTGAAATGTTTTTCAAAGTGCGATAGAAAGCCCTCGCGATTACCTTTCCAACGATAAATAACTTTTTGATGTTTGGTAATGTATTTTGGGAGATATCATTTCTCCAAATTAGGGCGTTTTTTCGAAAAAAATCCATAGTTCAATACAAGTTTTTATTTACAGGTGGCTAACGGCTACCATTTTCATTGGTTCAAAGGTTTTTTAATGGTTTGTTGGTGCGTTGAATCGAATGAGAACATTGCCGTAACGATTTGAGAACATGTGCATCTAGTGGGACGGTTTCAGCAAGAATTGCTCAGATTCGAAAAGTACATTAAATTTCCCATAAAATGACATGTTCCAAATTTTGTTACAGTCGAGTAACGGAAAATGGGAGAATTTTTAAAACTTTTTTAGTGTTTTTTCGATGAAAAATACGTTTTTTTCGGAATTATGAGTACGCCATCAAATCGGGAGTCTAATTTTACATAAAAGTCCATTCGACACCAAATTTCTATCTCATCACCGTTTCAAACCAATTTGTTTTTCAAAGAACTGCTTATGATAAAAAAATAGGAGCGGCCGTGGTTGACTGGTTACGGTGTTCGCTTTGTAAGCGAATGGTTCTGGGTTCGATTCCCATCTGCTCCCAACGAGAAAGTTAAGTACACAGAATTTGAAATGATGAATATGACCGAAAAATCAAAGTCGCTCGAGGCGGGGTTTGATCCCCCGTCCTTTGGGTTGGTAAGCAAAAATGCTAACCACTAGGCCATGACGACTTGGTAAGCTTGAACTGGAATTAGGAATACTGTTACAGAGAGCGAGTTGTGGCGCTATAACCACGGCAAATAGTGTCCAGGGCATTCGTGGAAATACAATGTCCCATCCCAGAGGGTCCCGGAGTACTAAACCTTCTTAGCATGGTGCTCCCAACGAATACAACCAAAAAAAATCTCGGAGCGTATGGTGGTGTGTCCCCACGCTTCTTCCTCCCCTGTCGGTTCAGAATTGTGTTGTTGTTCGAACACTCAGTGCTCAAACTCAACCCAATTACGAATCATCTCTGCGATACGGCTTTACGCAGTAGGCCTGGCCGCTTTAACGCTTGTGATGTTTCAATGCATTCTAATGCAATGGCGCACTGCAAATGTTAATAAATGACAAGAAGAGTGCTAGGCGTCATCTAACCTAAGGCACTCTCCAGGATCCCTTCGAAAGATTGGCTGCGCTAGGGTCTGATTAGATTAGATTAGATTAGATTAGAAAGAACTGCTTATGATTAAAATAACGCGAAAATTCACATATATTAATAAACAAATTTTTTTCTCGAACTCCCCCTAACCCCCTCGTGGCCAATTGCCCATACAAAAAAAAATCTTTTTTGTATTAAGCGTGGACAATCGGCATACCCCCTCCCCTAAAGTGTCCACGTGGTTTATGGATGGTCCCCTTGGAAAATAATAAATAATAAATAAATAAAAAAAAAAAAAAATTTCAACGTTTTCGAAAAAAAATGCAAAAAGCCCATCTTGTGTGTAACGGATTGATGATGATACTTTGGAAAGTTCTGATACAGTTCTGGAGTTTTTTTTTAAAGGTCCAATAAACCAAATTTCCAGTTTTTGCTTTTTGGGTGTTTTTAGAACCGCCTTGAGTCAGGGGTATTGAAAAACACCCAAAAAGCAAAAACTGAAAATTTGGTTTATTACTTACTTTACTTTTACTGCTCAGACAACCCCCGGGTCATGAGCTGTCTCCAGATGCGCTGCCACTGAACCCGGTCTTGGGCTGCTACTCTCCAATTCCGACTCGGAACTCCCGCACTTCTCAGATCTTCCTCCACTTGGTCTAACCACCTTGCACGTTGCGCCCCCCTCCGCCGCGTTCCAGACGGCTCCGAATTGAACACCAACTTCACCGGATTGATAGTCTGGTTCGGTTGGCGCGCATCCAGCGCGTCCGGCATTCTCGCGACGTGTCCGGCCCACCTGATCCGGCCAGCCTTGGCGACTTTCCGAATGTTTGGCTTGCCGTAGAGTTGCGCCAGCTCGTGGTTCATCCTTCTCCTCCATACAGTGTTCTCACGCACGCCGCCAAAGATCGTCCTAAGCACTCGCCGTTCGAAAACTTCAAGCGCTTGCAGGTCCTCCTCGAGCATCGTCCACGTCTCGTGCCCGTAGAGAACGACCGGTCTTATCAGCGTTTCGTACATGGTGCACTTTGTACGCCGGGAAAGATGACCAGACCGTAGGGTCTTGTGGAGTCCATAGTAGGCACGACTACCGGTGATGATGCGCCTCCGAATTTCTCTGCTGCAGTTGTTGTCCGACGTAACCAACGATCCGAGGTACACAAACTCCTCCACGACCTCGAACTCGTCGCCGTCGATCGTCACGCTCGGTCCTATGCGAGCCCTAAGGGACTCGGTTCCTCCTGCCAGCAGATATTTCGTCTTCGCCACATTCACCTTCAATCCAACCTTCTCTGCTTCCCGCTTCAATTCGGTGTACCGCTTAGCCACCTCCTCGAACGTCCTGCCGACAATGTCCATGTCGTCGGCATAGCAGATGAATTGGCTGGATCGGTTGATAATCGTGCCCCGCATGTTGAAGCCCGCCCGCCTCATTACACCTTCAAGCCCAATGTTGAAACAGAGGCCGGAGATACCGTCGCCTTGTCGCAGTCCCTTGCGCGTTTCGATCGGGTCGGACATCGCCCCCGAAATCTTCACGCTGCACCGTGCCCCGTCCATCGTTGATTTCACCATTCTGATCAGCTTCCCGGGAAAGCCGTTCTCGTACATGATCTTCCATAGCTCTTCGCGATCGACCGAGTCGTAAGCGGCTTTGAAATCGTTGAACAGGTGGTGCGTCGGGATCTGGTACTCGCGACATTTTTGGAGGATTTGGCGTAGCAAAAAGATTTGGTCCGTCGTCGATTTCCCCTCCACAAAACCGGCTTGGTACAGCCCAACGAAATCCTTTGCTCGCTCCGACAGACGACAGAAGATGATCTGAGACAGCACTTTGTAGGCCGCGTTGAGAATAGTGATGGCTCGATAGTTCTCACGTTCCAACTTGTCCCCCTTCTTGTAGATCGGGCATATTACTCCCTCTTTCCACTCCTCCGGTAGCTGTTCTGTGTCCCAGACCTTGACTATCAGCCGGTGTAGACAGGCCGCCAGCTTGTCCGGGCCCATCTTGATGAGTTCAGCACCGATACCATCCTTACCCGCTGCTTTGTTGTTCTTCAACTTCTTGATGGCATCCTTAACTTCCCTCATCGTGGGTGCTGGCTCGTCCTCGCCGTCCACCATACCGCTGACGTCGTTTCTCCCGTCGCTCTGATACTCCGCCTCTGGGCCGTTCAGGTGCTCGTCGAAGTGCTGCTTCCACCTTTCGATCACCTCACGCTCGTCCGTCAAGATTCCTCCGTCCTTATCCCGGCACATTTCGGCTCGCGGCATGAAGCCAGTCCGGGATTGACTGAGTTTCTTGTAGAACTTACGCGTTTCGTTGGAGCGATACAGCTGTTCCATGTCCTGACACTCCAACTCTTCCAGGCGGCGCTTCTTATCCCGGAAGAGATGGGTTTGCTGTCTTCGCAACTGTTTGTACGACTCCTTGTTCCCACGGGTGTTGCGCAGCAGCCACTTGTCCCGCGCTGCTTTCTTCTCGTCCCAAATCGCCTGACATTCTTCGTCGAACCAGCCGTTCCGTCGAACTCGGTCCACGTACCCGATGGCGCTCGATGCCGCTGCGTTGATGGCTGCTTCCATGTGGCTCCAGCAGGCCTCCAGAGGGGCTTCGGCGAGCTCGCCCTCGTCAGGCAACGCAGCTTCGAGTTCCCGCGCGTACTGGGTAGCGACCTCCGGATCCTTGAGTCGCTCCAGGTTATACCGCTGCGGGCGACGGTACCGGATCTTGTTGACCTCGGACAAGCGTTGGCGCAGCTTTGCCACCACCAGGTAGTGGTCCGAGTCGATGTCCGCGCCACGGTAGGTTCTGACGTCGATTATGTCCGAGAAGTGCCGACCATCGATGAGAACATGGTCGATTTGCGTCTCCGTGTCGTTTGGTGATCTCCAGGTGTACTTGTATAGGAGGTGTGCTGGAAGAAGGTACTACGTATGGCCATGTTTCGGGAGGTAGCGAAATCGATGAGTCGTAGGCCGTTCTCGTTCGTCTGCTGGTGAGCGCTGAACCTCCCAATAACCGGTCTAAACTCCTCCTCCTGGCCAACTTGAGCGTTCAAGTCGCCGATGACAATCTTGACGTCGTGTTTTGGACACTTCCTGTACTCGCGGTCAAGAAGCTCGTAAAAAGCGTCCTTGTCATCGGCGTCGCTTCCCATGTGCGGGCTGTGCACGTTGATGATGCTCAGGTTGAAGAATCGGCCCTTGATTCTCAACCGGCACATTCTGTCGTTGACTGGCCACCACCCAATCACGCGCTTCGCCATATCACCCAGCACGATAAAAGCTGTCCCCAGCTCGTGTGTATCGCCGCCGCTCCAATACATAGTATACCCACCGAATTCCCGGTGGTCCTTCCCCGTCCAGCACACCTCCTGCAGCGCCACGACTTCGAGACCGCTGACCCGCGGGGGGGGGCGCACGCAGGATTCGGGTTTTGAATGCACTCTCGTTTGAAATTATTTTTCTTTTTAATTTTTAAAAACTTTTTGTTGTTGTTTTTCCTCGCACTAAATCTTCCGCTCCGACCCACTGTGCACGATTCACGGCAGGTTCCGGAGTATCTCGACGGAATTTCACGCCGCGATGCACCGGTGTACTACGATTTTCGCGAAAAATTCGACGGACCGATCGGAGCACGACACTTCACCTGCTCGCACGCACACAGGGTTTATTGGTCCTTTTCAAAAAAAAACTCCAGAGTTTCAGTCTCAAAAAAAGGGGTGGATAATCGTCGTTCAAAGTCTCAAAGTGTAATCCCACAAAAATGATCAAACTTTCAATTTGTGGTTAGTTGGTTGGCAAAACTTGAATAATTGAATCTATTTTTCAAATGCCTTTGAGATTTTTATGCCTAATAATTTCTATTGAGTTTAGAGTATATGAAATTGAATGAAACTGTTTTGAATGAATATCTTTTCATCATCCTACAACTTCAACTTCAAACAACTTCCTGAATTTCTCTTCATCAATCACATTCAATTTTCTTTCAAGTGTTACAATGTGACACAACTGCAAGTCGAGCTCGACTATTTATCCCTTCCTGCTTTATTTGATGTGGTCCGGAAGGGCAATAAAATAAAACCATGCTGCTTCTGCAAAACGAATGTGCTCACAGAAAGTGGTTTCGTCTTGGAAAGTGGGATCCACACAATTTTTTGCGTTGAAATTATTTAATTAAACTTTTTGAATAGTTTTTTGTTTAAAAAAATACTATTAATTAAAAATAAACAAATTTGCTCAAAACTAGGTCCTTCTACCCTACACCTTCCAGCATCTAGGTTAATGATTTTATTATTTGCTCAACATGGTTGCCTGATGGTTGCTGGCACATGTGGCTTTAAAATCCCCACCTCGAAAATGCAACTTAGTGCAACAATGTTGACACGGGCGCAGTACGTATAATTTCGAAATTCCTCGATGATGGAGAACTGCGACCCCTTCAGGGAGAGGGGGTGGCGCCTTTTCTCAAACTGCTGCTGCTGGCTGCAACTTTGTTGTTGTTTTCGTTGTCAGAACCATGCCCCCAAGCTCTGGCATCAGATGCGGCTTTTATGCTTCTACAACCCTGATGTTGATGTGTACTGGAATTTGGAAATGATGGCTCTGGTAAACTGCGTTGCCAGAAGCTTGCCACGAGGCAATAAAATGTAATCGTGAAAAGCTAGTTGATGGGTGTAATTATTTGGTACGTTGAATTTTGGGAATGGGGTTTAGGTTAGAATCTGCTTGTAAAATACAAACTGACATTTTAATAATCCTAACGAAAAAATGCCGGAAATTGTCTTCTTCCTAATTAAAATTAATTGATTTTTTCTTGAATCAAAGAAGAAACCAACTCCACACGAACTGCTCCTAATTAAAATGTCCGTCCACAGTTCACCATTTCGTTAATTATTAAAACTTCCAATGTTTGTTTGCCAAATTACCCACTGCCACACAACGACTATTCAGTAGTCAAAGCAATCATACATGGAGGCTTTAATCCACGTGGCTCGATGGCACCAACAAAAACCAACCTACCTGAACCAAATTCTAAAAACGTAGTTTTTGGCGCTAGTTCGTGCCAGTTGATCGTTAAATACCAAACCTGACCTGGCCTCCTCTCCCCAGAAAAAAACAACTTTTCTACCCTTTCGATTACCGTTGAATCGTTTGCCTGGAAAAAGCTCGTAAATATACACCCCCATCCACACACACACAAAAAATAGCAAAAATACCCAGCTAGAAAAAACAACATAACAATTTCACAACTGGAGTCCCTGTGTACGAAATGCTGTGCCAAAAGTTGCCGACCAACCGACGACTCCGTCGTCGTGACCAAATAGTGCCCAAATTTTATGTCGACTAATGAAGCTCTACGGCGGGTGGTGGGAGCGAGAGCTTTCATTAGTTTGTACGGGAGTAGTTTATTTTCCCTCCTTCCACAACTAGAAAAGTCTAGCTCTTTTTAGTTTGCTGCCTTTTTTCCAGCTGAATCCTAACGCCAGGTGGACTAGCTTTGAAGAAACTCATTCACCTAATGGGTTTCTTGTTCAAGAACTTGGCGAAAAAGTTTGCTTCAAATCCTACCCAAAAATGATACTTCTTTTCTCAACGGGCTGAAACAAAAGTTGAATAAAAGGCGTTTCGAGAATAAAACGGAAAAGTTGATTGCTGGTTCGTGAAACGGTTTGGCCGACCAAAAACGTAAAGAATGCTAAATTGAGGGAAGGTTGTTTTTGTTTTTTTCTGGCTTCCAGAAGGATAGTTGGGAAGAAAGGGGGTTTCCCTGGTTTGGTACTTTTAGCTTTTTAAACCTGTATTCTATTAAATTCTATGATTGGAACAAAGCAAAAGTTTATCGACAAAACGTTTACTTCTTTTTTTGCAAATTTGTTTCAAGTTGGTCGTCATCGATCATGGCCGATCATGGTCACCCGCGACAGACACGGACGACGAAACAAAGAGAAACGCAAAAAGTAACTTTTTCAAAACTTTTTTTCGTAAAATCGCGATAACTCGTGATGTTTATAAGCAAACCCCTTTATGTCTATTTATCAAAATTTTTGTAATTGTCTGCTCTACAACTTTGTAGAACCTTGTTACACTCTAAAAAATTACCCTGCAAAGTTAGAAAAAACACGAAATTTCAAAATGAAAAATTTTGTTCTAAATGAAAAAATGACCCTTCTGAGTCAATGTAGATTCGAAAAATACATTAAATTTCCCATAAAATGACATGTTCCAAAAATTTTTACAGTCGAGTAACGAAAAATGGGAGATTTTTTAAACTTTTTTAGTGTTTTTTTCGATGAAAAATACGATTTTTTCGGAATTCTGAGTACGCCATCAAATCGGGCGTCTAATTTTACATAAAAGTCCCTTTGACACCAAATTTCTATCTCATCACCGTTTCAGGCTGCAAATTATTGAAAAACACCTCTTTTTCGCATGTTCAAAAATGGAAGGGTCGTACCACCCTCCGTCACGAGAAATCAAAAACGGACCTCGGATTCGTGATCAGGGACAAAAGTTACCCCTTAGGACAAAGTTTCACGCAAATCGAAGCGGGGTCGTGGCAACTTTTCCCAATTTCGTGTGAGTTGGTAGAGAATTACCCATATACTGTATAATTATCTGTTTTGTTACATTTTTTCTCTATTCAAGAAAAAAACCAGTTGAAAATAGCATATTTCTACGATAGTGGCAACCAGAAATAGTCGACTGTATGTCGACAATCAAAATTTTGGCTGACAAATGTCAGACTTTTTCCAAAACATCATCGAGAAGATAGCTTATGAGCAATTCTGACAGATTTCAGTCGTTCCTTTTTTTTGTATTTTTTAATCCGGCTGAAACTTTTATGGTGCTTTCGGTATGCCCAAAGAGGCCATTTTGCATAATTAGTTTGTCCATATAATTTTCCATACAAATTTGGCAGCTGTCCATACAAAATGATATATGAAAATTCAAAAATCTATATCTTTTGAAGAAGCTTTTATTGATTTGGTGACTTCGGCAAAGTTGTAAGTATGGATAAGGTCTACACTGAAAAAAATATACACGGTTAAATTTTTTTTTGAGAATTTTAATTTAACTCATTGTCACAACTTGATTTGCAAAAAAAACTATTTTTAGGGGAAGGTGGGGCAAGACGACCATATGGGGCAAGAGGAACAATCGCTCGTACGGCCGTAATTTTTACAATTTTGATTATTTCCAGTATGACGAATTGTTGCTAGCAATGCAATTAGCTGATTCTACTACCACATAACCGCCAAAACGACGTATACGCCAAGGGGCATAAGATTTAACGAAGTTTTTTTTCAAAACCTTTGTTTTCTTATAATATTTGGAATGTACAAAATAAGGCTTAGGGTTCGTTTTAAGGCTCATTTTATCAAAATGCTTTTTTTCCTAGATCAGTAGTGTCCCTACCAATGACATGCACCTAATACAAAGTATGATTTAACTTATGGTTATTTTTGTTGAGAGCTTTTAAAAAATCTTGTTCAGGTGGGGCAAGTGTACCATATAGATTTTTAGTATGGGAAAAATTATGAATTGCTGCAACAACATATATTATTGGGAAATAAATACATAAAAGTACTTAAAAACTGATAAACAGTTGATAAAAAAAATGTCCATACAAAATATAGTGATATTATGAGAATTTACTATTTATCATCTAAATATTTTTTTTTTTGCAAAAACGATAAAATTTTTAGTAAAATATTATTATTTAGTTTAAAAATGGAAGAAACCTTACAATTACATTCTAATCTTTTGTATCTAAGTGATAACAGTTCAATTGTTAGCAAATTAACATGTTTTTACATGCATTGTTCCTCTTGCCCCAACGGGTTGTTCGTCTTGCCCCACTAGTTGAGTAGAACGTACGTAAAATCAAACATTTTAAAATCATTTTTTTACATTAAAAAACAGGAGTTTTTAAAAACTTCTTCTATCAAAGTCTTAAGCAAGACCTATAATAAGACGATTATAATAAAATCCGACAGATTTTTTAACTTTTTAATGGATTAAAACGAGCATTTCCTTAGCTTGTTACACTTGCCCCACTTTCCCCTATTTTTTTTTTTTTTTTTTTTATATGTTTTAGAGGACATCAAATGCCAACTTTTCAGAAATTTACAGGTTTCGCAAAAAATTTTGACCGAGTTATGAATTTTGAATCAATACAAATTTTTCAAAATATTGGTCGCAAAAATTGTTTTTTTAGTGAAATTTTGATAAAGTGCACCGTTTTCAAGTTAAAGCCATTTTAAGGTGAGTTATTTGAAAAAAGTCGCAGTTATCAATCTTTTAAAACTAGATCCCATGTTTGCCTACTTAAAAAAAATATTTTTGAAGAGCTGAGAAAATTCGCTTTATTTGCAAACATTCAATATTCTGTTTTTAAATCTTTGCATGGCAATATTTCAGCAACTAAGGGTCGATTCAACAAAGTTTATAGAAGCAAAATAAAGAGAATTTTCTAAGCTCTTTAAATTTTTTTTTTTTTTACTGTAGAAACTAATTTAAAAAAATGAAACTTATTTTGAAAATGAAAAACTGCGACTATTTTCAAAACAGTGTACTAAACCTGTCAACGGTACACTTTATAAAAATTTCATTAAAGTCCTTTTTGATTGCAAATTAGTTTTTAAATCGAAAAAATGAAGTTGGACATTTTTTGCGACCAATATTTCGATATTTCATAACTCGGTCAAAGAATTATTGGCACATTCTGGAAATTTCTAAGAAGTCGGAATTTGGTGTCACCTAAAACATATTAAAAATAAAAATCAAAATAGTATTTCTTTTTTGAAAATCAGCTATTCCAGCCCAACATAAGCTCAAAACAGGATTTTTTTAGGTACTTTTTACTCAACCCTCTTTGATTTCAATGTTATTTTGTAAACATGTTATCCTACACTTTGGTAAGCCATTTTTGTGTATACACCTTCAAATTTTACTTTTAAACAAAAAAATAAAAAAAAATATCAGAAAAGTGGCGTGTTGTTTTCTTCCAGTGTATTTTTTCGGAAAGCCCATAAAATTTTCCACAAGTTTGTCTTTAACCACTTTTTGAATGATGCAACGGCTTCGAGATGCAGCGATATTTGGATTCCGCAATTAAAAAAAAATGAAAACACTTGCGCCCTTCTCAAATGTCATTATCGAGTGAAACTGGCTCAAATCAAGTTTTAGTGACAAAAAGTGAATTTGAAAATCACCAATTTTTTTTTTAGCTTGCAGCTATTTTTATCCACACCTACAACTTTGACACCGAATCGATCAAAAGAGATTCCTTCAAAATACAGATTTTTGAATTTCCATACATCATTTTTGTATGGACAGCTGCCATATTTCTATGGGCAATTATATGGACAAACAAATTATGCAATATGGCTTCTTTGGACATACCGAAGGCACCAAAAAAGTTTCAGTCGGATTAAATACAAAAAAAATAAAAAGAGAGACCGATTTCGTAGAGAGTTGCTCCATTATGGAAAATGACTTGTTTTGACAAAGGAAAAACAAAATACAATGTTTCATCCAATGCGATACATCCAAAGAAATTCGATTTGCGAAAAGATGGACAATTTCTTATTATGGTCCAAGTTTACAGTTCATAGTTCAAAATATCACCAGATCAAACGATACTTAATAGTTCAATTCATCAATAGCTAACACGTCACTTAAAAGTCATAGCCTCAATCACCTATAGTAGAGCAGCCATTAAGGTGCAATATATTATAAACATGGCAACAGTCGCAGAAGAAAACTTTCAATAAGTCATTGCAGTGTTCCCTCCCGGGAGAAAATGATGTCGTTGTATCCGTAACGATTGAAATATAACGTCAACCTGAACGAAACTGTTACTCATATATTCCTTCCAAAGACACACACTCTCACACACATCTACTCAATTTGCCTTCGATAAAGTGGATGAAAATTCCCGGCTTCAAGTGTAGGATGTGAGTTTCTTAGGAAGATTTGCGTACCATACACACTCAGACATGCAGGTAAGGAAAGCTTTATTCAGAAAATTGATTGCTTCTCGGTGCGGAGTTCATTCTGCGAAAGGGGTAAGAAAATGCTTTCCAATTTGCCTCAAATTGAACTTTGAGCGAGTTCTGGGTGTTTTCCCGAAAGCGAACGTGTGGTGTGGGATCGTGTTGCGAGGATCTTTTCTTAAATTTCGTGCCAAATTTAATCCCTCTCGAATTACTCGTCATTCTTGTCTAAAAAGAAGAAGTAGAAGTAAAAAAAAAACCTTAACCGCTTGCCTCCCATAATCAGCATAATTTGCTCGAAAGAAAAGCCACCACCAAAAGTGGCTCCCCTCAGCGGGAGGTAGGCTTTTCACCTTTGGCGCGTTCTCAAGAGTCACGTTCTGCTGCCGGTGGGAAGCCACACCGGGAAAGTCCGCAGCAGCAGCAGCAGCAAAAGTCCCAGAATAACAGCTGGTTATAAATGAGATGCAATTTAAGAGTCCCTGTGGTACCTCCCCTAAGGGGGGAGGGGAGAGGCGTGATGTGGTTTGTTGGTGCAGAAGAAGAGGAAAAAGGAGATGGAAAGATAGGAGCAGCAAGAAAAACAACCAACGAACTTTGCATAATAAAATAAGTGAGCTTTTTCGGCACCTCGGCCAAAAAGCCGCAAAGGTAGGCGGACGGAAGTTGGACCAAGGTTGAAAGATTTGATTATTTCTGTACGTTATTAATAGTTGGCTGTAAAATAATTTGTATAAATAATTCGTATCGATATCAAATTTCATATGAGCTTAATCTTAATCTTAATTTTATTTTTTGTATTTTTTAATCCAGCTGGAAGTATAGGAAATTCAGAGTTATTAATTTTGAAGGGCTGTTTCTCGACAATGGTTTGGGTTTGTTTGAGATATGGGTAATTCTCTACCAACTCACACGAAATCGGGAAAAGTTGCCCCGACCCCTCTTCAATTTGCGTGAATCTTTGTCCTAAGGGGTAACTTTTGTCCCTGATCACGAATCCGAGGTACGTTTTTTGATATTTCGTGAAGGGGGGGGGGGGGAACACGAAATTTTAAAATGAAAAAATTTGTTCTAAATGAAAAAATGGCCCTTCTGGATCAATTTAGATTTGAAAAGAACATTAAATTTCCCATAAAATGACATGTTCCAAAAATTTTACAGTCGAGTAACGGAATATGGGAGAATTTTTAAAACTTTTTTAGTGTTTTTTTCGATGAAAAATATGTTTTTCGAATTCTGAGTACGCCATCAAATCGGGCGTCTAATTTTACATAAAAGTCCCTTTGACACCAATTTTCTATCTCATCACCGTTTCAGGCTGCAAATTATTGAAAAACACCTCTTTTTTCGCATGCTCAAAAATGGATGGGGTCGTACCGCTCCTCCGTCACGAGATATCAAAAAACGGACCTCGGATTCGTGATCAGGGACAAAAGTTACCCCTTAGGACAAAGTTTCACGCAAATCGAAGAGGGGTCGGGGCAACTGCTGTGTGAGTTGGCGGAGAATTACCCAAATAAATAGTAAAATAAATTTTTAATCAGTCAAAATATGTGTACGTTTAATTTTTTGATTTCATATTTTAGTTTTGAATTTAAAAATTTAATACTACTTTTTCGGAAATAGAAAAAAATCACTTGTAATAAATTTTTGGAAATATTATCAAAAGTTTTTTGTCAACCGCTCTCCCCTTACCCGAGCAGGGGTAAATAACACGGGAATACAAAATTTTGGTATTACTTGGGAGCAATTCCATGCCAAATAGGGAATCGGTTGTACCCGACCCTCTTCGATTTCAATGAAACTTTGTAGACATGTTATCCTACGTTTATATAAGCCATTTTTATGTATATGGAGCCAGTTCCACACGAAAATGACATTTGAGAAGGGCGTAAGTGTTTTAAATATTTTTGTTCGGAATTTAAATATTTATGTATCTCAAAGCCGTTGCATCGTATCAAAAGTAGTCAAAGACAAACTTGTAGGAAATTTGACGGGCTTTTGATAAAATACACTGAAAGAAAAACACTCAACTTTTATGAGATTTTTGATTTTAAGTTTAAAAGTCAAATTTGAGGAGCCCACGATTTTTTCGTTCAAAATTTTTGTGAAGATAGCCTAAGATGTTACAAAGACTCACGAAAAATGCAGGATGGAGCATCTCACCTAAAAATACAAAAATCATTTACTGAAACTGTTTTTTGAAAAGTGCTCTAAACGTCAAAATTTTCAAAACCGAATACTAGAATCGATTCTCCAGACAATTTTATAAAAGTCTCCATATTGACCATTGTCCTTAGTCCAATCCTTGTGAAGTTACAGCGGTTTAAAAATAAAATGTTGAAAAAATAGGTTTTTTGATAGTTTTTGGCAATTTCTATATGACAGACTTAATTTTTCAGTCTCGTAAATATTTTTACCGGAAAGCTCGTCCAATTTCCCATAAGTTTGTCTTTGACCACATTTAAATTGGATGTATGGGCTTACAGATATAAGCTAATTACATTGCTCATAATTGAAAACATCATATTTTTTCAGTGTAGTATAGTAACCTGGATAGTAAATTAGCTTATATCTGTAAGCCCATACATCCAAATTAAATGTGGTCAAAGACAAACTTATGGGAAATTGGACGAGCTTTCCGGTAAAAATATTTACGAGACTGAAAATTAAGTCTGTCATATAGAAATTGCCAAAAACCATCAAAAAACCTATTTTTTCAACATTTTTACTTTTAAAACCGCTGTAACTTTACAAGGATTGGACTTAGGACAATGGTCAATATGGAGACTTTTGAAATTGTCTGGAGAATCGATTCCCGTATTCGGTTTTGAAAATTTTGACGTTTAGAGCACTTTTCAAAAAACAGTTTCAGTAAATGATTTTTATTTTTTAGGTGAGTTGCTCCATCCTGCATTTTTCGTGAGTCTTTTGTAACATCTTAGGCTATCTTCACAAAAATTTTGAACGAAAAAATCGTGGCTCCTCAAATTTGACTTTTAAACTTAAAAATCAAAAATTTCATAAAAGTTGGGTGTTTCTTTCAATGTATTTTTATCGAAAAGCCCGTAAAATTTCCTACAAGTTTGTCTTTGACCACTTTTGATACGATGCAACGGCTTCGAGATACAGAAATATTTAAATTCCGAATTACAAAAATATTTAAAACACTTACGCCCTTCTCAAATGTCATTATCGTGTGGAACTGGCTCCATATACACAAAATGGCTTATATAAGCGTAGGATAACATTTCTACAAAGTTTCATTGAAATTGAGAGGGTCGAGAAAAAGTACCTGAAAAATTCCTGTTTTGGGCTGGAATTGCTCTTGGGCAAATAACAGCGACCAAAATGTGCCTTGGTTGCCCAGTAATAGATGGTAAAATACCATAAAATCATACCAAATTCTTGTATGTGGAAGGTCACAACAATACCAAACCATTTTATTCCAAAGGTAAAATAATACCTCAAAATAAAACCATTTCAATACCAAGTTGAGGTCTTGTGGATTTTGAACATTGCTTGAATACCAAAACTTGGTATTGCCATGGTTTTATTTTTAGGTATTCCCGCGCCCTTGGAAAATCATATTTTGGTATTTCTGTGGTCTTTCACATACATGATTTTGGTATGATTTCATGGTATTTTACCATCTATTACTGGGCAACTAAGAGCACATTATGGTCGCTGGTATTTGAACAAGTAATACCAAAATTTGGTGTTTTCATACCATTTTTAGTGCAGCAGTTGCAGTTAGTGAAAAAACGGAAATTATTCATATGCAACAGCCAAATCTACTCACTTGATGATTCCATGTTGTTATTAGTGATATTCTTCACCACACCGAATGCATTTGTCATTGATGAACGGCCTGTGCTTGAAGTTCTTGAAGATTCTAAAAAATAACAAGATTGAAAAATAAGTGTTATTAAAATGAAACTGGATTGAAATTCACCAAAATTCAATAAAATGTCGATTAACTCGTTTTCAAAGTATTTGGTTATCCCAACTTAGACAAATTTCAACGTTTTTGAAAAAAAATATTAGTGGGTATATCACACTAATTTTTAAAATCATCTTTAACATTTTTGGGTTTCAAGTCATTTAAGCGCAAAATTAATTAACTCGTAAAATTTTTTTAACAAATTTCCCATAGTTTCAGAGAAAATTGATGAAACCTTTCAATATTCAAATAATACCAAAATGTGCCATCCTGACTTAGAAAATTTTCCACAATTTCAAGTCATTTCTGTAGGCGGTATATCAAAAAATTTAAAATCAAGTTTGAAATTTCCGGTTTTGAATGAAAGCATTCGCTTTGAGACATCATTATAGCGCAAAATCAATTATTTTGTCAAAATTGGTCAAAATTTTTCCCATAGTTGCAGAGGAATTTGATAAAATACTGTAATACCAAAAGAATACCAAAATGTGGTGTTCGATCATTGACAAATTCTGCAATTTTGCAATATCAAAACACTACCTTAAATTGGTATGATACCATATTTTGCTCTTGCATAATCCTCAAGACAAATTTTAAAGTGTACAAGAATACCAAAATTTTGTATTGATACCAGAGAAAGGTATTATTACGCATTTCCCTTGTTATTTACCCATGCTCGGGTACCCCTTCAAAATCGGTCCGAAAAATCAGGAGGCAAAAAAAATAAGTTTTTGAAACATCAAAATTAAATTGGAAATTACAATCAGTTAAAATCAATTTAAATTGCATTCCCATGTGTTAAGAATTATTTTCATCAAGTTTTTTCGGATAATCTAAACATTTTTAGAATTTTTGGAAATTTTCGATAAATAGTACCGCAAACAAATTTTTTTTTTCGTTAAAATTTTTGTTTTCATCAAACCTTACATTTTTGAAAACTAATGATTGCAAACCAACAGAAATAGTGTAAAATGCATTTAAAAACACTTTTTCAGTCAAGTAGTACAAAAACTTTGAAAATATTTTCATTGGCCTTAAAACATGCTTAAAAAAATTAGTGCTATTTTAGCGATAACAAAAAAATATATTTTTCTATTGCTTTTTCTTTTTGTATCTTTATCTCAGCAGCTAGAGCTAAACAACTTCTAAGTTTCATAGAAAAGATTTTTTGAACCTCTGAAAAATATATTTCTGCTATTGAAAAAAACAAACAACAAGGTGAAAAATAATCGCAAAATCAAAATTAAAGAGGATAATTTTTAAAACTTTAAACCTGAAAAAAATTGCTTTCAAATTGAACTGTGAATCTTAAAGGTTTAAAATACTTTCGACCGTGTTTTCAGAATAACACAACAAAAAATTTTTAATTTTTCAAAAACTTTATGTTTAAAATTATTTTCTGCCTAGCTGGGTCTACCTAAAATTGTCTTTTTTGGTTTTCTATCTATCTGGAGCAAAAATTTGTGTTTTTGCCCAGTATAATTTTCTGTGTTGATTAATGAAATGTTTATTTATTTAGAGTTAACTTTTTCCAGAATTACTCTTACTTGACCAAAGACTCCAAATTTATACAGATTCTTGAATGTTTAAACACTATTTTTGTATCGACAGCAGTCAAATTTGTATGGAATATTGTACGGACATAAAACTGTTGCTTTGGTCAGAAAAGAAGAGAGAAGGCCCCAACAAATTTGTATATAAATGAAACAATACAAAACAAAATTATGCTAGTTTGAAAAAATAAACTTTATACATTTTTTCAATAAATATAACAATCAGTTGACTAATTGCGAGCACGGTTTAAAATTTTGTCATAAAAATTATTTTATATTTTTTATCTATTTTTTATTCCAACAAATACGATTCGGATCCATGTTTTTAAATAAGTTTTAAATCGAATCAATTTAAATGCAAAGAAAAATTTTAACCAAAAATATTAAATTTTAATGAGCTACAAATGAATAAATATCTAAATCTAGAGTTTTTTTTGAAAGGTTCTACAAACAAATGAAACACAATAGTTTATAGGACCTCAAGTTTAAAAGAAACTCTAGAAATGACTTTGTGTTGCAAAATCTTCTTACACAGAAAAAAAATCATGGTAATATTACATCTGGGAAGGGGTACATCTTTTATGTCAGAAAAAAGGTGTAATTTTACCTCTGGAAATGTGTAATTTTACCGCTTTTTTGGTGTAATGTTACTTTTTCAGTCTAAATTGAGATAAAATTACATCATAAAAGAGGTAATATTCAATCTTCAAAAATTACAGCTTCCAAATTTACATTATTTTTTCTGTGACAATAACACAAAGTTTCAAAAATTGCTCTCGTTATCCTATCTTTAACAAGAAACCGAAAAGCAAAACGAAAAAAAAATGAACCTGTCAAGACCTTGCTGCCCGCAAGGTGAGTTTATCAAAAGGCTTCCGTTCTATTAAATTTATGGCCCCTTGGGCGAGGGACCTTGGCTTTGGTCGATGTCTAGCAAAGTGTTTTTTTTTTTTTTTTTTGCTTCGGTACCGTATATCTTAGGATGATGATGATGATGCGGACAAGGCCGCCACCTGTTTTCGGGGCTTGCTTAAAGTAGATCGATTTTGCCTTAAAATATTTGATTTATTTTGACCTCAATAAATTTTATTTCTACACCGGTAACAATTTCGCTAATAACCATTATGCACTTTTCGCCATCATTAAGGGCACGAAGAGTTCCACGTATAAATTTGTGTTCGGTCCAAAAATTCCAACCCGGCAATTTCGACCCAGCACAACCCATAAACAATTCACAAAGGTCGAGCCTAACAACCGTCTGAGGGTTCGTCTAACCGCTAAACCAACCGACCCTGGAAGCGAAAAGCTCCTGGGAGTGCCTCAATTTGGTGCGAAAATCCTGCCGCAGAAACCGCGACCTCGTCCAACAAGAAGTCCACGGACACCTTTTCCATCGAGCAACGGGGGGAAACAAAGAAAACCCACGAATGCCGAAAAAAGAATGGGGAAAGACCACATGCTGCGGGCTGTGTGGGTCCACGTGGCAAAGGAAGACACACCCCTGGTCAGCACTTTGGGCCAGCAGTATAGTGTTGGGCTTGGGACTTTAGCGCCAACTCCAATGCTAATTGAAATGCTAATGAGAAGCAGAAGTACTGTGTGGTGGTGGTGGGTTGCTTTACAACGCGGTCAACGCCAGCGGGATACCGCAACTGGACATCGTGAAAAGGACTTTTAGTTTCGTAACCTGATGTAGGACGTTCCTCAACGTTTTGGAAAAAAGATTTTAGGGGCATTTTTTGATATTTCTGAAACATCAAATCGACACGATTGTGCTATCTTGACGCACATCTCAAAAAACTTGTAATAGAGCAATTCCAGCTAAAATCGGGAATTTATCTGGTACTTTTGTACTCGACACTCTCCGATTTTAATGAAACTTTGTAGACATGTTATCCTCGGCCTATAAAAGCAATTTTTGTGTATATGGAGCCAATTGTACTCGAAAATTACATTTGAAAAGGGCGTAAGTTATTTAAATATTGTTGTATTTTGTAATTCAATAATTACTAGTTTTTGAAGCCAATGCATCGTATCAAAAAGTGGTCACAGACAAACTTGTAAGAAATTGGACGGGCTTTCTGAAAAAATACACTGAAATAAAAATACACGCCACATCTATGAGATTTTTTGATTTTTAAGTTTAAAAGTCAAATTTTTGAGGAAATAAGCTAAGAAGTTACAAAAAGTCAGACGAAAATGCAGGATGGTTTGTCGCTCTTAAAAAAAATACAAAAATCATTTACTAAAACAGTAATTTTTAAATTACAAAATACAAAAATATTGAGGCAGCTTTTTTTCTTGCCATTCTCGAATGGCAAAATAGCCTAGTTCTCATCGCCAAAAAATAGCAGTGCAATAAAATTCAGCTCGTTGCAAAACTTGTTATTTTTCAGCATTAACTCAGCTCTAAAAGCTTCCCCGCAATTCGAAACTATAACTTCGGCTAGAAACGTTAGGGCAATTTGTGAATTTTGCCAATTCAAAATCATTATTGGGTAATTCTCTACCAACTCACACGAAATCGGGAAAAGTTGCCCCGACCCCTCTTCGATTTGCGTGAAACTTTGTCCTAAGGGGTAACTTTTGTCCCTGATCACGAATCCGAGGTCCGTTTTTTGATATCTCGTGACGGAGGGGCGGTACGACCCCTTCCATTTTGAACATGCGAAAAAGAGGTGTTTTCAATAATTTGCAGCCTGAAACGGTGATGAGATAGAAATTTGGCATCAAAGGGACTTTTATGTAAAATTAGACGCCCGATTTGATGACGTACTCAGAATTCCGAAAAACGTATTTTCATCGAAAAAAACAATAAAAAGTTTTAAAATTCTCCCATTTTCCGTTACTCGACTGTAAAATTTTGGAACATGTCATTTTATGGGAAATTTAATGTACTTTTCGAATCTACATTGTCCCAGAAGGGTCATTTTTTCATTTAGAACAAAATTTTTCATTTTAAATTTCGTGTTTTTCTAACTTTGCAGGGTTATTTTTTAGAGTGTAACAATGTTCTACAAAGTTGTAGAGCAGACAATTACAAAAAAATGATATATAGACATAAGGGGTTTGCTTATAAACATCACAAGTTATCGCGATTTTACGAAAAAAAGTTTTGAAAAAGTTACTTTTTGCGTTTCTCTTTGTTTCGTCGTCCGTGTCTGTCGCGGGTGACCATGAACGGCCATGATCGATGACGACCAATTTTTTAAAACTTTTTTTCGTAAAATCGTGATAACTTGTGATGTTTATAAGCAAACCCCTTATGTATATATATCAAAAATTTTGTAATTGTCTGCTCTACAACTTTGTAGAACATTGTTACACTCTAAAAAATAACCCTGCAAAGTTAGAAAAACACGAAATTTTAAAATGAAAAATTTTGTTCTAAATGAAAAATGACCCTTCTGGGACAATGTAGATTCGAAAAGTACATTAAATTTCCCATAAAATGACATGTTCCAAAATTTTTACAGTCGAGTAACGGAAAATGGGAGAATTTTAAAACTTTTTATGATGAAAATACGTTTTTTCGAATTTGATTACGCCATCAAATCGGGCGTCTAATTTTACATAAAAGTCCCTTTGACACCAAATTTCTATCTCATCACCGTTTCAGGCTGCAAATTATTGAAAAACACCTCTTTTTCGCATGTGCAAAATGGAAGGGTCGTACCGCCCTCCGTCACGAGATATCAAAAACGGACCTCGGATTCGTGATCAGGGACAAAAGTTACCCCTTAGGACAAAGTTTCACGCAAATCGAAGAGGGGTCGGGGCAACTGCTGTGTGAGTTGGCGGAGAATTACCCTATTTTAAAAAAATACTTATTTATAATTAACTTTTATTCACAAGACGTAAATTTCCCGCGTTTAGTAGGTATTAGGGTGGCTCGACAGAACAGGCATTTTTCGGTTCCATTTGGGTCCCCAAACAACCCCTTTACAATTTGGTAGCACTTGATTTTGACCCGGCTAAACGCAAAACTATTCAAATTTGTATGGGAAAGCCCTCTTTTTACCTTTGTATTTTAGTAATTTTCATTTTTGATTAATTGTTTACAACTAACACCATTGAAGTATAGTTCTGAATGTCTAACACATCTGCAGAGTGTCAACCCGACCATTGTACATGGGCGAACAAGGGTACAAATCGCAAATTATTCCTACAACAAAAGGAAGCTGGACAAGGCATCTAAGCAAACCTTAAAAAATCAGTTTTTAACGTTGCAATTCATGCAAGGAAACTTGCAATTTGAAGGTTTCGTTCCAGCTTGGTCGAAGAGGAGAATGTCGCTTGTTGACGGAATCTTTACAAGATCACCAAACTTTTGTTGGTTATTTGAAAAACCACAAACACAATTTCTACACGTATGAGACCAAGAATGCTCGGCCATTCAAGGCGGTCTTGAAAGGTCTCTCCAACGACTTGTCGGTGGATGAGATCAAAAACGAACTTAAGGTGTTGCTTGGCTTTGCCCCATCCCAAGTAATACCAATGAAGAAAAAATCAAACGGGAATATTTCTCGCTTTGGTTTGACTTCACAATTTTATCTGATTCATTTCAACAGAAATGAAATCAACAATTTGAAACTTTTGGACAAAGTACAGTTTTTGTTCCATGTACGGGTAAAGTGGGAGCATTTAAGAAACATGGCGGTAATGGCCAGAATCTGACCCAGTGCCGGCGTTGCCAGGCATTCGGTCACGGTACTGATCATTGCGCCATGGTTCCAAAATGCATGGTTTGCGGGGATTCTTCTCACGACAAGGACAATTGTCCCGTGAAAGAAGTGACCCAATTTAAATGTGCAAATTGTGGTGGAAATCACAAATCAAATTTTTGGGATTGCCCCATCAGAAAAAAGGTTTTGGATTCTCGTGCTAAGCATCAGCCGAAATCCAAACCGAAATTTTCTCAAAGTCAGGTTGTACCCCTTTAAATCAAACGTTCGTGCTGTCTCACTCGAACAATTCTAGAAATACCCCTACCGTGGAAAAGTTAGGTAACAACAATGGCATTTCTTATGCTAACGTCGTTTCGGGTTCATCCACGAATTTTAAATCCTCTACCAATCTTTCTGAAATTGGGCAGGTACCTCAAATCTCATTTGAAAATTTTTCTGCTGGCAACGCTTTGGGATCTTCTGATCTCGGCGATGTTACGTTTGAAAAAATGACTTTTTTTGCAAAACTCACTGTTTGGTTTGATTCAAACAATGAGTAATGCTACATCCATGATGGAAGCAATCCAGATTGGATTAAAATTTGCGAATGATGTTGTTCTTACCCTGAAGTTTAATCATGGATCTAAGTAATTCCATCAATATTATGAATTTTAATGCTCGCTCTTTAAAAGCGAAAGAAAATGAATTTTTCAACTTTTACGAGTTCATAACGTGCATGTTGCTGTTATAACCGAAACATTTTTAAAACTGGCACTTATTTGAAAAGTGATCCAGATTATAAAGTTATAACTAATAACCGAATGAATCGAAATGGCGGTGGAGTTGCAATAGTTATCCACCGTAGTATGACTTATAGCACGTTACGTGACTTTAAGTTAAAAGTTATTGAAAGTTTGGGCATTGAACTTGAAACTTCTTTTGGGAAAATTATGATTGCAGCTGCATATTTGCCATTCCAATGCACTGGGGAAAATAAAAATTATTTCAAAGGGGATTTGAATAAACTTACTCGGCATAGATCTCGATTTTTGATCATCGGTGATTTTAATGCCAAACACCAATCTTGGAATAATTCAAAAGTAAATTCCAATGGTAAAATTCTGTTCAGAGATTGCACTTCTGGTCTTTATTCGGTTTTATACCCGAATGGGCCAACTTGCTTTTCTTCTGTTAGAAATCCATCAACAATTGATTTGGTGTTGACAAATCAAAGTCAGTATTGTGGTCCTTTAGTGACTCATGCTGATTTTGATTCTGATCACCTCCAGTAACTTTTCACTTTCTCATGAAGCAGTTACCAGACCCAATAGTTCTGTGTTTAATTACCACAAAGCTAATTGGGACAGGTATCAGCATCATATTGAGAATAATTTAAATCATGATTTTGTTTTAGAAACCAAAGCTGATATTGATTCAGCCTTGGAATCTTTAACTAATGCAATTTTGGATGCTAGGAATATTGCTATTCCTAAAGTCCAAGTCAAATTTGATTCTCCCATTATTGATGACGATCTTCAGCTTCTGATTCGTCTGAAAAATGTTCGCCGAAGACAGTATCAACGTTCTCGTGATCCTGCACTGAAGCGAATTCAAAAGATTTGCAAAAGGTTATTGACCACAGATTCACTCTCCTGCGAAATGAAAAGTTCGCAAGAGATGTCGAACAAATTAAACCTTATTCCAAACCTTTTTGGAAACTTTCAAAGGTTCTTAAGAAACCTCAAAAACCCATCCCTTCTTTAAAAGATGGTGATAATATTCTATTAACTAATTGGGAAAAAGCTCAAAAACTTGCTCAGCAGTTTGAGAGTGCTCATAATTTCAACTTGAATGTTTTGAGTCCTATTGAAAATCAAATTTCAATAGAATTTCAGAATATTGTTGAACAAGAATTTTCATCAGATGAAGTTTTTAATACGGATCTGAATGAAATAAAATCTATTATCAAAAATTTAAAAATATGAAAGCCCCTGGTGAGGATGGCATTTTTACATTTTAATTAAAAATTACCAGAAGCAACTTTAAGTTGCTTGGTCAAAATTTTCAACAAATGTTTTGATTTGGCATATTTTCCCAGTAGTTGGAAAAATGCCAAAGTAATTCCGATTTTGAAACCGGATAAAAATCCTGCTGAAGCCTCAAGCTATCGGCCCATTAGTTTGCTTTCATCTATTAGTAAATTATTCGAAAGAATAATTCTTAATAGAATGATGACGCACATTAATGAAAATTCAATTTTCGCTGATGAGCAGTTTGGATTTCGCCTTGAGCATTCAACTACTCATCAGTTGTTGAGAGTTTCAAATTTAATTCGAAGCAACAAATCTGAGGGCTATTCTACTGGCGCTGCTCTTCTAGACATAGAAAAAGCATTTGACAGTGTTTGGCATAAAGGTTTGATTGCGAAATTGAAAAGGTTTAATTTTCCGATTTATATCGTGAAAATTATTCAAAATTATTTGACGGATCGTACTCTGCAGGTATGTTATCAGAATAGCAAATCTGATCAACTACCTGTACGTGCTGGCGTCCCTCAAGAAAGCATTTTGGGTCCAATTTTATACAATATTTTTACTTCTGACTTGCCTGATTTGCCCCCAGGATATCAGAAATCACTTTTTGCTGATGACACAAGCATCTCCGCCAAAGGCAGAAGCCTTCGTGTCATCACAAGAAGATTACAAAAGCTTGGATATTTTCAATTCTTATTTGAAAGAATGGAAAATTACTCCAAATGCTGCAAAACTCAACTTATTATTTTCCCTCACAAACCAAGGGCTGATTTTCTTAAACCAAAAGTCATCACATTATAAAGATGAATGAGGTAAATTTAAAGTGGGAGGATCAAGTGAAATATCTTGGACTTGGTTTTGACAAAAACCTTACTTACAAGGATCACATTGAAAGTATCCAGGTTAAATGTAACAAATATATTAAATGTTTGTATCCACTTATAAACAGGAATTCTAGACTTTGTCTCAAGAATAAACTGTTAATTTATAAACAAATTTTCAGACCTGCCATGCTTTATGCTGTGCCGATCTGGACAAGCTGTTGCTTAACCAGGAAGAAAAAACTTCAGAGGATTCAGAACAAAATTCTGAAAATGATTCTGAAACTTCCTCCCTGGTTCAGCACCAGTGAACTTCATCAATTAGCCGAAGTTGACACTTTGGATGTTATGTCCAATAAGATAATTGATGCATTTCGACAAAAATCATTGCAGTCTTCAGCTGCATTGATCCGCTCTTTATATAGTTTATAAGTTAGTTTTAAGGTATCCCTTTTCCCTTTTGTACATGTAGGACCTCCTACATTTGAAATCACTGAATAGCGAAAGCTACAATATTTCATGAATAAATGAAAGTTGCTAGTATTTAAAATTGAGGTGAAAAGTCATCGTTTGTGATTGGACACTCAATAATATTTTAACTGAATGAATGTACATGGAAAAGAAATTTGAATAAATATAAATTAAAAAAAAAAAAAAAAAAAAAAAAAAAAACGTTGCAATTCAGGGTTAAGTTTTAGAGGATGATTTTGATTCGAATTCCCGGACGCTTCGAAACCCGGACACTTCAACTTTTTTTTATCAATTATTTGGATATAAGTTTGCTTTATGAATGTCAACACTGTGTTATTTGATGAATTCTAACATCAACTTTCATTTAAAGTTTGTTCGGACGCTGTAGTTAATGCCAACACAATAAAATAAAATAAAATTATAAGTTTACCAAAAATACGAAACATTTCACGTGAAATATTTCATAGGCGTCCGAAGCACCGGGAAGGCTAACCAGAAATTAATGGATTTCTAGCAAATCTATGTATAAAATATCGATTGTTTTGACGTTAACAGCTTATTTGAGACCTAAAGAATGACATTCACTAACATTTCAGTCCAAATTTGTGCGATTCATAAGCAAAATCGAGTGTCCGGAATTCGAAGCAAAAGTGTCCGAATTTCGAATCAGCTTTCAACAGTGTCCGGGATTCGAAGCACAGCAAGTCACTTTAATTTTCAAATTCTGATGAAAAATTGTTATAAAAGACAAATTTTGCATGCATTCTCTTAAAACTGACTGTTTATACTAAACCCTGATGATATTTCTACATTTCCAACTTATTACATGATTTTTTGTCAGCTACAACAAAAATAATATGGTACTAAGTGTCCGGATTTCGAATGATGACGTTTCAAAATTAACATTGTTATTTTTTGACAAGTCAATTTGGACTTAACCCTCTACAACCCAACCCCGCCTTTACACGGGCTTTGACTTGAAAAATCGCCAAAAATCATTTTTTCAACCAATTTTTGATCTTTTCAAAGCATTGGAAAGAAGAACTCTTAAAATTTTAGGAAATTTATGGGTTGGAAGTTTGACTTGTTTAATTTGACTTTTCCAATTTAAAAAAAAAATTTAGGGGTCAACTATGGCTGTGTTATTTACCAACATTTCCTATATTGTAAGTGAAAAGAAGTATGCAATAATTTGTCTAGTGACCCAGACTATGCCTCTACGCAATTTTTTACAATTTAAATGATAATGGTGCCAATGTGCCATTTTATAGCAGAAAATGTTAAAAACAAGCAAAAACTTCAAAAAGTGACTGTAAAAATATGACAAAATTAGATAGGCAAAATGTAATGATAGGAGTTGGAAGAATAGATCAAATACTACCAGAAACAAACATAAACTAAACAAGATTGATGCAAATTAAAATACTAAGAATGAAACAAGAAAAACATTAAACAAGAGAAGTTAAGTTTTTCGTAGAACAAAAGTTGCTCAAAATGACTATCTAGCACTATAAATGCTGAGAAAATCTCAGGTATATTTTTCTTTGAACTCGAGATATCTTCATTTTAAAATGTCTAATTTTCAAGAAAAAAGTGTATGGTACCACCCTAATGAAATTCTAAAATTGTTTAGCTATATGTTTTTCATGAAATTTTGCCCGCTGAACCTGAATCTGCCTCAGAATTGAGCTGAAGTGTCAACAAATCATTTTTTGGTCATATTTTGGGTTTCTATGATAATTTTACATCAAATGCAACCTGGCGCTTAAAATTTGGCCTGCGCTTTTTCGAGAAATTTAGGATTTAAATTTGCATCTTTTTTAACCTTAACCTGGCTGTAACTTTTGACCCTTAAGTCCAAATTGACTTGCCAAAAAATAAAAAATGTTTATTTTTTAGAGCTCTGATAGTGCTCCGAACATCGCGCTCCTCTAAAACATAACCCTGAATTGCTACGTTCAAAAAACTGTTTTTTATGGTTTGCTCAGATGCTAAATATGGCCGTAGAAGGTGTAGATTGCGAGATAAAATGTTGGTGTCTTCGACAACGTTGCTTGGATTGGCAAGCACAACAACTTTTTGGAAGACAAAAATCCAAAAAATATTCCTGAAAAGCTAGCTTTTCAAAAACACTCTAATCGTGAACCACCCTAATTTTGAATCAAACCAAAAGTTGTCCCTTTGCATTTTCAACAACTATCCGCAAGACACCAAAGCTCCGAAACTAAATCATTTTTTAGAAAATAAATTTTCCACTTAATTTTGCGATCTTTTGAACTTTCCAGCACTTGTTTCGAAAAGTAATACATTTCAACTTGAACCTCTTCCCACATGTAATATTACTCTGATTTTTTTTCTGTGAACCTAGCCAAGCCTCAATGCCACTATCTTTGAAGTCTGCATTGCAAAATCCCTTTCTTCTCACGCTCTCACAATTATCCGATGATAATCAAACAGTGCACTGAAATAAAGTGAAATTACACTCGCGCAACCATCAGCCACCGCAGAGGCGAGATTCAAGTGGAAAATCCACTTTACTGGCCACAATCTCGAGTAGAGCAAATGACCATTTCCACAAATGCAAATAGACCGTCGTCCGTATTGTTTAGCGGGAAAGTGTTTTGAAACGTCGAGGGTATTTTTTTAATGTCTTAAAACTTACAAGATAGTTGTTGATTCATAGAGTTTTCCTAAATTTTCACCAGAAAAAAATTAAGTGTTGTATGCTTATTTTAAGACTTTATCAAATGTTATTTCCCAAGCTGCTGCCATCGCAACTCCAGACTCTGTCTCTCCCTAGTCTCAATTATGCATATTAGAGCAAATCGTTATCGTTTCCAGTCCGGACTGGGTTCTTCCTTTGGTCAAACTTGCTACATGCTACGATTGTGGATTTTAGCTCGTCTTCATGTTTGAAGCTCGCCGGAACCAGAATAAAGTGGAAGTGTAGTTTGAAGATTGATGAACAAATTAATATTTAAGGCATCTTTTTGAAAAAAAAATCAACAACAACCATTTTAGAACTAATAAAAAAAACAGAATTAAAATTTTAATAAATTAAAATGATTTTAACTTTTTCTCTTTCCAGATTTAATAGTAGTAGTAGCATCGATGGTTGTGCTGTCAGTTGGCTCAAATGGACAGGTGTTCGCGACGAGCGCGATCCGCGGCATTCGGTTTCTGCAGATCCTCCGGATGCTGCACGTGGACCGGCAGGGCGGCACCTGGCGGCTCCTCGGGTCGGTTGTGTTCATCCATCGGCAGGTGAGTGGTTTTTTTACTGTTTTAGTACAAGACGTCCTAAAGTAATTTTTAAATTGTTGTACTAATTTTGTTTCATTCCCAGGAGCTGATAACGACACTGTACATCGGTTTCCTGGGGCTAATATTTAGCTCCTACTTTGTGTATCTGGCGGAGAAGGACGTGACGGGGCCGGACGGGCGGCAGGACTTTGCCAGCTACGCCGACGCCCTGTGGTGGGGCGTCATCACGGTCACGACGATCGGCTACGGCGACACGGTGCCCCAGACGTGGATGGGCAAGATCGTGGCGTCCTGCTTCAGCGTGTTTGCAATCTCGTTCTTCGCACTACCGGCGGTGAGTTCAAACGCGACTTTTAGTACAGTTGTACTAAACTTTAGTACAACAATTTTTAAACCGAATTTCATCCCGACAGGGCATCCTCGGGTCCGGTTTCGCGCTCAAGGTGCAGCAAAAGCAGCGCCAGAAGCACTTCAACCGCCAGATCCCGGCCGCGGCCATGCTGATCCAGTGCCTCTGGCGCTGCTACGCCGCCGACAAGAGCTTCCACTCGGACGCGACCTGGCAGATCTACGTCAAGTCGGACGACCAGAATGCCAACAGCTCGAGCGCCGGCACCGCCCTCCCGGCGCAGCTGGGCAAAGTGAGTGCGTTGTTTAGCGGTGTACGTGTTTTTGTATGTCTTGTTGTTGAAATTGCGAAAAGAGGAACTTCTCTGTGAAAGGAGAGTGAGATAGAAAACACCCACACCCACCCCGCGGCCGGCTCGGAATTATACCTCCCCCCACCCCCTAAACCTGGAAACTCCACGTCCTAATCCCGAACCCTGAAGACTACTGCACCTTGCTACCCCTAAAAATTGCAAAATCTTCCTTGCGGCTTGACTACAAACTCGTGACTTTGTTTTGAATGTGACAGCTACAGCAAAATGTCGCTTTCAACTAAAGTCAAGAGTTGAGCTTCTATTCCTCAATGCCTCTAATAGCTGTAAATATGTGCAAGCATTTCTTGATCAATCTTTGGGTGTATTTGTTAAATATTTGTCTTGAAAATCATTTTTTTGATCTGCTTCCTAAAACTCCATGAAATTATTCAAATGAAAAACCAATCAACTTTAAAAACAATCCATTGATTTCTATTTTTTTTTTTTTTTTTTTTTGTGTCAGCATTAAAAATAAGCAAAATGTTCAAAATTGCCATTTTTATTTATTTTAAACAAACAACAATAAATTGTATAAGGTTTTTCAACAACAATAAAAATTTTCCGCACAATAATTATTTTTTGCTCTTCGGTTTTTTTGGGTTTATTTTTTCGTCAAAAAGATATTTATTTACTAAAAAAGGTCCCTCGACTCTCGGGGGAGCCGGGGCCGAGAGGACGGGACAAAAAATAAAAAATACAAAAACTGGAAAAACAAGCCATGGTCTCAACATTTGAATGAAAAAAGTGTGTTAAAATGCATTCTACCAGTTGTTTAGCGATCATTAGTTTTCAAAATATCCAAGTATGCCATTTTTTCTCTAAATAAACTTAAAAATAACTGTTATTGCAATATGGGTATTAAATGATCGGGTTTTTTTCATACATTTCGAATGTTATACCATTTATTTATTTAAAATACTGAAAATTTTTACAAAACTACGTATTTTCGAAAAAAAAATACTCCAAATTTCAGTTTTTTACTATATGGGCATGAAATGTGCAAAACTTTTCATACATTTCGAATGTAATAACAACATTTTTTTCAATATACTCAATTTTTCCACAAAACTACGGTTTTTAGAAAAAAAAAATACTCAAAAATTCAGTTTTTCACAATATGGGTACCAAATTATCGAGATTTCTTCAAACATTTCGAATGTAAAACCAATTTTTCTTGAAAATATTTAAAATTTTCACAGAGCTACGTATGATTGGAATTATTTTAATGCATTTCGAATGTAATAACAACAATTTTTGAAACACTCAAAATTTTCACAAAGCTACGCATTTTCGAAAAATTACTTCACGGTATGGGAAAACACGTAGTTATGTTAAAAATTTGAGTATTTTCATAAAAATAAAAAAAAATCCAGATCGTTTAATACTCATAGTATAAAAAAACTTAAATTTTATATATTTTTTTCGAAACACAAAGATTTTTTTAATTTGAAGTATTTTCAAAAAAAATGTTATTATATTCAAAATGTATGAAAAAATTCCGATCGTTTAATGGCAATGTTGTAAGAAACGAAATTTTGAGTATTTTTCGAAAATACGTAGTTTTGTGGACATTTTGAGTATTTAAAAAAAAATGTGTTATAACTTTCGTCATGCATGAAAAAATCCCAATCGCTTGATATCCATATTGTAAAAAACTGAAATATTGAGTATTTTTTTCTAAAATACGTAGTTTCGGAAAAATCCTGATCATTTGATACTGAAATTGTGAAAAACTGAAATTTTGAGTATATTTTCAAAAATATACAGTGTTTTGAATTTGTTGAAAAATGTTTTTATCACATTCGAAATGTATAACAAATTTCCGATCGTTTAATATTGTGAAAAACTGAAATTTGGAAAAAAATCGAAAATACGTTGTTTTGTGAAAATTTTGATTATTTTCAAATATGTTGCATATTGCAATAAAAATAATTTGAAATATTTTTTCGAGAAACATGGCATTTTTTAAATACAGGATAAATACGTGTTTTTGTAAAAATCAGAGTTCCCAAATGAACCGGTTAGGCTAGGTTCACCTATAAACTTGGTTCGGCTTAAGCCTCCCTTTGTGGTTCAATCCTGGTTCAGTGAACCATGAACCATGGCTTAAGCCAGGCTAACCAGGCTAATAAAACCATAGGAATAATGCAATGTGTAACAAATCTTATAGAGTAGCAATGTTACAATGTAACATTTATTACACCGTAACATTCGTTACACCGCATCATTCGTTACACCGTAACATTTAATACACCGAAACATTGTTACACCGTATTATGATTACACCGTAACATTGTTGCACTACAAAATTCTTTACACCGTAACATTGTTACACCGCAACATTTATTACACCGTAATATGGTTACACCGTAACATTGATACACCGTAACATTGTTACATCGTAACATTGTTACATCGTAACATTGTTACACCGTAACATTGTTACACCGTAACATTGTTACACCGTAACATTATTACACCGTAACATTGTTACACCGTAACATTGTAGAGCAACCGTAACATTGTTACACCGTAACATTGTTACACTGTAACATTGTTACACCGTAACATTGTTACACCGTAACATTGTTACACCGTAACATTGCTACACCGTAACATTGTTACACCGTAACATTCATTACACCGTAACATTACACCGTAACATTGTTACACCGTAACATTATTACACCGTAACATGGTTACACCACAACATTCGTTGCATCGTAGCTATCATTACACCGTAATAATGTTACGGTGTAATACTGTTACGGTGTAACAATATTACGGTGTAAAAATGTTACGGTGTAACAATTTACGGTTTGAGCATACTACGGTGTAACAAAGCTTGCCGTTTAGCCTAACATTCTTTGATCAGGTTCAAACCAGGTTCAAGCCTGGTTCAAGCCAATGGTTCATTTTGGCTAGCCTCGCCTGGTTTGAACCAAATGAACCATGGCTCACGGCACTCAGTGAGCCTGAGCCGACGATGCTTGCCGACGTGTGGTGTGAACCTGAACCAGAAAAATGAACCTAGCCTAGCCGATGGCTTAGGCTCGTGGGAACACTGGTAAAAATTGTCATGTAATTATAATTGCAATGGATAGCTGCAATCATCCCGGTTCCAACACACTATATTTTTTTGATGTTTGCATGATTTTTCATACAATTATAGCCAATGTCTCCCAAATAGCCAAAACCCCATAAACTCTGTGATTCAGTTAAGCGCTGGACCGTGCTTAACCGAGGCAGCTGAACGAATCAAAACCGGGTCACTGCACTTGAGGAATCTTAGCCCTTTGATTTTTTTCTAATGTTGGCAAACATGGGCACTGGGTTTAAACCAGCAGTTTTTTTTTTTTTTTCAAACAATTTACCTAAAAATTGCCATAACTTGTAAACGGTGCACTTTATCGAATTTCACAGAAGTACTTTTTAATTGCAAAATTTCACTAAATTTTCTAAAAAAAAATACCACTTAGTCTTACATTTTTTTCCTTTTAGAATTTTATGAAAAGATGGCATTTTATGTCCCCTAAAACACATCAAAAAATAAAAAAATGTGTATTTTCAGAATTAAATTTTAATTGCTCAAGATAGCAAATCGATCAAAAAATTACTTCAAGTAATATAGATTTTGGAATTAATATACATCATTTATGCATGAAAAGCTTCAAAATTTGAATCAAAATGAAAAATTATACGGACAAACTGGTAACTGGCCCCAAAATCCCAAAAAATACAGTAAGTTTAAAAAAACAACTAAAATTTAAATTTGATAAAATTAAATGATTTCGTAGAAAACTACTCAGTAATGTTACTGTTGAATATATGAAACTATAGTATGAAACATAATGTGTAGGGTTAGTGAAATTTCACGATTTCGCGGACAGCGTGAAATCCGCGAAATTTGGCTTTTTCCGCGAAATCCCGTGAAATTTTATGTTTGTGTGAAAATGTAACGATTTTTCTCAAAATAATTTATCAAACTCAAAAAGGAATAAAAATAATCTTATAAACTACTATAGAATTAAACGAGTGAATACCCTGGTTTAATTTCTAATACAGGGTTAGTGATTTTTGACGATTTCGTGGACGGCGTGAAATTCGTGAAATTTATCAATTTTCTCAAATATTTTTTAAAAATAACAGCTCAATAAATATTTCATCCAAAAAGACTATTTAATTAAATGTTATGAGTTTTCAATTGAAAAGTTTGAATATATATATGTGTGTCAAGTTGGTATGAATAATTTGAAGAAATGTTCAGAGTTTTGAATTTTACTAGAATCCAACTAAATTTAGTAATATTTTCACTCGCTGTATTAAAAATTTCACTGCTATTTCATTTAAAAGGTATAGTTTTGAAAGAAATTAAAAGAAATTAATTCAAAATAAAATGCAGATACTCCAGAGTATTTTTTTTATAAGGACCAATAAACTATTGTCTTTCATATGTTTATAGGACCTAATAAAAAAAACTCTAGAGTTAATCCTTAGAATCACATTTTAAAAACATTTCATTTTTTTTGGGCCTATTTAATTTTATTTATATGTGTTTATTTGGGTGGATGATTCCCGGGAAAGTTAAAAAATACTACTTTTTTGTTTTCATTTCTCATTTAGAATAAAAATTTCGGTTTTGTTAAAAATTATATTATTTTTGCAAATTGATTTTGAATTTAGTTTTTGAAAGTGAGCTAAAATCCTTAAAAAATATGTTTAATGGGCTAAACGTCGCAGAAAATTCAATTTATTTTACTCATTCTGACTAGACAAGATTGTTAAATCTTGCTTTGATATGAAATTCAATAAAATGTAAAATTATGTAACAGAAAACATTTAAACTTTATTAGTCGAATATTATAAGAGCAGTTCAGTTAATGAGAATACGCGTGCCCTACATTTTGTTTAAAAATATATAAATATAGAGCCCATCCATAAACCAGGAGGATTTTTTTGTGTTGCATTCAAATTTAGTGAAGATTTTTTTTGTTTATTGAAGAATCATATAGGTATAGTGAAGCATAAAACGTAGTTTCTGTGATTTAAACAAAATATTTTCAGAGTTATTTTAACATTTTTCAAGTTCCGCGAAATTTGCGTGAAATTTGGTGTTTTGAAATTGAGGTCCCCGTGAATTTTGCAATTTTTGAGCGTGAAAAATCACTAAGCCTAATAATGTGATAATTTCTCTTTTGAAATTTAGAAAATTATGCTTGCTGTTTTAATTAACCATTACTTTTAATCGAGGTCGATTTATCACAGATGGGGGACGAAAACTTCAAATACAATTTTTAGTAACCTCATAAGAAAGTTTACAAACTTTTGACATAAAGACTTTTGATGCGTAATATTTAAAAATAACTGAATTTCTATAGCGGAAACAGTTATTCTTAAAAATTGCGTTGGCCTTATTTAATAATTAAATTTAGTCTATCTTAAATAGACACAGCCTTCAATGTGTTTGGATATTTTTCATTCTTTTTTACTCCAACCCGTTTTTTTTATTTAACTTCAATAGGTCATATTTATTTGATAAACAAAACAAATACTAACAGTTCAATGTTAAGTTTAATCAACAAAACTGCCCACAACACTTTGCCTCATGTGCATTTTTAAGCATATATTATAAAAATCAATTGTATTTATGAATTAACAGAACAAAGGGTCAATTCTGGTTTAATAAATAAATATTCAACATCTCAAAATTTACAAAATTTCAAATGGAACAAATATTAATTATTGACGAATAAGGTGTACAAAAGATTTTTTTAAAATCAATAATACATTTTTACAAGCAGCTTCCAAACGTTGATCAAGAAATGCATCAAAAGAAAAAGATACCTCTTGTTGCTTGTACTTGTAGTTAGTGTGCTTCAACTCCCTAGAAATAGTCTTGCTTGTGCATGTGTTCCTCTTGTAAAGTTTACTGTTCAAGCTTGTTTGTCTGCTTTTTGCAATGTTTGTTTCCTCCACCGGGATTATTTGGATGGTTGTTCGTCCTCTGTAGCTTCCTTCCTGCTCCTCTGCCTCCTCCTACTGCTACACTCTAAGCGGTCATCAGCATGTCCTCCACACTGAGCTTCATCCTTTATCACCTTCCTTCAGGATAATCTCTCTCGGTTGCTTTGTAACGAACACAAAGTGGACCTTGGGGAACCATAGATGATTTTAGGGTAAAATTTACTATCCTCATATTTCACTCTATAAACCTTAATTTTGCAATTTTTTAACTATTATTGAGAAACATTAATTTTACGAAATCTCCTACACTTGTTAGCATAAAAAAATATCTGAAATATTCTTTTTCACCAACTCTCAGCTTACATCCGCAACGGTGTACAAGAAAAAGTAACTTTTTTGAGCAACTCCGTACAGCCCGTGCAACATTCCCCACTAGTATCAAAATTCCACTTCATTAGAGCAGATGAAAGCTCCGGCTGCTGCAGTCCTCAAACACTTCACCCGATGCAACCATCTGAAACGGATACCTACCTTCTGCCCTGGGAATTCCGGCAAGTCCTGGGCTGGTTTTGAGTTACACACAAACATGGTAAAAGAAAAGTTTGAATTTGGAAGGTCTTCATTTTTCTGTAATTTTATATTAATTTATTTCTTATGGAATTACTCATGATAATATGTGAATTTTACATACATAAAAAGTGATTTTTGTTACTGTGTTGTTTCCACACACAGACTTCACAGCAGGAGAAGAGTCTCGTTTTTTTGCAGAAATATGCTTGCATTCCACCTCTGTGCAAGCTTTTTGGCCGTTGGTCGGAAAAATTGTTCAACATCCCAGGTGGAACATTTTTGAACCCCACCCGCACAGTTGTGTAATTGAATCGAAAAGTGGAAGTGAATGAGATTTCTACTGCAAAAAAAAAACCGTAATGGGGCCATCATTGCAGAGGGAACATGCAATATCAATTATTATCCCCTCGACGTGCTATGGAAAGCATTTGAGCTTTTACGAAGTGCTAATTGGTTGTCGTAAAACGAATTTATCGAACGGATTAAATGAGTGAAATTTAAAAATGGGATAATTTGGTTTGAAAACAGTTGTTGATGGAAATTTCGAGCTTTTTGAAGCTTGTAAGTAAATTCCCGCCCGTGTGGATCAATCGGACCGCGCACTGGACTCACAATCCAGAGGTCGCCGGTTCGAATCCCGCGGCGGGCGCTCTAAAATTCTTTGTGTAAATATGGGTATTCGGCGCCGTCGCTCCGTGCCATACTTTCATACACTTAGGAGCCCAGGGCGGCGAAGTCCTTGTAGATAAAAGGAAGCCACTAGTGGTTGGTACTAGCAATGGTGGCCGACAGCTATAAAGTCAACTTCGTTTAAGTAAATTAAAAATGATGGTCAACTTTCAATTGAAAGTTGGATAGCTTTGTTATGCTGACATTCTGGCAAAAATATATGCTAAGGATACATCTAGAGTTATTTTTGAAAGCGTTCTATATACTATGGAATTCCCTGTGTTTATTGATTTTTTTTGCAGATAACTCTAGAAATTGAAAAAAGTTTACACAGTTTACAGACATTATAAAAATATGAATTACTATGCTCTTGAAACTAAATTAAAATTGAATATAATTATAATTTGTCGATGTAAAATCGAATTTGCAATCAAAAAGTACTCTAGTGAAATTTTGATAAAGTGAACCGTTTTCAAGTTTAGGCCACTTTTAGGTAACTTTTTTGAAAATAGTCGCAGTATTTCATTTTTTTAAATTAGTGTCCATGTTTGCCCTCATTTGCAAAAAAATATTTTTGAAAAGCTAAGAAAATTTTCTATACTTAGCTTTTATGAACTTTGTTGCTGAGATATTGCCATGCCAAGATTAAAAAACAGGAAAATTAATGTTTTCTAAGTCTTACTCAAACAACCCACCTTTTTCTAATGTCGATATCTCAACAACTAATGGTACGATTTTTAATGTTAACATATGAAACATTCGTGAAATTGTCCGATCTTTTCGAAAACAATATTTCTGGAGTTTTTTTGTAATGGTTCAATAACCAAATTTTCAGTTTTTGCATTTTGGGTGTTTGTTAATACCCCTGACTCAAGGCGGCTTCAAAAACACCCAAAAAGCAAAAACTGGAAATTTGGTTCATTGAACCTTTTAAAAAACTCCAGATTTCAATATTTTTTTAAATCAAGACTAAATTGAAATGCAAAAGGAAATAATATTGTATGCTTGGCCCATTTGAAATTTTAGTCTTGATTTAAAAAAATAAAATAATGTTTTCGAAAAAATCGGAAAATTTCACGAACGTTTCGTATTTTAACATTGAAATTCGGACAGCTCTTTAAAAATATATTTTTTCAACAGTGGGCAAACATGGGCACTAAATTAAAACTATTTTCAAAAAAATTACCTTAAAAATGGCTATAACTTGAAAAAGGCGCACTTTATCAAAATTTCACCGTTTTGAAATAAATCAGTATTGGTACATAAATTTATAACTCGGTCAAAGATTTTTTTGCACATTCTGGAAATTCTGAAAAGTTGGCATTTCATGTCCCTAAAATTTAAAACATTGTATTTTTGCAAGTCAAGCTTTAGTGACAAAAAGTAAAATAAAAAATGGTTAGATTTTGGATGTTAAAAGTCGAACTTTTGAGAAATATTCTGCTCTTTATAATGAAAATAAATTGGAAATTTTAAAGCGTCCAAAATAAGTGATTAAGACTTTTAATTATGTTAACCTTAGTTTAAAGATTTTTTCATTGAAAATAGCAAAAAATAATCACAAATGTTGGATTATTCAACATCACAAATAGAACCAATTGGTTCCGAAATATCGTCAGTTGTCAAATAAAAGCTAATTAGGCAACACTGAGAAAAAAACTGATTTTTCACAAAATTTTAGTTTTAAAATGCTGTATGTCAGCAACCGGACTGATCAAAAACAGAAAATTGTAGGATTTTTTTGAGCTGCTCGAAAAGATTTCTTGTCGGGTGCTTGTCTGTCTTTCATGAAAGTTTCTTAAAAAAAATCGAACATTTTTATCAAAAATTGTTTTAAGTAATTTTCAATTGAAAATTTCAGTTAATTTTTCCAATAAAAAAAACATTTATCAAAAAATCAATATTTAATATTTGATGAAAAAAAGTCAATTTAAAATCGTAAAAAAAATCCGTGTACCGTTTTGCCTTCCTCACTCAGGTAAGGCTATAATCCTGCTCTAAAAATGAACTTTGTATAAAAACGTCGTAGACCCACCTTCATGTATACATATCGACTCAGAATCGAAAACTGGACAAATGTCTGTGTGTATGTGTGTGTATGTGTGTGTATGTGTGCGTATGTGTGTGTATGTGTGTGTGTATGTATGTATGTAACCAACAAACTAGCTCATGTTTCTCGGCACTGGCTGAACCGATTTGACCCGAACCTGTTGCATTCAACTTGGTTTAGGGTCCCATAGATCGAGTTTTATACAGATTGAAGTTTTGATAAGTAGTTCAAAAGTTATGTATTAAAATGTGTTTTGACATATATCCGGATCTCACTTAAATGTATATAAACTATGTCCGGATCCACCATCCAACCCATCGTTTGTTAGGTTATCAAAAAAATCTTTCAAACGAGTCCAAAACATTGATGATCTGGCAACCCTGTCTCGAGGTATGGCCACTTAAGTGATATTTATGTTCTTTTTTATCCCGGATCTAAAAAATAGATGAAATTTTTTTACAATTCCATCATATCAGCCATTGTTGGTAATAAGTGAGGAAGGCTCTAACCACATAGGTGGATTAAGTTAGTTTTTTCTTCAAAAGTTACAGATTTTCGAATATTTACGTACCATTTTTGTATGGACAGCTGCCAAAATTGAATGGAGCCTTGTATGGGTGAACCAATGACACAAAATGGCTTCTTTGGTCACAGGGAAGGACCCCACAAAGTTTGTAAGGAACTTGTAAGGAAAAACTAAGGAAGCAAAAATCTTTTTTTGACATCGAAAATACATGGACAATCTTTAATCCAAATAAAAAAAAGTTAATGTTATTTTTATGTTTTGTCAACACCTAATAAAACATCTTTTCACCCTGTTGCTTAACAAAATCATCAAAAGCCTCCTATGGTATTTCAACATTTCCCCCCACAACAAAAATCCCATCAAATCAAAGTCCAATCTCGTTGCCCTCATCTCAACCTTTCCACAACCAAATTATAAATGAGAAGTTGGGGGGAGGGGCTCCTGAACAAGGATCTTTCTCCACAATCAATTATCGCGTGTCAACGCAGGCAAAAAAAAAAAAAAAAAATCAGTGTCTTGCGAACCTTCGTGGTGAACGGACACTAGAGCTGCGGTATTTTTTACTACCTAAGCTCAGAGTTATTTCAAAACAAAATTCACAGTCTTTTTAAAGACTACCTGAGTTATTTTCCAAAATTCTAAACAGTCTTTTCAAGACTAACCCCACCTGAAATTTTGTTGTATTTTACAAACGAAGCCATCTTTTAAGAGAACTTTGCTTGCAAAATGCGTCAAAACAAAGGTAAACGCAAATCTTCTGAAGATTTGGTCGTTACGTCGGTGAAGCGTTTGAACGCTAAACCGGCTAACGGAAACAGAAAAAGAAAACAGCCTCTTCTGAGGTCTGATTCTGATTCTGAATGTGAGGTCAATCCTCCAATTCCATTGACAAACAGTTTCGGTGTTTTATCCGAAACTGATGACAAGGAACCTTCTCCTCGTACTGAGCCTTCTGCCGTCGAGAAACGAGTAAAGGCTCCGCCAATTGTAGTGACTTCCGTCTCCGATTTGGCCAGCTTTCGAACGCAACTGAAGAATTGCAAGGAAACTTGCAATTTGAAAGTTTCGTTCCAGCTTGGTCGAAGAGGAGAATGTCGCTTGTTGACGGAATCTTTACAAGATCACCAAACTTTTGTTGGTTATTTGAAAACCACAAACACAATTTCTACACGTATGAGACCAAGAATGCTCGTCCATTCAAGGCGGTCCTGAAAGGTCTCTCCAACGACTTGTCGGTGGATGAGATCAAAAACGAACTTAAGGTGTTGCTTGGCTTTGCCCCATCCCAAGTAATACCAATGAAGAAAAAATCAAACGGGAATATTTCTCGCTTTGGTTTGACTTCACAATTTTATCTGATTCATTTCAACAGAAATGAAATCAACAATTTGAAACTTTTGGACAAAGTACAGTTTTTGTTCCATGTACGGGTAAAGTGGGAGCATTTTAAGAAACATGGCGGTAATGGCCAGAATCTGACCCAGTGCCGGCGTTGCCAGGCATTCGGTCACGGTACTGATCATTGCGCCATGGTTCCAAAATGCATGGTTTGCGGGGATTCTTCTCACGACAAGGACAATTGTCCCGTGAAAGAAGTCACCCAATTTAAATGTGCAAATTGTGGTGGAAATCACAAATCAAATTTCTGGGATTGCCCCATCAGAAAAAAGGTTTTGGATTCTCGTGCTAAGCATCAGCCGAAATCCAAACCGAAATTTTCTCAAAGTCAGGTTTTACCTGCATCTTTAAATCAAACGTTCGTGCTGTCTCACTCGAACAATGCTAGAAATACCCCTACCGTGGAAAAGTTAGGTAACAACAATGGCATTTCTTATGCTAACGTCGTTTCGGGTTCAGGTTCATCCACGAATTTTAAATCCTCTACCAATCTTTCTGAAATTGGGCAGGTACCTCAAATCTCATTTGAAAATTTTTCTGCTGGCAACGCTTTGGGATCTTCTGATCTCGGCGATGTTACGTTTGAAAAATGACTTTTTGCAAAACTCACTGTTTGGTTTGATTCAAACAATGAGTAATGCTACATCCATGATGGAAGCTATCCAGATTGGATTAAAATTTGCGAATGATGTTGTTCTTACCCTGAAGTTTAATCATGGATCTAAGTAATTCCATCAATATTATGAATTTTAATGCTCGCTCTTTAAAAGCGAAAGAAAATGAATTTTTCAACTTTTACGAGTTCATAACGTGCATGTTGCTGTTATAACCGAAACATTTTTAAAAACTGGCACTTATTTGAAAAGTGATCCAGATTATAAAGTTATAACTAATAACCGAATGAATCGAAATGGCGGTGGAGTTGCAATAGTTATCCACCGTAGTATGACTTATAGCACGTTACGTGACTTTAAGTTAAAAGTTATTGAAAGTTTGGGCATTGAACTTGAAACTTCTTTTGGGAAAATTATGATTGCAGCTGCATATTTGCCATTCCAATGCACTGGGGAAAATAAAAATTATTTCAAAGGGGATTTGAATAAACTTACTCGGCATAGATCTCGATTTTTGATCATCGGTGATTTTAATGCCAAACACCAATCTTGGAATAATTCAAAAGTAAATTCCAATGGTAAAATTCTATTCAGAGATTGCACTTCTGGTCTTTATTCGGTTTTATACCCGAATGGGCCAACTTGCTTTTCTTCTGTTAGAAATCCATCAACAATTGATTTGGTTTTGACAAATCAAAGTCAGTATTGTGGTCCTTTAGTGACTCATGCTGATTTTGATTCTGATCACCTTCCAGTAACTTTTTCACTTTCTCATGAAGCAGTTACCAGACCCAATAGTTCTGTGTTTAATTACCACAAAGCTAATTGGGACAGGTATCAGCATCATATTGAGAATAATTTAAATCATGATTTTGTTTTAGAAACCAAAGCTGATATTGATTCAGCCTTGGAATCTTTAACTAATGCAATTTTGGATGCTAGGAATATTGCTATTCCTAAAGTCCAAGTCAAATTTGATTCTCCCATTATTGATGACGATCTTCAGCTTCTGATTCGTCTGAAAATGTTCGCCGAAGACAGTATCAACGTTCTCGTGATCCTGCACTGAAGCGAATTCAAAAGATTTGCAAAAGGTTATTGACCACAGATTCACTCTCCTGCGAAATGAAAAGTTCGCAAGAGATGTCGAACAAATTAAACCTTATTCCAAACCTTTTGGAAACTTTCAAAGGTTCTTAAGAAACCTCAAAACCAATCCCTTCTTTAAAAGATGGTGATAATATTCTATTAACTAATGGGGAGAAAGCTCAAAAACTTGCTCAGCAGTTTGAGAGTGCTCATAATTTCAACTTGAATGTTTTGAGTCCTATTGAAAATCAAATTTCAATAGAATTTCAGAATATTGTTGAACAAGAATTTTCATCAGATGAAGTTTTTAATACGGATCTGAATGAAATAAAATCTATTATCAAAAATTTAAAAATATGAAAGCCCCTGGTGAGGATGGCATTTTTACATTTTAATTAAAAATTACCAGAAGCAACTTTAAGTAGCTTGGTCAAAATTTTCAACAAATGTTTTGATTTGGCATATTTTCCCAGTAGTTGGAAAAATGCCAAAGTAATTCCGATTTTGAAACCGGATAAAAATCCTGCTGAAGCCTCAAGCTATCGGCCCATTAGTTTGCTTTCATCTATTAGTAAATTATTCGAAAGAATAATTCTTAATAGAATGATGACGCACATTAATGAAAATTCAATTTTCGCTGATGAGCAGTTTGGATTTCGCCTTGGGCATTCAACTACTCATCAGTTGTTGAGAGTTTCAAATTTAATTCGAAGCAACAAATCTGAGGGCTATTCTACTGGCGCTGCTCTTCTAGACATAGAAAAAGCATTTGACAGTGTTTGGCATAAAGGTTTGATTGCGAAATTGAAAAGGTTTAATTTTCCGATTTATATCGTGAAAATTATTCAAAATTATTTGACGGATCGTACTCTGCAGGTATGTTATCAGAATAGCAAATCTGATCAACTACCTGTACGTGCTGGCGTCCCTCAAGGAAGCATTTTGGGTCCAATTTTATACAATATTTTTACTTCTGACTTGCCTGATTTGCCCCCAGGATGTCAGAAATCACTTTTTGCTGATGACACAAGCATCTCCGCCAAAGGCAGAAGCCTTCGTGTCATCACAAGAAGATTACAAAAAGCTTGGATATTTTCAATTCTTATTTGAAAGAATGGAAAATTACTCCAAATGCTGCAAAACTCAACTTATTATTTTCCCTCACAAACCAAGGGCTGATTTTCTTAAACCAAAAGTCATCACATTATAAAGATGAATGAGGTAAATTTAAAGTGGGAGGATCAAGTGAAATATCTTGGACTTGGTTTTGACAAAACCTTACTTACAAGGATCACATTGAAAGTATCCAGGTTAAATGTAACAAATATATTAAATGTTTGTATCCACTTATAAACAGGAATTCTAGACTTTGTCTCAAGAATAAACTGTTAATTTATAAACAAATTTTCAGACCTGCCATGCTTTATGCTGTGCCGATCTGGACAAGCTGTTGCTTAACCAGGAAGAAAAAACTTCAGAGGATTCAGAACAAAATTCTGAAAATGATTCTGAAACTTCCTCCCTGGTTCAGCACCAGTGAACTTCATCAATTAGCCGAAGTTGACACTTTGGATGTTATGTCCAATAAGATAATTGATGCATTTCGACAAAAATCATTGCAGTCTTCAGCTGCATTGATCCGCTCTTTATATAGTTTATAAGTTAGTTTTAAGGTATCCCTTTTCCCTTTTGTACATGTAGGACCTCCTACATTTGAAATCACTGAATAGCGAAAGCTACAATATTTCATGAATAAATGAAAGTTGCTAGTATTTAAAATTGAGGTGAAAAGTCATCGTTTGTGATTGGACACTCAATAATATTTTAACTGAATGAATGTACATGGAAAAGAAATTTGAAAAAATATAAATTAAAAAAAAAAAAAAAAAAAAAAACGCAGGCAAAAAAAACACTGAAATCAACAAGCACAAAACAAAAATCCTCATAATTAAATGAGAAAGCCGGCCCCTTTTCCCCTCTTATCGATTCCTGATCGCCTTTTTTGCGTTGAACCCAAACAAAAAACAATGGAAAGCTTTTCAGCAACAGAGAGAGAGAGAAAAAAAAGAGAAGAAAAAACTTTTCTTTTTTGGGGGAACTCAACCACACTCGTGTCGACACGTTTCTTGGAGTTAGCCTCCCCCCAAGGAAAAAAAATTATAGGGATTTCCTTTTCTGTTATTGAAAAAATATATATTTAAATTTCATTTACGAAAAAGAACATTTTTTCACTGCTTGAAATCAAACAAATTTAATAACTTTTTTTTTACTAGAAATAAATGTTGGTAGAAACCCCTATTGCAGCATCCATTTCTCATCCGTCAAAAATCGACCTAGTCGGGGTGCTTTTCGCCATCTGGCAGAGGAGAGACTTTCCTCTTCGCTTTCTTTTATAATATAAGGGGAAATATAATCATCAATGTCAGCATGACGAGGAGCGAAAATCGTCGTCGATTGGTGTTCAATAGTGCCAGCTTTAAGCACAACATCAGCAGTGTGAACGTTATCCTATTCTGCTTCGTTGGATGCTCACTAAGTACACACACACACACTGTAATGTGATAGGATACGAACACATGTTGGTGTGGTGTGAGAGCTTATTGTTTGCTTTTGTTCTTCTTTTGAGGGGGGGGAAACAAAGGAAAGTGATAACGAGCTTTTTAAAGTAATATTGAGGGAAAGTACTTTAAAAAAATTAATAAACTTAGAACAAACAATTAGTACAAAGCTTATTGACGAATACATTTTTACAACTTTAATAAATGGCAAAAAAAATCTCTCCCCAAGTCCCAAATACAAAGTCGAAACCAATTGAAATTGACAGTTTCAAGCTTCTAGGTAATGTACTTCCAACAGTCCTCCCACACGCAGACTGACTGACTGTTTGTTGATTGATTCGTTCGATTACAATTTCGATTATCGTCGTCACTTTCCCTTTTTTTGGCGTGGGAAATGTTTTCCGGAGAAATGATAAATTGCTGAATAATCAACTTGTTGACGATTCGCACTCTGTATTATTGAAGCAGGTAAGAGAAAGAAAAAAATGGCACAAAGTGATTGATTCAAAGAGTCTGCCATAATGAATGGAGCAGTTCGATGAATGAATGAATAAGGTAGACATTGTTTGAATTCAAGTGAAATTTGGGTAGCGGGATTATAATGAAGCAAACGTTAACTTAAAATTGAAAAAAACATGCAGGTTTATTCCTCTTTAACTTGAAATTAAACTCTGAAAATGTTAAAATTTGTTCTAATATCTATTTTAATAAACATTTCATTGACAATAATGCAACAAAACTAACATCACAAATCACAAATATCGCAACCCTTCACGGTTCAATAAATCTGCTCGATTTCATCAGCAGATCAAACAACTCCCGTCATGTTAAATTAGCTAGTTTAAACAGAACCCGTCAGTACCCGAGCTCAGCGCTTCGCGCTGTCAGTTTCACCGGGCAAACGTCAATAAACATAATCATCAACATGATCGTTTGCCATTATCGCACTTCATTATTCAGATAAGCCCCTCGTCTATGTTCAATCACTAGTCAGCTTGTTTAATCATCATCCACTCGAAAAGGGGGATGACATCCCACCAGTTTTCATAATTCGCGTCACGTCCGTTTTTTGATTAAGTGAGCTAGGGAAAATTGAGGAAAAAAGAAAAAAAAAGGTTAGTTTTTTCATAAGTGGAGTGTCTCCCCGATGTACACACAGTCACATCCATCATTATTATTAGCTTTGACAGAGTGGTGTGGGTGGGGCTGGGGGAAGGATGCTATTGAACAGCATCCACCTCTCACCTCCTTCACGTCACGTGCTTATTTCGCATCCACTTATCGAGATGAAGTGTCTCTGCGGCAAAATGAGCGTGCATTCAACGGTGCATAATATGCAGGGGCAATCTTTATGAAAAATTTTTGCTCGTTTTGACTAGAATTTTATATTGAACCTAACAAATTGTTTAAAAGTAAATTAAATTATCAATTTAAAAATGAGCACAATTAAAATTTAAAAATCCATGTAATGAATTCAATTTAAAATTTGCTAAATTAAATAGAAATATAACCGAATCCAGCCAGGATTTTTAATGAATCTGTCGTTAGAATGGTTTTAACCTTTTAAAAGTTGTGAAAAAGTTGGTCGTCGTTGATCATGGCCGTTCATGGTCATCCGCAACAGACAACAGAAAGCTAAAAGTAAATTTTTCAAAACATTTTTTCGTAAAATCGCGATAACTCTTGATGTTTGTAAGCAAACTCCTTATGGTTATATATCATTTTTTGTAATTTTTTGCTTTACAACTTTGTAAAACATTGTTACACTCCAAAAAATAACGCTGCAAAGTTAGAAAAAATACGAAACTTTCGTTTCAGGCTGCAAATTACTGAAAAACATCTCGTTGTTCACAAATTCAAAAATGAAAGGGGTCGTACCGCCCCTCCGTCACGAGATATCAAAAAACGGACCTCGGATTCGTGACCAGGGACAAAAGTTACCCCTTAGGACAAAGTTTCACGCAAATTGAAGAGGGGTCGGGGCAACTGTTGTGTGAATCGGCGGAGAATTACTCAAATTTTATTGCAATTAAAATAAACCTTCAGTTATGAAATTATATGTTTATTTAAAGGATTTTTTATGAAATATAATAGTGTTAACACGACATTTTTTGTAAGCTACACTGAGAAAAATCAGTTCCCCAAATCGTGAACAAGCGTTTATGAATTTGGGAATCACGAACAAAGTGTTTAAATTTCATGGTACGTTTTTCAAAAGCGGAACATTTGGAATTTTTGGAACACGTTTTTCTTCGTGTACACAGAAAAAAATGATGGTAATATTCATCAGGAAATGGTGACAGATTTTGTGTCAATAAAAATGATTAATTTTACCCCAAAAAAGATTAATTTTCATCAGCTTCACATTTTTACATTTTTTTTATGTAATATTACTCAAAAAAAGAGGTAATATTCAACCTACCAAATTTTTTACATTCCAAAATTCAATTTTTTTTTCTGTGTACGTTAAATTAATAAGGATGGTAAAAATGTTATTTAAATTATTGTCCCTTGGGTCTGGTAAAGTCAAGGGTGGGCAAAACGGTATATTATTCCTAGAGTAATTTGATTTTTTCAAAGCCAAAAGTATTCTCGATAGTTTACAATCGATTGTACCGGTAAAAGTTTTTTTAAATGAAAGTAAATGTAGGCAGTATTTTTTTCATGATTTTTTTAACTCTGAAGGCAACATGAAATAGATTTTGCAATTGCCTTATCACTATTTTTTTTTTTTTGTAGAATTATCCTCTTTAAGAATCATAAACAAACATTGGGGCTTTTTTATTATCGTAAAAATTGTCAAACTCTTGTATCCCCAAAGCCCGAAAGCCAACAAAAATAGATAGTCACTTAAATATAAGTGACACTAATTTTTTACATTTTAAGTTTTTAAGGTAGATTTTAAAATTATTTTATTTTATATTGAGCAATTCTATCAGATTTCGGTCATTCGATTTTTTTTTGTATTTTTGAATCCGGATGTCCCTAACAAAAATGATGTATGAAAATTCAAAAATCTGTATCTTTTGAAGGATTTTTTTTGTCGATTTCGATTGTCTTCGGCAATGTTGTAGGTATGGATAAGGACTACACTGAAAAAAATGATACACGGTAAAAAAAATTGGTGATTTAAATTTTTTATATGTTTTACGGGACATCAAATGCCAACCTTTCAGAAATTTCCAGGTTGAGCCAACAAATTTTGAACGAGTTATGAATTTTTGAATCAATACTGATTTTTTTTGAAAAAAAAAACGAAATATTGGTCACCATTTTTTTTTTAATTTCATGTTAAGATGTAAAATCAAATTTGCAATCAAAAACTACTTTAGTTTTTTTTTAATTAGTGCGGTTTGTCCACCTTTGTAAACAGAATTTACAAAAATTTTAAATCAAGACTAACATTTCAAAAGGGCGTAATATTGAATGTTTAGCCCTTTTAAAATGTTATTTTTGATTTTATTTTTTCGAAAATATTGTTTTTGGAAAGATCAGAAAATTTTACGAATGTTTCATGTTTCAACATTGTAAATCGGACCAGTAGTTGCTGAAATATCCACGTTAGAAAATGGTGGGTTGTTTGGGTGAGACTAAGAAAACATAAATTTTCCTGCTTTTTAAACCTTTGCATGGCAATATCTCAGCAACTAAAGGTCGTATCAACAAAGTTCAAGAGTGCAAAATATAGAGAATTTTCTCAGCTTTTCAAAAATATTTTTTTCAAAAGTGGGCAAACATGTGCAGTAATTTAAAAAAATGAAAAACTGCGACTATTTTCAAAAAAGTTACCTAAAATGGCTTTAACTTGAAAACGGTGCACTTTATCAAAATTTAACTCAAGTTTTTTATTATTGCAAATTTGATTTTATATCGAAAAAAGAAGTTAAAAAATTTTGGCAACCAATATTTCGATTTGTTGAGAAAAATCAGTTTTGATTCAAAATTCATAACTCGGTCAAAGATTTTTTGTAAGTTGGCAATGTCCTAGAACATATTCTCAAGTTTAGAGTTGGCATTTTGTGTAACTGTCTTCCCTTTAGAACATATTTAAAGTATAGAAAATAAAAAAATGTTTTGTTCCCTATTTTAGGAAAATGCTTAATTTTAACCATTGATGTGCCCTAAAACTAATCAAAAACATTGATTTTTTCATTTGATGAACTTTTAAAAAAAAGAAAATTTAGATTTATCCACGATGGTTCAGAGTTTATACAACACAAAAAAAAGTAATACAGAGTCTACAAAACGCTTGTTCGAATTGAAAAGTTCAACTTTTCAGCACCCATTTGAGTGCTGAAAAGTAGAACTTTTCAGCATTTATTTTGAAAAGTGTTGCTATTCGATTCTGTTATTTTTGGTACAGAAAAGTAGGCTATTTCGTCGTTCAAGAATGACACGAAAAGTGAGTAGTTTCACGACGGAATTGCAAAAAGGAATTTTAAAATGTTATTTAAGAAAATAAAACCGATTCAGCTATCAACAACATCAGATCCCTAAAAAATATGAGGCTTTTCACTACAACGAACTTAAACTCCGAAAGGTGTTCATCAAGCAGTTCGCGAGGATAAATTTGCAATGTTCTCCATCACGTTAACTTCCTCTCTCTAGGTGTGTGAGTCTTTACGACCCTGGAGTTGATAAACTTCTGCGAAGACTCAGAACTAACAACGATGATTCGCTCTCAGCTTCTGCTTCTGCTTGACTGCGCGCTTCGCAACTGCTTCCGGTTTTCACTTCTGACGTGTGTCTGCATGTGTGTGTGTTTGGATTATGATGCATAATGGAAGTGACGTGGCACTAAGCTGGTGAAATTCATCAGTGTGTTTATGCTTGATGCTTCTTCCTCGTGTGATGCTGCATACTACCCAAGGGTAGAAACGATAAGTGCCTGCCAGTAATTGCACTAGTTTTGCGCTAAAGTGCTTTCCAAAGAACTTTTTGACTTTTAGCGTGTTTTTTCCGGTTTGGCAAGCACTATAATTATATTGGCACACCTATGATGTGAAATCGCAAATTATACTAGTTTCAACTTTCATATTTCTTGCAAAGTTTTGATGAAACAGGATGAGATGTTTGGCTCCAAATAAGTCAAAGTTAGTCAGAAAATTAGGATATCTGATTTGATCTATTTGGTATCAATGGCAAAAAAATGGGTGTTCAATTTTTCAAAAATAATATGAATACTTAAAAAAGAAAATTTAAGAGCATTTATCATTTGTTTTCTGTTGATTATTCTATTTCAATGACCGGAAGAATTGAATAAAACCTTTTTTTCTACATTAAATACAATTTTTAACTATTCTAACTTTTTTCCTACAATATTTTAAACATTCTCACTTTCACTTTCCACATAACTTCTCATCATCTAACATGAATGCAATGCACCTGACATAACCCACCCACATAATCCCCCCATTCAAAAAAAAATAGCAAAATCACAAAAGGGGCCATCCACCAACCACGCGAACACTTGAAGGGGGGGTTTAATAAAAACAAAAGTTTCCACGTGATTTGCGAATGGCCCCATTGCAAAAAAAAGTAACAAAAGTAATGCAAAACAAAAATGCAATTGTTCCGTTTGTGGTGTGCGTGCGTGTGTTTGTTCGTTTCGTTCCCGCCTTTTCCCCCGCCACCCCGCCCGCTCTCAATGTGCGCGCGCGTGTGTGTGTGTGCCGCCCGCCTGCCCCCGTCTAGATGTGTATCAATGTGTTGTTGTTTGTTGTTTTGTTTTGAAACATTCGGGTTCAGACCCTAATGGTACAGGTGGCGCGGCGTGGGGCCTCGGTGCTCAAGCGGAGGAAATCCCGGAACCGGATGGACGCTCCGGGCGTGAAATCGGCCACGGCGGCGGCTGCGGCGGCGTCCACTTCCGACCTTGGCGACGCCGTCTTCCACCGGAGGAGGAGCGGCCAGCAGCGGGACGGTGGGGACACCCGGCGGGGGTGCCGGAAGTGGCGGTGGACCCGGAACCAGTTGTGGGGTGGCGGCCAGTGAAAGTACCGCGCTCGGAACGCCGATTACGGCGGCACCGGCGGACGCGCACCACCATCTGTCCAAGAGCGAGTCGGACGGGGACGTGGTCTTCTACATGGAGGAACCGAGGGCGGCGGGTGAGTAAAGAGATTCATTTTCATGCATATTTACTTGATGCCTAATTGATTGCTTCTAAAACTATTTAAATGACATCATTTAGGAATCGTCTCCATTCAACGAATTTGAAACAAATGTTTGATGGAGACGCATGATTGTTTAAACCGAAATATTAACATTACTACGAAATATATTAAAAGCATTATTTAGATCAGCTACCATCCCACTAACATAAATCTCGAAAATAAAAAAATACGTATTTTGGGAAATTGAGTTTTAGTTTAAAAAAAAGTTGATTAAAAAATCTGCAAATTTTTTTTTCCGTGTACCTATTTTTTCTCAAAAGTCCTCAACAATACCTACAACTTTGCCGAAGACACCAAATTGATCAGAAAATTCACTCAAAAGTTACAATTGTTTGGATATTTACATACCATTTTTGTATGGACAGCTGCCAAAATTGTATGGAGACTTGTATGGGTGAACCAATGACGCAAAATAGCTTATTTCGTCATATGGAAGGCCCCCACAAAGTTTAAGTCAAATAAAAAAAAAACAAAAAATAAAAAAGGTTGAAATCGGCCGATTTCGTAGAGAGTTGCTCATCTCGAGAAGGGATTTTCCAATCAATTTGGTGTCTTCGGCATAGCTGTAGGTTATGACGAGAACGTTTGAAATAAATGATACACGGAAAAAACCCCTGTTTATTTTTTATTTAAATTTTTATCATCAAATTTTTAACTCGCATTTTTTATTCATTTTCGAAATTCTGAAATATGTTTTAGGGGAAAAGAAAAGGCATATTTTGCGCTAGAAGTGATTGTGGTTTTTGGATAAAAAAAAGTAATATTGTTAAACTAAATTTCCATACAGTCCAGACTCGATTATCCGAAGGTTTGTTTCAAAAACAAAAAAATCATTATTTTTATTTTCTTACTTTTAACATCCAATTCGTGTTCTGCAACGCAATTTTAGTCAAATTTGAATTTTTGATTGCCTATTAAATTAAGAAATGTATTTTTTTAATAACAACCAAAAATAAAACAACATAAAAAACCGTGATTCGATTATCTTAAGCTTAATTTTACCAAGGTCTTCGGATTATCGAGTCTGGACTGTAATCATTTTTAGAGGCAAAATAAAATTTGCAATCGACAATGACTTTACAAATTATTTGATATAGTAGACATTTTTATAGCATTTAACTTTTAAGCATTCGCCCTTAACTTTATTTTCCTTCTCGAATTATTTTGAAATTAATTCAAAACAAATCCATAAAAAGCCTATTACAGACATGCCTCGGTTTAGCACCGAGACACGGAGCTTATTGGATTTTCGCTATATGGGCGACATTGGCTAAAATCGTATGAAAAATCATGCAAACATCGAAAAATTATAGTGTTTTGGAATCGGGATGGTGTCAGCTATCCATTAAAATTATAATTTCAAGAAAATTTTCACATGAATTCGCATTTTTCCTGAACTTTACAAATGCATTTTTTTTCTCTAAAGAAACCAAAAATATGTTGTTATTGCAATATGGGTATCAAATGATCAGTTATATTTTCATACATTTCGAATGTTTAATCATTTTTTCAATGCTCAAAATTTTCACAAAACTACGTATTTTCAAAAAAAAATACTCAGAATTTCAGTTTTTACAATACTGGTATCAAACGATCAGAATTTTTTTAATACATTTCGAATGTATCATCAATATTTTTTGGAAATACTAAAAATTTTCACAAAAATATGTATTTTCAAAACGATATTCAAAATTCAAGTTTTGAGAAAATTTGGAGAATTTAAAAAAAATATTACATTCCAAATGTATGAAAAAAAATCCCGATGATTTGATTCCCATGTTGTGAAAAACTAAAATTTTGAGTAGTTTTTCAAAAATACGTAGATTTTTGAAGTTTTGGAATATTTTCAAAAAATGTTGTTATTGCATTCGAAATGTATGAAAAAATCCCGATCATTTGAAACCCATATTGTAAAAACTTAAAAATATATGAAAAAAATCTCGATCGTTTGATACCCATATTGTATAAACTGAAATTTGGAGCATTTTTCCGAAAATACGTTGTTTTATGATAATTTTGAGTATTTCCAAAAATGTTATTTTTACAGTCCAAATGTATGAAAAATCCCGATCGATTGATACCCTTATTGTAAAAACTGAAATCTTGAGTATTTTAAAAGTAAGTGGTTTTGTTAAAATTTTGAGTATTTTCAAAACAAAAAATATTGTTGAATTCGATATGTATGAAAAAATTCCGATCATTTGATGCCCATATTGTAAAAACTGAAATTTTGTTTTTTCTTTCAAAAATACGTACTTTTGTGAAAATTTTGAGTATTTCCAAAAAAATGTTGTTGTAACATTCGAAACGTATGAAAACTCTCGATCGATTGATGCCCATATTGTAAAAATTGAAATTTTGATTATTTTTTTTTTTTCAAAAATACGTAGTTTCGTGAACATTTTGAGTATTTTCAAAAAAATGATTTTACATTCGAACTGTATGAAAAAAAAAATCCGATCATTTGATACCCATATTGCAATAACAATAATTTTGAGTATTTTTTCGAGAAACATTGCATTTTCAAAAACCATAAAGAAAATTTTCATGTAATTATAATTTTAATGGATAGCTGACACCATCCCGGTTCCAAAACATTATAATTTTTTGATGTTTGCGTGATTTTTCATACGATTTTAGCCAATGTCTCCCATATAGCCAAAATCCCAAAAGCTCTGTGATTCAGTTAAGCACTGGACCGTGCTTAAGGGGTTACATACACGTAAATGGGCAAAAATGTCAGAGGTTGGCATTAGCATACATTGAAACTTTTTCAAAATCTGTTTTCATCTATTGTCAAAACAAATTTGAAGACAAAGGTTGTATCATTACCGAGATATAGCTATTTGAAGTAAGCTAATTCTAAAAACGGGTGCCACGATATCTCAACACAATCGGCTCAAAATTTTGGTGACGACTCGTTAAACCGGTCCTGTGTGCATGATCGTCAAAAAGTTTATTTAAAAAAGATAAAAATATTTTTGATGTTTTTCATATAAAAAAACGTCAGTTTTTGATTTTTGTATTTAAAAAAAGCAAAATTTCAAAACCAGGCACCGTCATGCACACGCGATATATCTTTAGCGTCTTCACCCCAAATTTCTGCCAATTTGGCCCATCCAATCTCGAGATATCTTGGCACCCGTAAATCAACTCGGTGTTAAGAGAAAAAATGTTCACAAAGTTTGACAGTTCGCTTTGCGCATGGCAAAATATTGCACTTAAATCGTCTCTTACTTAGTTCAGTCACGAAATATCTTCATGAAACTTTCAGGAGTGATTGAAAATCATCTTTTTGGTGGATTCATTTCTACATGTATGTAACCCCTTAACCGAGGCAGTGCAAAACCGTGGCGTGTCTGTACATGAAAACGGTGTACTTTATCAAAAATGTGTTAAGTGGTAATCGATTGCAAACTTGATTTTGTACTTTTTTTTTAGAAAATAACGCAATTTCAATATCAAACGTAAAACAAACGCAGAAATTAATTATTTTCTTTTAAATTATTTTTTATTTTTTTGAGAGACCAGAAAAATAATTGCAGGTTAAAAGCTCGTTTATAAGGAACCCTTTTGAACGCTTTGCATTCTTGTCACCCATTTTTGTAATCAAAACATTATTATATTAAACCAAAGAATTTTATGTTTGAATAAATTAAGCAAGAATGTTTTTGCTAATGAAACTAGAGTAAGAATGCTAAATTTAGTTGAAATCTCAAACAGCTGCTTGGGCCATCGTGACCTTCGACACTATAATTTGCAATTTTTTTTTTTCAGTTCAACAAGAATTGTTGAAATTGTTTTTTTCGTAAATAGATCGAATAACGATCGCAAATCGGCCTCGTTTACAAATGGCTCATGCGTCCTTTTGAAAACTAATCTGAGAAATGAACCGAAAAAATCACACTCCCGTCAGTAAAACAATGTTTATAGTCTCTTTAAATTGCCCCGTCAGCTTTTGTGTCACGTGTCACGCGACGGAATTTTTCAGCACATCTCCTCTCCGTGCCGAGGTGCGATCTATTATTATGATTATTCTGCGCCTTTTGTAGTTGTGAGCGTGGTGTGGCACGTTATTTTTACACCACAACAACAAAGCAAGCTGCGTGATTGTTTGGTGGAAGAGATACCACGATTCATCATGGCTGGTGGGTGGGTGGTGAAGCTCACATGCAATAAGCCTTATCAGGGTCGTGGAATCGAAACGCTGGAAACGCCACATGGTTGTAATTTTTTTGGGGTCAGAGAACCATTTAAATAAAGGAAATGATGAGTCCTTGTGGCTAAATTTGTCTCAAATAGATTTTTTTTATTTTTTTACCTTGTTTTGCGAAAATAAAATTCTAATGGTAGAATATCTTTTACACTATTTCTGCCCTTTATTCTTTTTCGTGATTTCGTGCACACACGGAAAGAGAATAAATTTAGTTCCTAATACAGCGTAAGTCTACTAAAACATCAAAGACTAGACAACGTGACCAAACCTAGCACTATCGCAATAGTTGCGTGTTGAAGTTAAAAAAAAACTTCGCTTGAAAAAGACAAACAGAAGTGTCAAAAATAGTGCCACAAAATTTGACATTGGATGCAACAATTTGCCCAATATTTCAAATATTTTGTTTGTGTTTCTAATCATTTAATTTTCAATGTAAAAAATGCCACCTTTAACTTTTTCTTATCAGAAAGATTATAAAATTTCACTTAATTCTAATTTTTAACATTTTAACATTCACATCCGATTCACATCACATTCATAAGGTGATTTTTTCCTTGAAAGTGCAACTTTTTAATCAAAATATTTAGTTTAGAGCGTCCAATTTCCCGTTCCGGAAAAAAATCCCGGGAATTTCCGGGATTTCCTGGAAAAAATATTTCCCGTTTCTCGGGAAATTTGGACATTTCCCGGGAATTCCCGAAATACAAGCGTAAGTATACATTTTCCTACCTTTTTGCCATCAATGTTTTGAAATTATACAAAAAATAATAATTAGAGAATTTAATTCATTTCAACCTTCATATTCATATTGAGCTTGTCTGTAAATTTTATGTCAAGGTTTGATTCAGATAATATTTATTTATTTATTATTTAGGAATATTGTTTGCTTGTATGTTGGGCAACAAAAATTACGCTTTTATAGATTGAATATAAAATATTTTATTTTCGACAACCTATTTTAACGATTTTTTTTATATCATTCATATATATTCACCACTTCCGGCCAGGAATAAAATTGAGATTTGTTTGACATTTTTGTTTATTGGTTGAAAATTTAATTCATATAATTAAATTATTCAACAAGAGTTGTTCGATAAGAATTTGTTTTAAAGTATTCGAGAAATTACTGTTTGTTATAAATTTATAACCCGAGCAGACGGAAATAACTTGGGAAGGTCAGTTTTTGATATTGTGAGAAGATCGAAATATGTTATTGGGATGATCGGATTAGTTGTTAAAATAACAAAAATCAATAACAAAGATTTGTTCGAAGAATAACTTAAACTGTTATTATGTTGTTATTGCAATAACAAACCAATAACACAGAAGGAATCATGAAGAAATAACAAGATTTGTTATTTTGTGCGGAGAGGTGGAGCAGCATAATAACAAAAAATGTTATTGAACTGGTATGTCTCCATAACAAAAAAAGTTATTGTTTTGGTTTATTTATAATTTGCAAATAAACCTGCAGTTGCCATAACTCCTCTGTACTTGTCAGGGCTGCAGAGTCGGGATCCTCCAAGCGACTTTGAATCCATACTTTGAAGACAACTCCGAATCTGGATGCAGGATATGACGTCAACGACGACTTCAGCTCTCCAAAAATACCCGACTTCACAGATTCCGACTCCAAGTAAAAGTTGCTGAAAATTTGCTGAATCCGATGCAGTCTCCGAGGTCTCACTCCAGCTCGAACTTCAACGTCAGCTCCGATTTCCTGGCTCTGTGAAAATAATAACAGTTTTTGTTATTCACACTTCAAAAATTCTCAATAAATAAATCAATTCCGTAAGGGAACATAACAAAATTTAAAAAAATAACTCTCAAAAGTTAATTTTATCGGATTAATTTTAGCTTGAAACCGCATTTCATGGTGAAAAAGATGACTCCGATGAAATTGGTCAAAATTATTTCATAGTTCTAGCCAATTTTAGCAAAGTCCTTTAGGGGGTATATCAAATAATTAAAAAAAATCAACTTTCAAAATTTCAACTTTTCAGAATAATTTTAGCTTAGGGACCCCATTTCATGGCCAAAATAATGACCCTGACGAAATTGGTCAAAATTATCCCATAGTTCTAACCATTTTAAACAAAGTTCTTTAAGGGGTATATCAAATAATTAAAAAAATCAACTTTCAAAATTTCAACTTTTAAGAATAATTTTAGCTTAAGGACCCCATTTCATGGCTAAAATAATGACCCTGACGAAATTGGTCAAAATTATCCCATAGTTCTAACCATTTTAAACAAAGTTCTTTAAGGGGTATATCAAATAATTAAAAAAATCAACTTTCAAAATTTCAACTTTTAAGAATAATTTTAGCTTAAGGACCCCATTTCATGGCTAAAATAATGACCCTGACGAAATTGGTCAAAATTATCCCATAGTTCTAACCATTTTAAACAAAGTCCTTCAGGGGGTATATCAAATAATTTAAAAAAATCAACTTTAAAAATTTTAACTTTTTAGAATAATTTTAGCTTAAGGACCCCATTTCATGGCCAAAATAATGACCCCGACGAAATTGTTCAAAATTATCCCATAGTTCTAGCCAATTTTAGCAAAGTCCTTTAGGGGGTATATCAAATAATTAAAAAAATCAACTTTCAAAATTTCAACTTTTTAGTATAATTTTAGCTTAAGGACCCCATTTCATGGCCAAAATAATGCCCCTGGCGAAATTGGTCAAAATTATCCCATAGTTCTAACCATTTTAAACAAAGTCCTTTAGGGGGTATATCAGATAATTAAAAAAAATCAGCTTAAAAAAAAATTTCAACTTTTTAGAATAATTTTAGCTTAAGGACCCCATTTCATGGCCAAAATAATGACCCCGACGAAATTAGACAAAATTATCCCAAAGATCTAAGCATATTTAACAAAAGAAAAAATAATAACAGATTGTGTTATGGACACTTAGAAACTTTTCCATTTGTGCGATTTATGGTAATTTTATTTCTAAGTCAGTATACCGAAAGAATAACAAATTTTGTTATTAGGAGAATTTTTGAAATGTATAACATTTCCTCTTATTAGCGTGTTATTAAACATTTTCAATATAATATCACTTCAATACCAAATCTTGTTATTTTATCAGAAACTGTTATTATTTTTTTCTTCTTGAAGTTGAACTTCAGGATAAAATAATAACACTTTTTGTTATTTTAACAGGATTTGTTATTGAAATATTATTAATTTTGTTATTACCGTCTGCCCGGGAAAGCACGTGAGCTAGCAAGGGAATTAGAGGGTTAAATATAAATAAAATATCGTTTGATTTCAACCACGTTTATACTATGAAAATTATTTTAATCTAATTAATTAATTAGGCCATGTAACCATATAACGAAAATCATACCATAATTGAAACCATGAAAAATAATTTATAACAACTTCGTATCATATGAAATTTACCTAAAGAATGCAACCATATTTTAAAAACTTGCTCCAAATATTTTAAAACTTTGAATTGTGATTTCATGAAATAGTGTTTGAGTTGAATAGCGCTAGAAATTACACTTTTCAAAAGCAAATTTAATGATAATCTATTTATTCACAAGTTGAAAATACTTGTTTTGGAATAAGTTATTTGCGATGATAAACATTATTTTTGCATGATGATCACTTTCAACTTTATGGTCACTGAGGCAAATTTAAAAGCAATTTTATTGTTGTGGAGCATAGATTTTCACTGTCCAAAAACTTTGAATAAAAAAATGTTGCTCAGCAAAAAAATACTTAAAATACATATATTTTTTTTAATTTGGTACGATTTGAGAGACAGCATAAAAAATTAGAAAATCTATATTTTTTCTCAAAGTTGCATGATTTTTTACAAGTAGTCAAGCCATTGATTGACCCTCAGACTCATTTTTACCATTGAAGTTGCTGTTCTATACAATTCTGTTGCAAAATATTAATCATAAACAGGATCAGAATAAATTTCTTTAAATTTCAATTTTCCCGGGAATTCCCGGGAAATTTGTTGAAAATTTCCCGTTTCCCGGGAATTTTGTGACCCCGGGAAATTGGACGCTCTAATTTAATTCGATGTTTTCAAAAAATAATTAATAATAAAAATTGGCAACACTGCTAAATATGTTTTCCCTTTATGTTCTTTGTCTGTTTTGGTCCGGGTTTTTTTTATATTTTTCAGACAAAACAAATATTTTAAATAGCTTGAATATATAACTTTTTAACAGTAACCCTGCAACCATTGATAAATTTACGACCACTACCAGCACCAACAGCAACCTTAAGATTTCGTGTGAGTGTGCAATAAAAGCGGGAAATTTGAATGAAAAATGTATGCCCCGTGGGATGCCACCCACGATTTTCAAGTTTGGTGCCGCTCTGGTTAGTTTTGTGTCAGTTGATGGCAAAATTTTAGGCGTTTTCAGGAAATGTAGAAAACTAATTTTTAATTGGAAAAAATTTTCATCGATTTTGAACTCATCTTTTTGTTGAAAAAGTATTTGAAAAATGAGATTTTTTTTGCAAAACGAAAAATTACTCAGGAAAAACTGCATAGATTTTCACCGTTCCTAGCCATTCGGTGCTTCCATTTCAACTTAAGGAACCACCCACCTCAACGAACAAGACGTTTCACACGTTCCAATTCAGTGCCTCTGTAGTGGCTTCATTTAGGTCCAATTTGCATATCGCCACCGATTTCTGTTTTCTTTCGCTTTTTTCGTCTATTTTTCATTTTACCACAATGCTAAAGCTTTTTGTCGTTTTTTTTCCTCCCATCGCGTTCCGTTTTTTTTTTTTTTTTGACCAGCCGGCAAATTATTGCTGAAATATGCAAAGTAGAATGTGTCGCAGCTTTATCCACCCCCGAATCTTTTGAAATGTCTTATTTGAGGGGTTCGCGGTGCAGAAAGGGAAAATCAAAGCCCAGAACAATCTGCCTTTGATTTTTTCCCCCCTTTCTTTAAGGGTTCAAAGGAAAAGGAACAAATATTTCAAGTCACACTGGAGGAATTCTTCTATGTTCAACTATGTTTTTTTGGTAACGATAAAGCAAAATCAAAAAAAGCTTCATGCATACTATTTTCACATTTTTAATCCCTTTTTTTTCAAAGCAATTCTTGATCGATGATTGGTCCGATCTTTCAAAAAATAATAAATAATTGGAATTTGGATAAGCGAGAAATTCGTCAACGCACACATGTTTTCGTTCAATGGAGAAAAATGTTGATAAAGGATGTTTTGTTAAGTTGGTATTTATTTATTGGCTTCATAACCGAATGCAGAGAGCGTTTTTTTGGGACAGACTTTCTTTGAAAGGCACTTTTGAGTTCTCGAACAAAAATTAAGGCGAAAAATTTAATGCTGTATTTAAAAAAATGACTTCAATTAATCCATGAGCCCTAGTAAAAAAATAACCCATCGTGAGACAATTATTTGTCATTTTTAGTTTCAAAAAATTTCGAAAAAACGACACGAAAACGGCCTCGACAAGTAGTTTAAAAAAAATTGAAAGTTTCAAACGTAAGTCAATTTTAATAAGGAAATGGTTAATAGAATTATTAAATACTCCTCTTAGTGTCATGTTTTCTCAATGAAAACGAGTTCGAATTGACAAAACTAGTTTCCAGGATAAAACTATTAAGCGTTATTGAAACAGATATCAAAATATCTTCACATTTATGGGCATTCTCAGCAAAACAATTTTCTAAGAAATTTTTAAATCATGCTACAAAATTGGTTTTGGTGCAACCAAAATTGATATTCTTAAAAAAAAGCTTTGAACTTTGACCGACCTTTGAAATTTTTAATCAATTAACCGATTTTTTTTTTAGTTTCATTGAAAGGTAATAAACTTAGTTAAACCAACAAATAAAACATTGAAATAAAAGACTAACTTGTTTACTTTAATTCTGAATTTTGTAAGAGAAACAGTGACTATCAAAGTCATCACGGCTTCAAAAATATGAAGTTTCAGCAGAACAATTATAAAAGCACTATTGAAAAAACGTTTATAATTAAACGTACATAACCATTGTCGCCGGGACCCGTGGTGTAGGGGTAAGCGTGGTTGCTTCTCACCCAGTCGGGCTGGGTTCGATCCCAGAAGGTCCCGATGGCATTTTTCGAGACGAGATTTGTCTGATAACGCCTTCTGTCGGACGGGGAAATATTATCCTATTAATGTCACCCCGGTTTACGGTACTCTGAAACTAGGGAAGTTCATTAACAGTTGAATTGCAGTTGAAAAAACGAACGCAAACGCAAAATTGCGAAAAATAATATTTTTTCCAGGGGATGGTCAACATTTGTTTTGCCTTCATTTGAAAATATTCAAAAACATTGATATTTTACTTTTTCAATTATAAGACATGATCTGATTTGAATTTCAAAATAGTTCTACTAAAAGATCAGGATAACTAACGAATGTTTGTAATTTTTCAACCTTTACAATCTGTGCATTTCAATTGAAAACTGGAAGCAATTTTGGTAATACTTAAAAAAAACACTTTTTTTCCCAATATCGTCGAGTTTTTTTTCTGAAAGATTGCAGCACTAACCCGGGCAGACGGTAATAACAAATTTCATGTCATTTTAATAACAAATACTGTTAAAATAACAGAAAGTGTTATGGAATCTTCTTGAAAAATCAATTTTTGCATAAGGGTTTCATAACAGTTTATGTTATCATAACAATTTTTTTTATTGGTCTGATATTGGTTGAAAGCCAAAACAACATTTTTTGTTATGGAAGAATACCTCCAACTGTTATTGGGATGATCGGATTAGTTGTTAAAATAACAAAAAAGAGTGACAAAGATTTGTTCGAAGAATAACTAGAAATGTTATTAGTCTGTTATTATAATAACAATTCAATAACAAAAAATTATAACGACGAATAACAAATCTTGTTAAAAATAACATAATATGTTATTGGCCTAGCATTTTCAATTATCAATAATTGTTATTCTCAAGTTATTTCCATCTGCTCGGGAACCGTCTTGTTTGACGCTCAAACGATGACATTTTTTCATCTAAAATTTATTTTAAAAGAAAACTGCTCCATTTTTTTCTGGTGTTGATAAGTGGTAAAGAAAAATTACATAATTTACAAATGAACATAACTTTCCAATTCCAAAAATATAAATGATTTTACGAAAATACATTTGTTTGCTTAGGCCGATGCAAATATTTTTCAAAGTTTTTGTCCTTCGGCTCTGACCCCGGCAGGGGCAGAGAAAAAAAAAATATAAATATTGAAAAAAAGCCATAGTTTCTACATTTGCATAAAAAAAGTGTTTTAAAATTGCATTTTACACTAGATTTGACGAAAACAAAAATTTTAGTGAAAAAAAAAACATTTTACGATAATACACTGGGTGATGAATACAGTAAGCGTAACGTGATTTTCGAATGATCCCACTTTGTTTACATCTACAAAGTAGGATGCTGTTCAAGCACAAGCATGACTTGTTTCTTACTGGTTAATTAGCTGTTTTATAATCAGTAGTGTGTGTTTTATTTTGTCTAGGTTTTTACATTTTTTGCTGGAAAATTGGTTGTTTTTTTTTTCAAGTTACGATCGGTTAGAAGAGGTTTTTTTTTAACGGGTGAAGAAGAACTGCGACTAGAGTGTCATTTTGGAATCCTGCAGCTTTTCCTGGTCCAGCGAAAAACAGAAGATTTAAACTAAACCAGTAAACGGAATCAAACAATAAGGACAGCTTCTGGATGGATACAACCATATCGACTCCATAAACAACCTCCATTCAAAATTATTTAAAAAAAATGACAATCTCGCCTTCAACTTTCTTAAGATTTTTTAACTTCCAGTCACACATTTTTCATTCTTGCAAAAAAAAAAAACATTTTTTAATGATCGTTAACAATACTCTCTATTTTTGGCAAACAGTAAATTGGTTCCACTTTGACAGTTCAAAATTGAGGCCGTTTTGCGAACCACTTTTCAGCACCCAGATAATACACATCGATAATTTTCAAAAATTCAGAAGATTTTTGAATCAACCAAAACATGCTAAAAATGATTCTAAACGCATGGGAATGAATTTTAACATGATTTCAGCTGATTGCACTTCAATTTCTATTGAAATTTTGAAGTTTTTTGAAAAAAAAATTGCCCCCTGATTTTTCCGACGAATTTTGAAGGGAGGATGGAAGACAAAAACTTTAAATAAAATTTGTACCAGCCTTAAAGTTTTATGTATTTTTTCAATTTATGATCCAAACTTTAAAAAAAGTCTGCAAATTTTTTTATAAATATTTAGATAGAGACCAATGGTTTTCCTCAAAAGTTTCTATGTTGAATTGGTGCCGTTCGCTGCTTGAATGCAATTTTTCGGTGGCAGTCGAGTCATTTTTGTCAATTTATGTTGTTCATTGTAATTGTTTTTGCCACTTTTTGACACTTTGTAAATTTGGAAGGGGGAGGGGGACAAGTACTGAAAATAAGATAAAAATAAAATGAATACAATTTGCAATGGCCTTATTTTATTTCTGAAATCTAACAATACACATTTGTTTTAACTTTAAAAATTGTGTTCAATATTCTAGTGTAACAAAATAAATTGCTCTGAGTTACATAATTAAAGTTTCCAGTCAAGCTCAATGTAATCGATACCTCCCAGCAGTGTGCAAACAATTTTATACAATGCTTTATTTTCATTACCGACACCATTCCAACCCCAGATTGCGTTTACGTACAAAATTTAAACCCATCGCACCGGAAAAGCTAAAAGCAAACAACAATCCATTAGCGTCAAACCGCGCGAAGCAATCAATTAATCAACCCCCGTGAGGAATCACTTCCGGTTTTGCAGCGCCATTCTGACAACTTCTTCCACTTCTTCTGCTTTTTTAGGAACTCCATCCCGGACGAGGCGGAACGACCCGAACCGGGGTGCATTCGTCAGCCAGAACAGCTCGGTGACGGAGGCGCCCAGCGACGAGGTCGAGGCGGAACCGGAACCGGACGACGAACCGGAACCGGCCCGGGTCACACAGTGAGTATTGCGTAGCGGAGAGAAAGAGAGAGTTACCGCAGTGTTGCCAGCTTTCAACACATTTGACAATCTGTGCATGTTTCCTAAATTTAAAATAGAAAAAAAAAACAGAAAACTAAACAACTGCAAAGCTCATCTTGCTTTAACAAACCTTTAAAACCCTTCTTCTAACGTTTCTTACCCTATTATTATTGTTAATCCTATTACAACAACAACAAAACACCCTCCAACCAACAGTTTCCGCCACAAAGTTGGCAACTTTTCCTCCTTCCAAAGCCGGCCTGCCTTCCAATGGCTGCCCTTCGCTCAAAAGAGCATTCATATGGCCGAAATTTGGACCAAAGCGGGGTAATTATCGTTTTTCGTTTTCTTCAAAAGCAAGAGATTTTTCAATTTCTTATTATTTACTCATTTTTTTTTTCGCTTACGAATTTGAGCGCGCAAGTTGAGTTTTTTCATTTGAATGATTAAAAAATAAACGGGCATTTTTCAAAAAAAAACCTTCAAAATCTACCAACAAAAAAACTGACAAACTGGCAACCATTGAAAGACAAAAATGTCCACCACCGTAAGCTGCACACACTCGCTTGAAACACCATTCTGAAAAAAAAAGAGCAACTTTTTGCATTACCTAGAACAGATGAAACGTTTTCCACCGAAATTCACTCGATTTTCTAATTCAAAATGCGAACCTTTGAAAAAAAGAACATTTTTCTTACACTCTTAGCATGTCCGTCAAATCCACGAACTCCACTTTGTAAAAAAGATTCATCAGCCTTGCCTTCTTAAGATTACTTTGTAGTTAGAAAACGGAACGATTTTGTCATGAAGACTGCCTCACTGCATGATTTTTATCCATCAATTTTGTAATGACATGATAAAATATTGCGAATATCAAATATATCCGAAGCAACAGACCAAATGATTACAGAATTTGTATCGGCAACTACGTGATTACAAATTATTGAAACAATTTTAACCCTCCCGCCTCAAACGGAGTCATATTTCCTGATTCCAAGCAATGCTCAGCAGAATCAGCCGGAAATTTAACAACATTACATTTTAAAAAATCATGCCAAATGGTCGGTCGAATCAACAAATGGCAGCAGGGTGGTCAAATGGAGTAAAATTTTCGCCTGTTTTCTTTTTTAAGGTTAAATTCTGTAAAACAGTTATTTATACACAAAAAAGTATCTGTCTAAATTATGTGAAATTTTATTCTTTTGTAATGAGTAGTCTGACTTCTTAAATATGTTTTCTATTTTTTTAAAAATCTATAGTTTGTTTAAGTAATATTTTTGTGAGTTTTTGTATTCTCTCAAATGGTTAACTGACTTTAAAATACACTCACATTTCTAAGCGGAGCTATTTTCTACTTTTTCGTAAAAAAAAATCACAATTTTTTTTATGTGGATGATATTATGTCTTTTAATTCCTTATGTCCAAAAATCTTGCATCATTGGATTCGCTATACAAACTTAGGAGCTTTTCATAAAAAAATGCTATGAAAATGTTTTATAACCCGTATCTTGAAAAGGGATCTGATCGATTTGGTATCGTTGGCACAGTTAAACGTTACAGTTATAACTATTCTTTTAAAAAAATGAGAACACGGAAAAAACATTCCCACTTTTTTTCACAGCTCATTAAAAATGTATGAAAGTTTTGAAAAAAACATTCGTTTTTGCCTTCCTCACGTTACTGAGGAAAGGCTATAAAATCACTCGAAAAATGAACTTCTCAATTAGACCTCCTAGACCCACCTTTATGCATACCTATTGACTCAGAATCAAATTCTGAGCAAATGTCTGTGTGTGTGATGGGATGTTGATCAAAAACTTCTCACTCGATTATCTCGACATTGGCTGAACTAATTTTGTCCGTTTTGGCGTCATTCGATCCGTCTTGGGGTCCCATAAGTCGCTATTAAAAATTATGCAGTTTAGTTAAGTGCTTCAAAAGTTATGCTAAAAAAACGATTTTAACAAAAGTCCGGAAGATTGTAAAAAGGGTGTTTTTTGTAAGAAAACCCGTCACGCTATACATTTTCAGAATGGTATTTAAAAGACTTTCCAACGCGTCCAAGACATCGAAGATCTGACAACCCTATCAAAAGTTATAAGCACTTAAGTGTTATTTATACGCTTTTTGGAGGCCGGATCTCAGATATTTTGATGAAAATGCTGTCCGGATCTCTCATGCGACCTATCGTTGGATAGGTATTCAAAAGACCTTTCCAACGCATCCAAAACATTGAAGATCTGACAACCGTAACAAAAGTTATAAGCATTTAAGTGTTATTTAGTACCCTTTAAATGTGAGGAAGGTGCCAACCACCTAAGGGTGGATTAAGTAACGTTTTTTTATTCTTAGACATAAAGTTATAATTGTGATCAAAAAGCTTTAAGTCAAATATCAATCTTAAAACCTCTACCCCTCGCACTTCGTCTCACCATCCAGCTGCAGCTTTGTTGACAAACAAACACAGCACGCGGTCGCGTGATGGCGGCATCGAGCCAGAATAAGGGGAGATCATTTGATTAAAAATGAAACTTTTTTCAAGAAAAATAATATTTTTCCGGCTGAATAAAAAATTTGCGAGCATGTTCAAACAATTATTCCTAATTTCAGAGAAGTGATTAAAAATCAAAATTTTAATCGATATTTTTTCTATACCTTGAACTTTTTCACTCCAATTGAGAACCCCTAGGTCTATCCACGACCGTTTCCAATGACCGTGAAAAGATTCCAGAAAATCCAGCTACCACCCGAGCATGGGTAAATAACAAGGGAAATGCGTAATAATACCTTTCTCTGGTATCAATACCAAATTTTGGTATTCCTGGACCCTTTAAAATTTGTCTTAAGGATTATGCAAGAGCAAAATGTGGTATCATACCAATTTAAGGTATTGTTTTGATATTGCAAAATTGCAAAATTTGTCAATGATCGAACCCCACATTTTGGTATTCTTTTGGTATTACAGTATTTTATCAAATTCCTCTGCAACTATGGGAAAATTTTGACCAATTTTGACAAAATAATTAATTTTGCGCTATAATGATGTCTCAAAGCGAATGCTTTCATTGAAAACCGGAAATTTCAAACTTTATTTTAAACATTTTTGATATACCCCCTATATAAATGACTTGAAATTGTGGAAAATTTTCTAAGTCAGGATGGCACATTTTGGTATTATTTTGGTATTTAAGTGTTTTATCAAATTCCTCTGAAACTATGGGAAAATTTTGACCAGTTTTGACAAAATAATTAATTTTGCGCTAAAATGAGGTCTCAAAGCGAATGCTTTCATTCAAAACCGGAAATTTCAAACTTGATTTTAAACATTTTTGATATACCCCCTACAGAAATGACTTGAAATTGTGGAAAATTTTCTAAGTCAGGATGGCACATTTTGGTATTATTTGAATATTGAAAGGTTTCATCAATTTTCTCTGAAACTATGGGAAATTTGTTAAAAAAATTTACGAGTTAATTAATTTTGCGCTAAAATGACTTGAAACCCAAAAATGTTAAAGATGATTTTAAAAATTAGTGTGATATACCCACTAATATTTTTTTCAAATACGTTGAAATATCTCTAAGTCGGGATAACCAAATACTTTGAAAAACGAGTCAATCGACAGATTAATGAATTTTGGTGAATTTCAATTCAGTTTCATTCTAATAATACTTATTTTTCAATCTTGTTATTTTTCAGAAGCTTCAAGAACTTCAAGCACAGGCCGTTCATCAATGACAAATGCATTCGGTGTGGTGAAGAATATCACTAATAACAACATGGAATCATCAGGTGAGTAGATTTGGCTGTTGCATATGAATAATTTCCGTTTTTCACTAACTGCAACTGCTGCACTAAAATGGTATGAAAATACCAAATTTTGGTATTACTTGTTCAAATACCAGCGACCAAAATGTGCTCTTGGTTGCCCAGTAATAGATGGTAAAATACCATGAAATCATACCAAAATCATGTATGTGAAAGACCACAGAAATACCAAAATATGATTTTCCAAGGGCTCGGGAATACCTAAAAATAAAACCATGGCAGTACCAAGTTTTGGTATTCAAGCAATGTTCAAAAATCCAGAAGACCTCAACTTGGTATTGAAATGGTTCTATTTTGAAGTATTATTTTACCCTTTGAATAACATGGTTTGGTATTGTTGTGCCCTTACACATACAAGATTTTGGTATGATTTTATGGTATTTTACCATCTATTACTCGGCAACCAAGGGCACATTTTGGTCGCTGTTATTTGCCCAAGTAATACCAAAATTTGGTATTCCCGTGTTATTTACCCCTGCTCGGGCAACTAAATCTACAATTTTATCCGCGCACCACCAAACCGAAGTGCGCATCTCTTCTGTTGCACCGTACAAAATTAAGTGGTTTGTCGTAAGCGTGTACATCAGCCTGTGGCGCAACAGGATTTGACAGGTTGTGCTCGTATTTTGATTTTTATCTGCCTTCACAATATTGACAACTCCCAAGTTTGCATGTAGACTAGGGTGACAATAAAAAATCGACCTCAGGGATACTCCTTGATTCGCTTCCTTAGGCAGAAATACGTAACTGTGAAAATTTTGAGCGAAAATTTCAAAGATCGTTCCATACAAAAACGTCTTTTTTAACTCGCTAATAACTCGTCAGGGTAAACTCGGATCGTTTTTTGGTCGTCATTTGTCATAAAGTTTTACTCAAGAATCACTCGACCATGATTCCATGAAACATTTTACGCCATCGTTTGGCGGAGTTTTTTCTTTTCCCCGTACATTTTTGCGGTTTTTCCCATACAAATTTCAACCTTAAAAAGTGACCCTTATACCTTAACCGATTTGGCTCAAAATTTGCACTCAATTTGCATTTGCATTAGATTTTTTCTGACTTTACGTACAAACTTACAAACATTCGTTTTTTGCTCAACTATATTCTATTTACGTTTCAAAAATGAGAACTTTTCTGAAACATTTGATTAGAAATGTTTTAAAGCACAAGCATCTTTTATAATTTTTGAATAAAAATTTAATTTTTAGAAGTGTGTTTTTTATTCTTCCCGTATTGACATTCGCAATGCCGAACATCGCCGAACTCGATTTTGTGTTAACACACTCGCGTTCGACATTCTCATTTTCTCTCTCATTCCCGTTTTCACGATCAAAACCAATTTTGCAAGAGCAGTTTTACGGAACGCCATGCGTGGTCGGCTCCTAATCACCGTCTCGTGTTCTTTCATAGCAGTTTTCGGAGAGATTGAGAGGCTCATCAGTGAGAGCGCATAGTCAAGGAATGATAGAGAGATAATGCCATCGCTGGGAATCACTAGACACAGGAAGAGATCTCACAACCTATAGTCAAATTATGGTCAAATCAATTTAAGATCTAAATGGCACATTTTCAAGTATTTCAAAAAACCTTTCAGATGCATTAATAAGAATGGTTTAATTTACGAAATCTCATTGGCCCATACAACGTTTTGCTTAATTTCAAATCTCCCTCCCCCTTTGTCGATATGTAATCGTTCACAGAAAAAAATTAAGTGTCCACTTGGTTTATGGATGGCCCCTATGCTCTCTGTGATACCACTAATCTTCCAATCCAAAAAGAGATCATTTAACTGTCAACTCGTTGCTGTGGGTTTAGGTTTCCTTGATGACGACAAATTGTTTCTCTGGAGTTAACAGTAAATTGTGGAATTAAAATTTATAAAATGATTTACAAAAATAACCCTTGAAGAATCTTAAATCTTTCTACAAACTTTTCCACCACACTTTTACTCACACTTTTCTACACATTTTCTATATCCACCTTTTCTACGTCCAACCCCAACTAAACTATACCAAATAAAACAGTAGTATTTGAGACACCCCGTTTTTTCCAAACCCCCAAAAACCACCCCGCTACAAAAACACCGCTAAAACCCACGTTCTCCATCATTCACAGACTCACCGAAGCGCACCGTAACGCGATCCGGGCGATCCGGAAGATCAAGTACTTCGTAGCGCGGCGCAAGTTCCAGCAGGCCCGCAAACCGTACGACGTCCGGGACGTGATCGAGCAGTACTCCCAGGGCCACCTCAACATGATGGTCCGCATCAAGGAGCTCCAGCGGCGGTTGGACCAGACGCTGGGCAAGCCCGGCAGCTACCTGGCCGGGATCGACCGGGTCGGCAACATCAAGCCGATGACGGTGGGCGCTCGGTTGTACCGCGTCGAGCAGCAACTATCTGTGATGGACAAGAAACTGGATCAATTAACGCACGCCATCAACTCGATGACGATGCAGCAGAAGATGATATTACCGGCGCCGATGCCGATGGTGGCGGCGGCGGCGCAGATTCCGGTGTCGGCGGCCATTCCACTCCCGGTCACGTCCCAGCAGCAGCAATTATTCCAAGCGCAGCAGCAGCTCGTCAGTTTGGGGTGCATGTCCCCGTTGCAGTTACCGCCGGCGCCCTCGTTGGCCAGTTCGCCGACGCCCCGACGACGACCTCGACGCCGGCCAAATGCCTCGAGGACGACGTGTAATATTGGGCGCTGGTCCTGGACCCCCGGGAGTACTAACGAGTTAGGCTAAACACCACGTGGATGGTGGCGGAAGCTTGGGTGGGATGGCATTTGGCATATGAAGGCGATTTGGAAAGAATCTTTTACGAGAAATTTAATAGATCGATTGAAAAATAAACTTCTAAAACCATGATTTTGATATCAAGTTCATGCTAGATTATCCTTCTTTCTCTTGTTATAAGGGTGAAACGTGAGTTCAAGGATCTTCTATTTTGTAACATTTTAGTGATGGATTGCATGTTACGTTCTCAAACAACTACGTAGTTGTACTCAGTTTCGATGTAAAAAAGACAGATTTTGTGTCGAAAATATCTAATTTTATACCAAAAAACTGAGTAAAATTCTATATGCATTGGAAGTGAATTTTCCAGTTTCATCATCCCGAATATTTTACTTTTTTACTGTGCAATCATGGTAATATTACATGGAATCCTTTTTTCAACCTTTTTGATACACAGCAAATAAAATAGTAATCCAGCTGCGTGTAGAAGGCCTGAGGTAAAATAAATTTTGCATTGTTTTATGAAATTCTATGCAATATTACACCCTGAAATATGTAGCCCATCAGTATGGGAAACCTACCTGACCGAAATGTAAAGCTCATATATGCGTTTATCCTTTCGATTATTTATCGGTCTGATGACCAATGGTGCTGGGTTTGAATCCCATCGGATGCAATTTGTTTGTGTGTGTAGAACATTTTTACATGCAGTGTGTAATATTAAGTGTCTTTATGACGAACGTGAGGTGCTTACTTTTGCATGCGATTTTACAATCGGATTTTTTGCTGTGTACATTTTTTTCATATTTTTGTCCGTAAGGTTGTCTGTAGCCCATTTTTTAAGTTAATTTTATGGAATTGGTTCTCAGGTGACCAGTTAACATAACTTTGATAAAAGCTTGGAAAACAATTGGAAGGAAGTATTTTTGTATGTTTTAATTAAAAATAACTGTTCCGGCACAGAGCCCAAACTGATTTTTTACGTAAAATGTATATTGTACGATCAGTTCCTAGCTGGACTCGGTCGCTCGAAACGACCGTCGGCTCAACGACCGACGAAATAGGCGGCGGGACAGATGCGGGCATAAAAATGTCAAAATCTCTTCCCCCCTCACTTCGTCTCACCATCCAGCTGCAGCTTTGTTGACAAACAAACGGAGCACGCGGTCGCATGATGGCGGCATCGAGCCAGAATTAGGGGTGACCATGTGATTAAAAATGAAAGTTTTTTCAAGAAAAATAATATTTTTCCGACCGAATAAAAAAATTACGAGCATGTTTAAACAATTATTCCTGATGTCGGAGAAGTGATAAAAAAGCAAAATTTTAATCCATAATTTTTCTGCAAATTGATTTTTTTCACTCCAACTGGGAACCCCTAGGTCTATCCACGACCGTTTCCAATGACCGTGAGAAGATGCCAGAAAATCCAGCTACGAGCTAAATCCACAATAGTTAAACACGACTTGTAAAAATCATGATGTCCAAAAACTTTCATGAAATTATTAAAAAAAAATTAATTCTAGAGTTTTTTTAAAAGGACCTATAAGCTATTGTCTTTCATATGGATAGAACTTTATCAAAAAAATCTCATAAAAATTTCAAAAATGTTAAAAGAAAACTCAAATTGTCTGTTTTGTAATATAAGTATAAAAAAAATTGCGTATTTTGCACAAATTCTGATGATTATATAAAACTTCTATAACAACACTCAAAATATCATAAAACCACACATTGAAAAAAACCAAATATTTTAAACAAAACGGAAATTATATATTCGGGGTTTGCGCTCAAATTTCGATAGTAATAGGACATTTAAACATGCTACACAAATTTACTTTACTACGGATTTGATCGAGGATTTTCAATTATTTAATACCTAGATTTTTTAAATCAGATTTTTTTTATTTTTACAGAAATCGAGATTTTTTCCGAATGCACGAGTTTGTGTAAAAAAAATAGTATTTAACAAAAAAAACTTTTACTTTACGTTCGAGTGTGTTATTAACTTAAAAAGCGGGCTCAACACTTTCGTGCTTTCATCCCTTACTGATTTTTTTTATTTTTCATCTGTGAAGTTTTAAGTATTTTCAAAAATATATTTCCATCAAAGAATCAGAAGAATCAAAGAAATTCCAGATCATTTGATACCCATTTTTCAAAAATTTTAAATACGAGTGTTTTACACACACTTTTTGTCAATTTTGAGTATTCAAAAAAATCTTTTTGGGTGTTTTTGAATATCCCTGAATTAAGGCGGAATCAAAAACACCTAAAATGCTAAAATTGATGAATTTGATTATAGGACCTTTTAAAAAAGGTCTAGAAATCTTATTAGATGACATTGAAAAAACACATTTTTCACAAAAAAAATATATATATAAAAGCTATATCTTAGCAACTAGTAGTTCGATCAACAAAGTCAAAACAAGAGAATTTCCTCAGATTTTCAACAAAAATTTGCTGGCCATCGTCAACCACTGTAGAACTCCTGAAACTTTTTGCTACTTAGAAAAATAACACTTTAAAAATAATTACAATTATTTCAATAGATTTTTTTTTAACAAGAAAATAAATTCTCATTTTATATGTGTTTTAGTGGACCATAAAAGACAACATTTTTTCTAAAGTCGTTTTTAAAATCAAATTTTAAATTCGCAATCAAAAAGTTCTTCTAAAAAAATATTTAACTTGCCTTTTTCAAGTAATAGCTATTTAAGGGTTATTCCAGGTAAAACAATAAACAAAATTAAATATTTTCGAACAAATATTTTTTTAATAACTGAATTTTAAAATCATGTCTAAGATTTCAAAAGGGCTCAATAGTTTATTTATTTTTAATCATAAATTCCACCAATTTTGCAAAAAAAAATCTATGACAAAAAAGTATGTTTTCATGAACAAGCTCCACCCCCAAAAAGCTGCATACTTTCAGGAGTTCTGTGGCTGAACCGCCAGAAACGCCTGCAAGTATGCAACACGTTACCAAATTAAGGAGGGCGTTATGTTGGCAAATTGCGTTTACAATGCAAACGATTTTGCTGCAAATGTGAACGGACGACGGATCGATAACATTGGTAAACGAATTCTAGAGCAAATCGTTTACAATGTAAACGGATCCGCTGACAGGATTTCTTTCCGTGCATTCTTCGATGTAATATTATCATGATTTTTTAAGAGAATATTTATTTTTTGTCACATTGAGTTAGGAGAAAAATGAAAAAAATAGGGTTTCTCCCAAGAACTATCAAATTGTTGCGTATGTTGAATAAACGTTCCTTTCAATTGACTTTGTATGCCAAATTCAATACACTCCAACGCTCTCACCACTTAGTTTAAAGTTTAAACTAGCAATGGTCTCGATTCACTAGCGTAGTTGAAACCAAAACCAAAAAAACACACACACACTCTCTAAGACAGTGGCAGTGAGAACGAATCATTCAAAGCAAAGCAAAAGCGAAAAAAGAACAGTTTAGACAGTAAGTCAGTCTTTAAATATAGTCTTACTGCAAAACCCAAAACCTAAAGTTAGTAGATAAAGTTTTTTAAAATCAATTCAAACTAGCGGTAAGTTCTACCAAATAGAAGAAGAAGAAAAATCCAAATATCTAAACAGAGAGCGAGCGAAATGAGAGAAAACAAAAGTAAAACACAGAACGAGATGCATTTACTAATCGAAATACTTAGTAACCAAAGCAAGCAAAACAAAAAAACGTTAGCACTAACCTAGCTAAGCGATGCGAAGGAGAAGAAGAAGCGGCACCAAAAAGAGCACAACTTTGAGTAAAACGAAATTATCTAAAATAACACAGAATAAAACTGCTAACTTTTTAACAAACTAACAAAGGAAAAACAAAAAAAATAGGGGAAAATAAGCAAACGCAGTTCCAGTGTGTACATTGTCAGAAATTTTCAAAATGGCCTACACAAAAAAAAACACAATCGGCAGCGGTGAGTGGGAACAGCTATTTAGGGGGGAAAATGAGTAAAATGTAAGCAAATAAGAATAAAACTGCTTTTTAGAAAACATTTCATCTTCGAAAGTAAAAACTTTGAATAGAAAATTTATACTTTGATAACATTTTGACTTCTAATTGACAGCTGTCAGATTCGAGGGGGAAGACACTGTTTACTTTGAAAGAAATGAAAAAACGTCAGAAGAAACGTCAGAAATTTTCAAACTGTCAATCAGCTGTGGTGAATTCGAATTGGCCGTGATTCAATTTGTCTGGAGAAAATCAAATTTAAATTCTACTAAATTAGTTTAAAAAAGTCATAATTGATTTCCAAGTGTCTCACCTTCCGAGAAAAGCTCAACCAATTTGCAGCGGAAATGAAAACGTCACGCAGCTTAAAAAAAACGCTTTTCCAGTGAATAATTTCCTCAAACAATGAAAAGTGTGCGAAGCACGGATTACCAGCTCCGGAAAATGCAGCAGAAATAATAACCCCCTGCTTGAAAAACGGGTGTGTTAAACAAGAACTCCAGAACTTTATGCCGGAAAGTTTTACAACAACCCAATCCCCGCGTAATAAAGTTGGCACCGTAATTCCAGCTTAGTTTTCTTTTTTTTTTTTGCTTCCAGCATCACGCAAACAATTAAAGTTTTCGCAACAATGTTGCCTCTGGAGGAGCATTATAATTGACTCTTATAAAAATGAAAAACTCCTGCTTACACTTAGGGGAGAGTGGGGAGACTTGATCCCCGGGGAGACTTGATCCCAAGCCTGTATCTCGTCAGCATGTGGGTAAAACAATTAGCTTTGTTCTAGAAAGTTGTGCGAAATTGACTAAAACTCATTGTAGAAAACATAGAAAAAAATTAAAAATTACACATTTTTCTAAAAAGTGCTGCAAAAAACTTCCAAGAGATCTTTTTTCTTTGTTTTGATAAGTATAGAAAACACTCAAAAATTATTCAAAAAATATTTTTATACATGAATTGTTTGATAAACATATCAACTCCAAAACCCTTACGCATTTGACGTTAAATTTATCGTCATACTATTTTTACAATCCATTGTTTAAAAAAGTGCGTTGAGGGAGACTTGATCCCTGCATTTTTACAGTCACTGGAATCAGCCTCAAGATTAATTAATTGAGCTGGGTTTTCATACATAGTTTCCTTTAGTATAGTTGTACATAACTAACTGCAGTTTGAACCATTTTTCAAAAGTTTTGTAAACAAAAATTACCAGCTTTTATAAACAAGCCAATTTTTGTCTAAAAAAAGAAAATTTTAAGTTTTTAAATATTCTGCATGCTAAACTTGTTATATTTTGAACACAAACGTACAGGTGTAATGTGAAATTGCTGTATCTTATAGAAAATTAAAAGTTTGGATTGATAAGAAACATTTTGCTTAAGATTTCTTCAAAATGTTGAAAGGGGGATCAAATTACCCCCAACATTTTGAAAATGCCGGTTTAAAATATTTTTTTAAAACGCTTGGCATTATTCTAAGAGTTTATCTGATGAAATACCCTTATCAGCCAAACCTAGTTGAATGTTAAAGCTTTCAATTCATGCAAAAAGATCATAGTTTTGTGAGAAATTGACAGAGTTATGTGCGATACAAAAAAAGGGGATCAAGTCTCCCCACTCTCCCCTACACACTTACACTTTGCTTCGGAATGGTGACTCTTTTGAGAAAGTTTTTCGGCTATTTTTAGCTTAAATTTAACTTATAAATATCGTGAAGCCATAATGGCGACTGCGGGAGCTGTCAAAACCGCGTTTTATAGCAGCCGCCATAATGGCGCCCCAGCTGTCAAACTGAACTCTTTTCGCTTTTTCGCCAGCGCAACCTAACGAAACAAAAAAAAAGCGTAGAACATTTTTTTCTAAAAGCAATAACACCGCAAGTGGAATGCCTCTAAACGACAACAAACATCAACGGAAAAGTCTAACAAAACCAAATAGTGAACTAATGTACAGTGTGACGGAACCTTTAAAATTATTAGTGCAGTGCTCTTCTAACCCCCACCAACGCTTCGCGCTGGCAACACTGGCGACCGACGCCCCGGATGACCATTAGAATGTGGAATCTGTTTTTGTACATTACGTGACAAAAGAGGCAAAAAAGTTTTCATATTCTTGCGGCCATCCGGCGGGCCCCTCCATCATCATCAGCATCGTTGTGAGCAGTGTTGCCAGCTTCAGTTTTAATAGTTTTGAAAATCGGAAATCTCAGTACGCACAACGCAGTTTCGTTTATTTTAGTGTGTGTCGTCATTTCGAACTGACCCCCTGCCGTAACCTTCGTAGATGGATGCCCCTCTAGTGCTAAGTTGTAACTCTGCTATAAAAAAATATATTTTAAAACATTCGACGTTGTCGAAAGTGAGAAAGTTGGCGAAAAATACTTGCTGTGATCACTCAAAACAAAGAAAGAATAAATTCACACACGATACGATTCCTTGTAAATATTATCTGGTAGTTTTTTTTCCCTTAAGAAAAAGTTACAGTAGAGTCCCCCCCTTTCGATTTCTCTCTGCGTTCGAATGTCAAAATTCTTTCGTTTTGCAAAAAAAGCGAGACGTAGAAGTGTTAGTTTTAACGGAAATATAAAGATACACAAACAAACACAAATTTTAATTCGAGCCTCCATATCGATTTAGATGATAATATAACAAAAAAATAATAAAAAGTTTTCTCATAATGATGAAAATAAGTTGTAGTGTAAAAAACCAAAGCGTCGTCTGTACAGTTAGTGGGTAAGCTTCGCAAAACGCCTCCAGAAAAAGGGGGAAAAAAGGAAAATACTTACAATAAACGGAAATTCAAGAAAAGAAAAGAGAATATAAAGAAAAATCCATAAATGCTAAAGGGTCCAAACCTGTTTGCCTCTACTGTTCGGAGAAATACCAAAAGAAGAAAATTTAAGTAAAAGAATAATACACACACACAAAATGCACATTTTAATCCACTTTCAGCGGTGACATAGGACACACATCGCCGATCAAAGAGATAAATTAATCCTACAAAGCAAAAAATATAAAGCACAGACAAGCGGGTTTGAAACTCAACTTAAAATTTACTTTTTTCTCAATACAATTGGAAACACAATCAGCGTGTACAAATGATAGATATAAACAATTGACACTTCCAACTCAGAGCCATCTTGGTGCAAACGTGCATAACTTTAACTGTCAATTTTAAATGCAATGAACTGTGGTGAGTTCAAGATTGCCGTGATAAATTTCGTCTGTTTATCTGTGACTCTTTTCGATTTCTCAGACCAAAGAAGCAATTTTGAGTCATTGTTTCGTCCATAAAAGTTCCCATACACATTTGCCCGAAAGCTTCCCAAAAATCATGATTAAAATTGGCAACACTGTCAAATCAATCAAAGCATTCCTTTTGTTCCGTTAAAACAAAATAATAAATCAATCAATCAATAATCAATTCGAATTCTGAAACGGAATCTAATTAGAATCGTACGCAAATTCCGTTTTAAACGCAACAACCGGTTCGAACACGGAACCGGTTGTTGCGTTTGAAACGGAATTTGTATACGATTCTTATTAGATTCCGTTTCTGAATTCGGATTGCGTTAACTGGGAAGCAGCATTTAATCACAGACAAATAGACGTAAATCATTTAAAATTATTATCAAAATACTCATCATTCATTTCATTTTTCTTGTTTTGATCGAAGTGTGCAGATGTGCTTGCAGATTGTATCAAGCAGCTGTCAAACGCATGTAATCTAGATGTGGTGAATTTAAATTAGTCGTGGTGAATTTCAAACCAATCAAATTGACCGTTTGATCGTTGAACCATAATTTTTTTTAAAACAATATTTACGTCTGTTTGTCTGGACAGGATCCTAATTGTGAGATTTTTTGATTAGAATTCACTACCAGACAAATAGACGTAAAACTATGTTAAAATCCAGCAATCAAAATAATTCAACTGTCATTTTAACTCACCATGACAAATTTTAATTTCACCACAGCTTATTTATACTTTTTGGAAAACTGATCGATGGAATTTTGATGGACAAAAAAGTTTACTGATTTACGTCTTTGAATCAACATAGTTTCGGATGAAATTTACCCAATTGTGTAAATTTAATACACTGTATTCTTCAGCAATAAAAAAGAGAGTTTCAAATCTGCCTGTCTGTTATTTTAACTCCAAGTTAGTACCTTTTTCGTGTGTCTCTTTTTGTAAATAACGTTTCTAAATTAAAAGGTCATCCTGTTACATCAAAAACCAACAAAAATAAAAAAAAAAAAAGAATCGTAAGCTAAAAGCTTTAATTGTAGGACCACATTGGGTAATATTTTTTGTAAACCTAACCTTTTACTCTGCTCTCCTATTTATTGATTGACAAAGTAGACAAATATTTATAATATCGCAGAAATAGACCAACATTAAAACCACAGAATTGACATATCCCCGTTGATAAGTATACAGTTTACACACACACATACATAATTGAAAAAAAAAACAAAAGAGATTTAAAAACACAAGCTTTATTCTGCTCTGAAATTCTCAACGGTTCCCCAAAAATAAACAATTGACCCACAAAAACCGACCACTGTTACTAACACTAACAATAAACAGAACTAAAAACCACCACTTACTCCGAAAAGTTTTTGTCTCCTGTCCCTCTCTAACTAAAACAAACAAACCAAAATCTATATTCCACTGTTAAAATCGCGCGAGAAACTGAAAGTTCTAAGGAAAAACCTATTTAGAAAAAAAGAAAGAAATAAAACAAAGCAAAAGTGATTGAATAACGTTAAATAGTTACACGCTAAAATGAACTCACTTTACCACATCTATCACTCGTACACAAATTCATACACGCTCACACAGTAATACACACAAACACACACAGAGAAAACAAAACAAAAATGTAGGAACTTTTTAAAAACTATACCGTAGAGGCCTCTATTTTTAAACGATGTAATGAGAAACAACAAAACAAAAAGGATACTAGTGGAAAATTAGTGACGAAAAGTGCGAAGGAAACAGCGAAAATGAAGAAAAAAAAGTCTACAAAACGATCAGCTTGTTACAAAAATTGCGTTACTCAGATTAAAATTACAGAGAAAGTGCTGCTGAACAATCTTTCTCTCTACTTCGCGCTACGGGAAATATTGTTAATTTCTAGTTGTTTTTGTTAACCTATTTGAAAGTTTTTGTTGTTGTTGAGTTTGAAGTTGTTAAAAATGTCAAAAAGGTTTTGTTTTAAAATAAAAATGGCTTCCAAGAGTTACAATTTGGGGTTTTTCCATTGTTTGTTGGTATTTTTTAATTGACGTTTTTCCAATATTTGTTTTGTTTCGCTCGTTAGTTTTGCTGTTTTTTACCACAGACAAACAAACGCAAATCTTTGAAAAATTCAACGGTCAATTTAAACTCTGGAAAACTCGCCACAGCAAATCTTTGAACCCTCCCAGCTTAATACAAACGTTTGACAGCTGCTTCAAACTTCATGCATGCACACTATCAAATATTTCGCGAGCAGAACGTTTTCACAACTAACGTCATGATTCGAAATCCGGACACTTAGTAGCATATCATTTTTGTTACAGCTGGCAAAAAATCATGTAATAAGTTGGACATATAGAAATATCATCAGGATGTAGTATAAACAGTCAGTTTCAAGAAAATGCATGCAAAATATGTCTTTTCTAACAATTTTTCATCAGAATTTTAAGATTAAAATGACTTGTTTTGCTTCGAATCTCGGACACTGATAAAAGCTGATTCGAAATCCGGACACTTTTGCTTCGAATTCCGGACACTCGATTTTACTTATGAATCGCACAAATTTGGACTGAAATGTTAGTGAATGGCATTCTTTAGGTCTCAAATAAGCTGTTAACATCAAAACAATCGATAGTTTATTTACAAATTTGCTAGAATTTAAGGAAATCGAAACCATAAATTTCTGCTTTGCCTTCCCGGTGCTTCGAACGCCTATGAAATATTTCAAGTGAAATGTTTCGCATTTTTGGTAAACTTATAATTTTATTGTATTTAATTGTTTTGGCATTAACTACAGCGTTCAAACAAACTTTAAATGAAAGTTGATGTAGGAATTCATCAAATAACACAGTTTTGACATTCATAATGCGAACTTATATCCAAATAATTGATGAAACAAGACGAAGTGTCCGGGTTTCGAAGCGTCCGGGAATTCGAATCATGACGTTAGATGACTCCAGTGAGCAATGATCGTGGCAATGATTCATAATTTTTTGGGTAAAGTTGTTCAATGTTTTTCTTTTTTTATGACTTTGGTTTATCGACGACGTTTCACTATTCTAGATTTAACCACAGGCAAACAGACGTAAATCATTGAAATACTTTGTCAAAAATCCATAAATTACTCCTCACTCGAGCCATCTAGTTGTGAAAACGGGAACCACTCGTAATAGGCAACAGTATGTGCGAATTAAGCTTCAAGCAACTGTCAAACGCGTGTAAATAAGCTGTGGTGAGTTCAAAATTTCCGTGGTGAGTTTCTGATTGTTCAAATTGACCGTTAATTTTTTTGAGGATTGTTTTTGAAAAAGGTTTAAATCTATTTGTCTCTAACGTTGCTAATTTTACTTTCTCCTCTATATTTGATTTTGAAAAAACAAGCTTATTTTTTTTCTTATTCTATGATTTTCTTTAATTATGTACTTAAAGTCTATTCTGTCTAGCACACGTAGCATTTAAAAATCATTTCAATTCATGCATTTCCAAGCCACACCAACCTACTGAACAAGAAAATAAATAAAAATATGTTCCTATTAATTTAAGCAAACAAGACACGAATCTGACGCAAAACAGCAACAATCGTTAGCATAAATAGTAAAAACAAAACTAGGCAAAACAATAAAACCAGAGAAAAAAAACCTGTTTCCGTTTCAAAACCTTTCAGTTTCTCCCAAAAAAAAATGTAGCTTCTCTAATTGTCGTCCGTTTTCAAAACGCAAAGCAGCAATTTTAAAACCTCGAAACAATAAACTAAAAGTCTCTCTCTCTCTCTTTCTCTCTCGTTGTACAACAACGGGGCTAAAGCAATTTTCGGGTCGGTTAGTACGAATGTAAATATGTATGCAACACAAGGTGAAAGACAGAGAAATAATAACACAGACATACACACACACACATACTTAAACGGGTTTCTACACTAATAAGCGAAGAAGTGAAGAAGTGAATATAGGAAAACAACAGTTTTTAAAACAGTCTACTCAACCTATCCAAAGCAAAAGCACACAAAAAAATAAAAGAAACTAAAAACAAAAAAACATTTCAAGAAAATTAGTAAAACTCAACAGAAAATACCAAACACAAACTACACGCAACAATACAAAGAAAAACATGAAAAATTTTATGCGCTATATATTTGTCGATCAGAAAAGGAAACATACAAAATTATAAGAAAAAAAACGCGCGCTTTATCAATGATTGCGATTTAGAAGAACAAAAATCAACCCAAAAAATCACACAAAAGTAGTTGACAGAGTAAAATTTAAGAGCAGCAACACTAACAAAAGCAAGCAAGTTGAAAGTGAAGCAGCATATTTGAGCGTTACGTTTGACTAAGTTTATCGAATAATTCACAAAACATAAACACAAATACACACACAGAGAATCGAGAGTAGTTCTTTTTATCGGAAAACAAAAGTAAGTGTGATTGGGACACACACACAAAACGAGAGATAAGAGAAGAATCTACACATACACACATAGTTAAATGATAACAAAGAGAAGAAAGAAGTAGAAGGTGAAGAGTAACAAAGAGAGATGATAATTAATGCAAATCTAATCAGTAGAAATTTTACGACTTTAAACGAAGTACCGGCTAGAAGGGCGAAGGAGTCAAGCAAAAAAAAAACAAGATGCATATTATTATTATTAACTTTAAAAGAAAGAAGAAAAATCCTAGATGAATTATGAGTATAAGTAAATAATGTATTTGAATTTAATCTAATTTCACTTTTAAATTTAAAACAATCCAGAAAAAAATAACGTGCTGGGACACCAGACCGAAAAAAGGCATTGATTAAGCAGAAAAAATAAACTATTTCATTTCTGAATCAATCTATCTTGTGAAGATATTTTATTTTCATGAATATCACAAGCCCGCTGATAACGATTTTAAATGTATGTGTTTGGTTTTATGCACTCAAAGAATGGGTTTAAAAAACAGCTGAGCAATTCTCTGAGATTTCGGTCACTCGTTTTTTTTTTTTGTATTTTTTAATCCAGCTGAAGCTTTTTTGGTGCCTTCGGTATGCCCCAAGAAGCCATTTTGCCTCATAAGATTGTCCATATTATTTTCCATACAAATTTGGCAGCTGTCTATACAAAAATTATGTATGAAAATTCAAAAATCTGTTTCTTTTGAAGGAATTTTTTGATCGAATTGGTGTCTTCGACAAAGCTGTATGAATAAGGACTACACTGAAAAAAAATACACACGGTATTTATATTTTTTTTTTTTGTGATTTTCAATTTCACTTTTTGTCACTAAAACTGGATTTGCAAAAAAAACACAATTTTAGATATTTTAGAGGACAATGCCAAACTTTCCGACATTTCCAGAACGAGCAAAAAATCTTTAAGCGAGTTTTGAATTTTTAATCAATACTTTGTTTCATTCGCAAAAATTTCGCAGTTATTCATTTTTTAAACTAGTGTCCATGCTTGCCAACTCTTGACAAATAATTTTTTTTGCAAAGCTGATTTTTTTCTATATTTTGCTTTTATGAACTTTGTTGATACGACCCTTAATTGCTGATACGACCCTATGCTAAGATTTAAGAACCGGAATTTTTTTTTACCGATATTTCGATTTTTTTAATCATATTGATTCAAAAAATCATAACTCGGTCAAAGATGAAATTTGTTTTGAAATTAAATATGTCTTTATTGAACATTCTTATAATAATTACATTTCTTTTACATGATAAGTGGTATGGCCTAATGCTCTTCATCTTTATTGTATTTTTCGTTTTATTATTAACTGATCACATTTATTTATTTGCTTCAAATTGTTTTACATTATTGCATTGAATTGAATAGATTTGGGTAAAAAAGAAAAAAAAATCACTTTAACAGCTAATCCTAACCTAAAACTAAAATAATAAATCCATTGAAATATTCAAAATCACTAGAACGAGTAAACTACGAACTGTATTTTAAGATGAATGCTCCAAGAGTTCTTACTTGTTCCTGGCGAGTTTTGCACCCACGCAGAGTTGTTGTCATCTCGATGAAAATGTTCAGAAGTTCTTGTGGTGAAAACAGGTCACTACTGCCTACACCCGTTGATGTTGGTTGGTTTTCCCTCGGTTGCAGACTGAAGCCTGGAGGTGTTGTATGCTCTGCAACTCTTTGCCGCTGATTCAACGGCAATGGCTGCAGATTTGGAACCACTCGAGTAGATCCTGCTCCTGGTGACGCCAAAGCAGGAAAATCCACGTCCGTGTATGCTGGTGGTGTTTTGCGACGATTTGGTTGATGCCTCGTCGTCGCTTGCTGCCGAATTTTTACAAACTCAGCACGTTTTGGGCAGCTTCTATTCTTGGTCGAATGGTCGCCGCCGCAATTGATGCATTTCACTTCGATGTTCTCGTTGATTGTGTTGCAAGCTTGAGTTTTGTGCTCACCTCCGCAGGTTGCACAACGACTCTTGATGAAACAGTTCCTTCCACCATGGCCAAACTGCAAGCAGTTCGAACATTGCGTCACGTCACGGTACACTGGACGATAACGTTCCCAAGACACGATGATGTTGAAAATTGCCCGAACTGCCTTCAGCCATAGAATAGAGAAAGATAGAATTGCCACTCATTTACCGACCGGGGGACAAAACTGTGCTGCCTAACTGATGCCAGCGGCGAAACGGAGAACTACAACACCCTGCGCATAATACTGTCAAGAATGTGGAGAACTGGTTGGCACATATATATTATTCATTAAAAATGTAAAATGATTTAAAAAAAAAAACATGGAAAACAAATCAAAACAATTATGAAAATTCAAGATAAGTGCATCCCTTAACTAGGATATTTTGCTTTAAATAAGATTAAATGATTTTTATTTCGCATCAGCATTTTTTTTTTCTAAATTTCAAGATTATGCCAAATAAGTTGACACCCGTTTTCACTTCTCCAAGACATCTGTTTTGTCATGTTGACATTTCGCTGTCGCTGTCAAACCAAGTAAAGAATCGGAAGAGGAAATGACTATTTTGCCGTTCGGAGTGAAGAAAAGTGGTCGTGGTGTTCCAGCAAAGACTCCGCACTCCAACTTAAACCGCAATTTGCGCCTAATCCTAACGTTCTACCACCTTCACTAGTCTCGTCTTTTCATCCGGCTTCCAAGCACCATTTCACATTTTTGATTGCCAACTGAACGTCAACAAGCCTTTTTCCATCTGTCACTGTCAAACAAAACGCACCCTCCAGAATGCACAGGGCAGTTCCATCAAAGTGCACAGTGCGCATTTCGACTGAAGTTCCCCGTTTCGAGCAGTGGTGGCGCTGTCGGCAGTGTCGCTTGACGTTTACAAGGGGGAATCGGCAAGTGGCAATTCTACCTATCTCTATTCTATGCTTCAGCTCAGACGGCGTTGTCGATCCTTTCTCGAGATGAACCAGGTACAGTTGATCACGATACTTGATGTCCTTGTTGTGTCTCGTCATCTTGAAGACTTCGATCGCGTTCAACTTAAGAGTTTTGAGCTCTTCTTTCAACACACTCACATCCATGTCGTACAGGCCTCGGAGGACCTGTTTCATGGGGCGTTTACCTGGATCGTCATGGCTGTAGTAATCAATCTTTGTGTTGTTCAGGAAATCCCGAACGTAGTTGTAATCGTTTCTAATAGGTAGCAGAATTTTGAGTCCATCAGCACACAAGCGAATGGAAGCTCGTAAAGCACCAGATTTGATAAACCCAGTCAGCCACTTTCGCACCGAATCCGATGACGATGTTTTCACAAAAATGGGTGGCAACTTTTCCCGTCATTCAAATTCTTCCTTCTCGCTCACGTCCACAGGGAGGGTAGCGAACTGGTTTCCAGACGAATTTTGAGCGTCCTTGCTCAAACTGCCTGGCTTTGCAGGTAGCGCTTCGGCATTCTTTAGCTTCTTCAAATCTGCCGATCCTGCTGGTGAGGACCGCCTCTTTTTCTTGCCCTGAGGCATTTTTGCACTTTTTAAGCACTTTTCAGGAGCTAAAATCCAGGAGTACCTCACTGAATGGTGGTCCACAAAGGAATCCTCTCGGTCAAAGATTTTTTTTCCCGTTCTGGAAGTTTCTGGAAAGTTGGCATTTGATGTCTCCTTAAAAATATCAGAAAATGAAACAAATATTTTTTTTGCAAATCAATTTTTAGTGACAAAGTTGCAGATTTTTAAATGTTCATCTATCATTTTTGTATGGACAGCTGCCAAATTTGTATGGAAAATTATATGGACAAACTAATAATGCAAAATGGCTTCTTTGGGCTTGAGACTTTCTAGTCAGAAAATTATCAACACATACAAAGTATCTTTACATGACAGCTGGTGGTTTGTTTGCATCAGATTTCCTATCTCTTTCTAGCGAAAGTTTTTTTTTGTTTTTTTTCCTTCTCTCTGATTTCTAGCTGGTTGTGACAGCTCGAGCTCAATCATTGTTTGCATCAGGACACTGTAACGGGAAGCTTGTAATTTTTGGGTTTAATTATATTTTTTTCACTGGGCCTAGAAAGCCTTATACCGAGGCACCTTAAAAGTTTCAGCCAGGTTAAAAAATACAAAAAAAAATTAAAAAAATAGACTGATTTCGTAGAGAACTGCTTTGTAGTTAAAGTCTAGAGGTTTTTTAATAGGTCCTATGAACTACAGATTGTCGAGGAAAACAGATTGGCCAATTTTTGACGGATCCAAACGCGCTGGACACCAACCGCCCTTTACGCCCAGCAAAACTGGCAGTGTTGCAAGCGCAAAACATACGTTGCCAGTGACACATATTTTGCATCGACCAATCTGTTTCCCTCGACAATCTGTACTATGAACTATTGTCTTTCATATGTTTGTAGGACCTATTGCTTATCGCAAGATAAAATCACGTTTCTCCTTCGCTATGAGTGGCTGGAGATTATAGCCGCCTAACTACCGCGGTGTAAAAATCAGCAAGTTGAACTAAAATTCTACGTGGATTCGGCTGTCAACTTGATTTATTTTGAATATTTTTCAAAAAGTCATCTGAAAACTCAAGGCAACCTTTGACAACACCCAAATAATGTGTTGTGTTGCTGTCATGCGATAATTATCTTGCAGTTGTATCACCGCGCGTGGACGCCCGCAGTAATATTAAAAAAAAAATCTAAAAGTTTTCAGTTCACCTGTTGAAAATTTTTCAAAACAAGCCAAGTTGACGACCAAATTAACGTTGAATTTCAGTTCAACTTGCTGATATTTACTCCGCGGCAGTTTGGCGGCTATAATCTCCTGACAGTTGAAGTGATATAGAAACGTGATTTTATCTCGCAATAAGGCTTTCTAGTCAGAAATTTACCAACACATTCAAAGTATGTTTACATGACAGCTGGACGTTTGTTTGCATCAGGTTTCCTATCTCTTTCTAGCAAAATTTTTTTGGCAGGCGACTTCTAGCTGGTTTTTTTTGACTGACTGCCCGATATGTCAGCCAACATACTTCGCAGGGCTGTGACAGCTACAGCTCGATCATTGTTTGCATCAGGACACTGTGACGAGGAGTTCGTCATTTTTGAGTTAAATTATATTTTTTTCACTGGGCCTAGAAAGCCTTATAAGCAATATTTATTTAAATTTCCAGATTGAACTAAAACCATTCTTGTTTGTCTGTGACGGCAGTTACTTTAAACCGTAAAATCTCACACAAAGATGGCGCTCGTTCGCAACGGGCTAACTTCATGCCCGTGTTCTTCTCTCTTGAGTCGCCGGGGCTGGCACCCCTGCCAAAAATCAAAACAAGACCGAGAACTGTCAAAGGAACAAAATCCGCGAAGGGGCAAAAGTGAGCCGGAAAGTGGTTCGTGTGCGCGACGAAGACGGTGCTGCGGGAAAACGTCCTTCAAACAGCAAACGACAGAAATAATTACATTTCGGAGCAGGAGTTTTCACCGCCCGTGAGCGTGAATCGTGCCAAGTGTTGGAAGGGTTAAGTTTGCTGGAATCTCAAGCAAAGTCGAATTCGCCGGAAGATTATCGTTTGCCGGAAGGAGGGGACAACAGCTGAACGAAGCAAGTGATGGGAGAGATTCGCGATTGGCGTCCGTTCGTGTACGGCGGGGTGGCCTCCATCACGGCGGAATTCGGTGAGGGTTCCAGAACGAGAGTTGTTTACATTGTGGCCTCTTGCGAGCTTATGCAATCAGCGATAGTAATCTTGCGTGTTTTTGCGCTTCCCCCTTTTGCAGGAACCTTTCCCATCGACACAACAAAGACGCGCCTGCAAATTCAAGGTCAGAAAATTGATCAATCTTTTGCGGAGCTCCGGTACCGCGGCATGACGGACGCGTTCATAAAAATCTCCAAACAGGAAGGCATCAACGCGCTCTACTCGGGCATTTGGCCGGCGGTTCTGCGGCAGGCCACGTACGGCACGATCAAGTTTGGAACGTACTACACGCTGAAGAAGGTCGCCACCGAGCGGGGCTGGCTGCTGGACAAGGCGGGGAACGAGAACCTGTGGTGTAACGCCGGGTGTGCGACGGTGGCCGGGGCCGTTTCGAGTGCCATCGCGAATCCGACCGACGTGCTGAAGGTGCGCATGCAAGTTAGCGGGAAGGGCACGAACAACGCCGGGTTGGTGCGGTGCTTCAAGGAGATTTACGTGCACGAGGGCGTGCGGGGATTGTGGCGCGGGGTTGGACCGACGGCGCAACGGGCAGCGGTGATAGCCGCGGTTGAACTGCCCGTGTACGATTTTTGCAAGCTGCACTTGATGGAGACGTTCGGCGATCAGGTGGCGAATCATTTCATGTGAGTGAGATATCGCGGGGATTAGTTACGAGTTATCACTTTAACCCGGATTTATTCTTCTGTTACGGTTTTAGATCCAGCTTTATTGCCAGCCTGGGAAGTGCAGTCGCGTCCACGCCGATCGATGTTATCAGGGTGGGTATTTTTAAAGGTTTAGATTCATTAAAATCGGTTCAAAATGTGCAGGTTTCTATCGTTTTTCTCATTTTCGGTATAAATTCATTCCGTTCTGTAGTTTATTTTAGTTTTTTTTCTATTTTATTCTTTATAGTTCTGAATGGTTCGTAAAATTGAATTATTTGAAAATGTTGTTTGATATTTTTAAATTAAATGTAATTTAATCACAGACGAACAGACGTTTCAACAAAAAATCATCAATCAATATTCACTAGAGCCACCTTGTGTTGAAAACGAGAACGGAAAGAAAAATAGCGTGGTAAAATCAATATTAATCATTGAAAAAATGGGGAAAAACGGACCTTTGACGTCATTTGCCTTGTTTAAAAGTGTCAACAAGAGATATCTCGTGATTATTTTACACAAAGTAAGTTAAATTTCAACTGTGGAAGATAGAAGATACTAATTAGGGACCATCCATAAACCACGTGGCCATTTTTTTGGAAATCTCAACCGCATTCCCCTCCCCTCTCCTCCTCCCTCGTGGATAATTGTCCATAAAAATAAGGTTTGTATAGAGCGTAAACAATCGCCAAATTTAAAATTAGATTAAAAAAAATTAAGAATAATAAATAGGCAATTTAGAATTTCTGATTTTCTGAAACAAACATTTAAAACTATGAAAATTCAAAAATTTAAAATGTCACAAATTCCATAAATTCAAAAATGTAGAATTTCAAGGTTTCTGGAACCTATATTTCAAAAATACAAGACTTGACATGCACATTTTTTTTTTTAAATTAATTTCAATAATATAAAAATCAAAATTAAAAAAACCTTAAATCCTAAAATTTGAGAATTCGGAAATTGAAAAATTAAGATTTTTTTTAAACATGGTGTCGATTTCTGGAAAAGTCAGGGAAAACCTGGAATTGTCAGGGAATTTCATTTGACCTGGAAAAGTCAGGGAAAGTCAGGGAATTTTAAGCTGGGTCAGGGAATTTTGATGATCTTAAAAATATTACTACAAAATTTCATTTCTTTTTGAAAATTCACCCTCGATGATGTATTTGAATGTCTTCCAGGCCAAACTTTGCAACATTGATAATATTTAATTTTTTATATTGGTCAGTCGTTTGCTCAGAAAAATTGTCAGAAAAATTGAATAATTAAAAAAATTCAAAAGTGGAAAAATTCGAAATTTAAAAAAAAAATCTAAAATTTTAAAGCTCAAAGATTCTAAATTTTGAAAATTCTGAAATTCTGATATTTTGGAATGGATAATTTCTTAATTTTTTAAATTCTTATTCTAAAATTCTAAAAAAATTGTAAGGTTAGAAAATTTTCCAAAATTTCACTTAATTTTTATTTTTGATTTAAAAATGATCCAAAGTAATCTAGTTTTGTGTAATCTGAAATGTAAGCAAAATAGTGATGGTGAAATGGAATTAAAAATTAAAGAACTAAATGCAAGAATTAAAGAAATAAAACAAAAATTTATGGAATAAACAGGGTTGTTACGGACGGCACAAATTTGACGCGGATTTCGCGCGGTATCAATTTTGATTAAAAAAAATTATTGAGAGAGATGAAATTATTGCTTATTGCGAGATAAAATCGCGTTTCTCCTCCGCTTCAACTGACAGGCCAAAAGCCACAAAAATGTTCTGCGGCTGTCATGCGGCCGTTCTCTTACGGTCATATCAGCGCGCGTGAACTCTAATTATTGACGCCCGCGATAATACTGTCAACTTATAAAGAAAAATATGATCAAGAATCAGGATAATTTGTTTTTTTTCGTTGAGTGCAAAAACTTCAATTTCTTATTCTTCCTAAAATTTTTGTTTGTATTTTCTCAATAAGAAACGTCGAAAGATGGAGATGAAGATTATGAAGAGATATTTTTTTTAAATGTGTTGTTGAGGATTTCCTAAATATATGTATCACTCAACTCATTTATAAACATACTTACTCTGAATATTTAATTTCTTTTAAGTTTTGAGTCATGTTTTTTACCCTTATTTAGTGTTTTTTTTATATTGGATACATTCAATTGTAATCTTTTGAATCTTTATCATATTTTAAACTTTCTCTGAAGATACAGACATTAGAATGTGAGCAGTTCTCTAGGATTTCGGTCATTCGATTTTTTTTGTATTTTTTAATCCGACTGAAACTTTTTTGGTGCCTTCGGTATGCCCAAAGAAGCCATTTTGCATCATTAGTTTGTCCATATAATTTTCCATACAAATTCGGCAGCTGTCCATACAAAAATGATGTATGAAAATTCAAAATCTGTATCTTTTGAAGGAATTTTTGATCGATTTGGTGTCTTCGGCAAAGTTGTAGGTATGGATACGGACTACACTGGAAAAAATAATACACGGTAAAAAAATTTGGTGATTTTTTATTTAACTTTTATTACTAAAACTTGATTTACAAAAACACTATTTTTAATTTTTTTTTTTGATATGTTTTAGAAGGCATAAAATGCCAACTTTTCAGAAATTTCAGGTTGTGCAAAAATCACTGACCGAGTTATGAATTTTTAATCAATACTGATTTTTCAAAAATCGAAATTTTGGTCGTAAAAATTTTCAACTTCATTTTTCGATGTAAAATCAAATTTGCAATCAAAAGTACTTTACTGAAATTTTGATAAAGTGCACCGTTTTCAAGTTATAGCCATATTTAAGTGACTTTTTGAAAATAGTCGCAGTTTTCATCATTTTGCACATGTTTGCCCAGTTTTGAAAAATATTTTGAAAAGCTGAGAAAATTCTCTATATTTTGCTTATTTGGACTTTGTTGATACGACCTTTAGTTGCTGAGATATTGCAATGCAAAGGTTTAAAAACAGGAAAATTGATGTTTTCTAAGTTTCACCCAAACAACCCACCATTTTCTATCGTCAATATCTCAGCAACTAATGGTCCGATTTTCAATGTTAATATATGAAACAATTGTGAAATTTTCCGATCTTTTCGAAAAAAATATTTTCAAAATTTTCAAATCAAGACAAACATTTTAAAAGGGCGTAATATTGAATGTTTGGCCTTTTTGAAATGTTTGTCTTGATTTGAAAATTTTGAAAATATTTTTTTCGAAAAGATCGGAAAATTTCACAATTGTTTCATATATTAACATTGAAAATCGGACCATTAGTTGCTGAGATATTGACGATAGAAAATGGTGGGTTGTTTGGGTGAAACTTAGAAAACATCAATTTTCCTGTTTTTAAACCTTTGCATTGCAATATCTCAGCAACTAAAGGTCGTATCAACATAGTCCGAATAAGCAAAATATAGAGAATTTTCTCAGCTTTTCAAAAATATTTTTCAAAACTGGGCAAACATGTGCACTAATTTGAAAAATGAAAACTGCGACTATTTTCAAAAGTCACTTAAATATGGCTATAACTTGAAAACGGTGCACTTTATCAAAATTTTAGTAAAGTACTTTTGATTGCAAATTTGATTTTACATCGAAAATGAAGTTGAAAATTTTACGACCAAATTTCGATTTTTGAAAATCAGTATTGATTAAAAATTCATAACTCGGTCAGTGATTTTGCACAACCTGAAATTTCTGAAAAGTTGGCATTTTATGTCTTCTAAAACATATCAAAAATAAAAAATTAAAATAGTGTTTTTTTGTAAATCAAGTTTTAGTGATAAAAATAAATAAAAAATCACCAAATTTTTTTACCGTGTATTATTTTTCCAGTGTAGTCCGTATCCATACCTACAACTTTGCCGAAGACACCAAATCGATCAAAAATTCCTTCAAAAGATACAGATTTTTGAATTTTCATACATCATTTTGTATGGACAGCTGCCGAATTTGTATGGAAAATTATATGGACAAACTAATGATGCAAAATGGCTTTGGGCATACCGAAGGCACCAAAAAAGTTTCAGCCGGATTAAAAAATACAAAAATTAAAATTGAAGAAAAAAGACCGATTTCGTAGAGAATTGCTCATGTAACAAAAAATATTATTGGAGCATGTTCCAGTGGGTGTACTGTGCTTAATCTCAAATATGAGCTTGCTTGGACGTAACAGAAGCTGGCCTCCGCCTTTGAATTTTAGATAGGATTCAACCAGAATAATATTTTTTTTACAATTTAAACATTTTTGAAGAAAAATAAAAAAATTTAAAACATTAAAAAATTACAGCTCTAACATTCAATTTTGAATTATTCAGAAATTAGGAAATAAAATTAGGAAAAATTATTTAAAAACCCAAAAGAAAATAAATTTATCTTAAAAAAATTAGTAGATTCAAAATTTTTAAATTGAAAAATCTGAAAAAAAAATCAGAATATCAATATTAAAAAAAAAAACAATCAAGAGAACAAAAAAATATCTTAAATTCTTAGATTTTTTAAAATCCTCAATTTTAAAATTCTTAAATTCTTAAACTCTTAAATTCTTAAATTCTTAAATTCTTAAATTCTTAAATTCTTAAATTCTTAAATTCTTAAATAGTTAAATTCTTAAATTCTTAAATTCTTAAATTCTTAAATTCTTAAATTCTTAAATTCTTAAATTCTTAAATTCTTAAATTCTTAAATTCTTAAATTCTTAAATTATTAGATTCTTAAATTCTTAAATTCTTAAATTCTTAAATTCTTAAGTTCTTAAGTTCTTAAGTTCTTAAATTCTTAAATTCGAACGAAACGAAATGAAATTCTTAAAATACTAGTTTCTTGAATGCTGCCATTTTTGTTATCATCTTAGATTACAGAAAACCTGATAAAATTTGAAGTATGTTTGGAGTTATTTTTTTTCGGTTGGAGAAATTTTAAGAAGAAGTTTTAGGCAAATATGCTTCGATTTTTCCAAGTGACGCTTTGGTAAAATTATCCTTGGGCATGAGTAAGGACCTCGACGCCGTTAGCAATGTTGGCTTTAAAATAAAATTTCGTGATAATATCACTTCCCCCCAGCCAACATTTTTGCCATGCGAAGCGGGCCTCGACGCTGTGTCTAGGTTTAATTCCTAGCTAGGAGCCATCAGTGTCTTAAGAGGTGGTCCCAAGGCCGAGTAGGAGTTCATGAAGCAAATTAGTCGTCTCCCACCCCTTTTAAATTGAAAAATGAACTCTGAAACCAGCGCTTACTCACAACAGAAACAGAGGCCTCTTCTAGGCATTGTAAGATAGAATAGATTTTGAAATTTATTTAAAAAAATATATTATTACGTAGCATTTTGATATGTCAAAATTTCCATAGAGTCTCGGCCAATCAATAGTGCGATGATATCGGACAAAATTCGTTAATCTGTTGAACTAACGGTTTTCGGATTATGGTTGTATCGACCATTGTTGCGAATCGAGGGTCTACTGGAGCCTTGACGATCAAATGGAGCCTAACATTTCAAAAGGACGCATGGGTTTTGTGAACAGGAGTGTGTCTCCTTCACTCAAATGACAGTTTACATAAGGTATGATAGAGATGCACTCTTGTTTGCAAAGCTCTATGCCCTAATGAAATGAATGGCATGAAATAGTCGTCTTAATTACTAGTGTTCAACTTATGAACTGTTCATTTATGTTTATTGGTTTTTGGAAGCGGCAAGACTGGTTTAAAAAAAAGATCCTTTACCTTATTTGGCGTTATAATAAAATATTCGGGGATTTGAGATTAAATTTACTTTCAGACAGTTTAGTTTAGGTTGTTGATTAAAGTTAGATAGTTTTCCGTGGATGAATAATTGGACTTAAATGATTAGTTGATTTGAACGAAGTGTAACATTTCATTGGCAGATCTGTTTCTAGTTGTAATGTACGACAAGACTATTGACGGACGTGACAGGTCGGCAGTTAGTTTTCATCTTTTTTTCTCTAGTATTATTTATTTCCATTAAATTTGGAATACATCATAGGTTTCTTTTGTATAGATCTCCGATTAGTTACATTTTCTTATTTAATTAACTAATAATTTAATTTATTCCGGGCCTTCTTACTTTGAATCACAATTTCAGATTTTCTTTATTCAGTCTTAAACTTAGATTACCGTAACTGCTCAAATCATCCAAGTTCTTACTACTCACATCAACACTAATTTTCTTTCACCTCCCCCCTCCCGATCCCCTATATCTTCCGGTGGTGTTCATTTGGTATGCAATACTAGTTCGGCCACTACCCTTTTTTCCACAAGAAACCGGACTTGGACTGACTTGAGGCCGCGTCCCCCACCTTGCTCCGTAAAACGAAAACGAAAACGAAAACGATTTTTCCAAGTGACGCTTTGGTAAAATTATCGAGTATGAACTGTATCTTAAATTTAAAATCTCAAGATCAAGGATTTATTAAAATTTTTAAATTTGTTTTTTTTCTTTATTTATTTTATTTATTTGATTCAGTTTTTAGATCTAAATTTCTAAATGTTGAAATTTTTGATTTTTTTTTGCCAAAATGTTTGTTTTGGCTATTCTAGTTTACCTAATCCTAGCACAAAATACATTTTCAGCGTTATATAATATATTTGTTTTTTTTTTTTATTTTTATAAAATGTATTGATCGTGTGAATGATCGTCTCTCGGCTCTGGTCAAGGTAGAAAACATTTTTTAGCAAAATTATTTTTTTTTTTGTAAAATTATTAAAGAAGATGTTTTCTTCAAATATCCAGAAAACCATTTACTTTAAATACAAACATTGTTGAAAAAGACCTAGATCTTTTTTAAAACCGTAAGCATGTACTTGAAAAAAACACATTTAATTGTATATTTTTCTTAGTTTTTCAATAATATTTCTTAAGGTTCTGCATAAATGCATATTTTTTCAAGTATTTGTCTCCAAAACCGTTAGGTCCGTCTCCTAGCGAAGCGAAGCGAAAACTGTTAGGTTTTTTTTTTAAATAAAAACACAATCAAAAATGGCATCGGACTAATTCGTTTGAAAATTCGGCAAAGGCAACAATTTTAAAATTAAACATGACTTCTTACTTTAATTAAAATTTTCGATAGATTTTTTTTTTTGGAAAACTTTAAAAAACTTTAAATTTTCTTTAAGAAATGAAGTGAAATTAACTAATCGCAATTTGAAATATGCAACAATTTTAACTATCAATTATTTCTAGAGTTTTGTTTTGAAAAGGCCCTATAAGCTATTGTGTTTCATATTTTATAGGACCCATTCAAAAAAAAAAAATCTAGATTTTTTGGTAAAGGGCAACATTTAAAATGACATCACATGATAAAAATAAAAAGGTCATTTTATGGTTTCTCATTTTGGATGCTCGACAAGAACAAAAAAAAAAAATGATTGACAAAAAAAAAAGTTTTTAAGTTTTTGCAGAATCCATCATTAAAAAATAAAATAAAAAAGTCATTGAAGTTTTCAATATCTTAAGTTTCCAATATTCAAAAATGAAAATGCATGAAACCATAAAAAATGCTCCAAACAATATATGTTAGTAAAAAATAGAAAAAAAAAAATTGTGGTCTGGAGAGGTCAGGGAAAAGTCAGGGAATTTAATTTTGGGATTTGGATCGACACCATGTTAAATTAACAATCAAAAATATTTGTAGATTTTAAAATTATTCAATTCATAAATTAAAATATAAATTTGAAAAAGTCTCAAATTAAAAAAAAATTTAAGATTTGAAAAATTTAAAATTTTTGAAAATTGAAAAAAATCCAGATTTTTATTTCGAAAAATTCAGAAATGTCAAAACTGCTGAGAAAACTATTTTTTGAATATTCCAGAATTTTGAAAATGTATGTTTCAAAGCAAACAAAAAATTTAAATTCCGGAATTAAAAAAAAACAAATGACTAGAATACACATTAATTTTTTTGAAGTAATTTTAATAATATAAAAATCTAAATTCCAAAAATCCAAAATACACAATTTTAAATTTTTAAAGATTTTATAATTTAAATTCATAAATTTAAAAATAATTTTTCAAAAGTCTCAATTTAAAAAAAAATATGTTAAGTATTTGAAAACTTTAAATTTTCGAAAATTAAAAAAATCCGCATTACTATTTCAAATAATTCAGAAATATCAAAATTACAAATGCTGAGAAAACTATTTTTTATATTCTAGAATTTTGAAAATGTATGTTTAAAAAAATTAAATTCCAGAATTTAAAAAACACAAGACTTGGCAATACACATTTATTATTAAAAATAATATAATATGAAAATTTAAATGCAAAAAAATCGAAAATTATTAAATTTTAAAATTTAGAAATCGAAAAATTTGGAAATAAAAAGAAATGTTTCAAAATACATTGTGTAAAATATTTAAAGATGTTATTATTATTGAATTCATAAATTAAAATATAAATTTTCAAAAGTCTCAAATTAAAAAAAAATATGTTTGAGGATTTGAAAATATATTTTTTTTTTGAAAGATAAAAAATCCACATTTTTAAGTCAACTAATTCAGAAAGATCAAAATTCAAAAATATAAAAACTGAGAAAACTTTTTTTTAATTCTAGAATTTTGAAAATGTATGTTTTAAAGCGCTCAAAAAAATAAAATTTTGGGAATTAAGAAACTCAAAAATACTCATATTCAGAATTTAAATAATTAAAATTTAAAAAAGTCAATAATTTAGAAACTTTTTAATTCAAATATTTGCATTTTTGAATTAAAAAATAATCTTGAAAAAAAAATTAAAAATTCAGAATTCAAAATTCTAGAATTACAAAATTTTAGAACAAACGAAACGGGTCACGAAAAGAAAGTGTGAAAATTTTCTTGACCACTTTCCTTCCGAGCTCCGTACTTAGCTTATAGAATTTAAAGCATCTTAATTTAAATTTAGAAAAAAAAAGTTCTGAAGAAACTTTAAACAGAAGGACATTTTGAAAAAAAAATGAGTTCGTCGTCTTGGCTTTTTGATGTATCTTTAAAAATGTTTTGAAAGTTATCTAATACAGTCCAGACTCGATTATCTAAAGTTTTTTTTTTTTTTAATTTGGATAATCGAATAATAAAAGAAAAATTGTGACCTTACACCAGCAAGTGTAGTAGTGAAAAAGATGTTCCGTCGAATAATCAAAATGATGATTTTTTTTAGATTTCTTTTTCTGATCTTTCGTGCGTGAGAGAGGGGAGCCATGTTCCACTCCGATTTTTTTTTTTCTTTTGGTGATGATTTTTCCATCGCTGGGCAACCACGCTTAAGGAGCTATTACACTACTGCAAACATACAAACTCGCACTTTTCCGTGTTTGACAGTTTGCCAAACAAGGCAAAATGTATGCAGGCTGACGTTTGTACAAACAAATTCAGGCAAAAACAAAGCTGGCAATCTGGCAAAATGCGAGTTTGTTTGTTTGTTTGCCGTAGTGTAATGGCTCCTTTACAACTACACCACCGATCCCGATTTAAAAGAGATTTACTAACAGCTCACGTCTGTTCGTCTATGGTAAAATATTTTAAATTTATAAATATCAAAATAAAAGTCTAATACTTTTTTTCAGGAAAAAACCATTTTTTCATTTAGGACTTCATAGATTTTTTTTAAATCCTCTTAAGCCGTTGCAAATATTTTCCAGGTTTATGTCCCCCCTTCAAAATTGGTCTGAAAAATCAGAGGGCAAAAAACTATTTTTCCAAAAAACTTCAAAATTTCCATGAAAATAGAAGTCTAATCAACTGAAAACAATCTAAAATGCATTTTTCTGCATTGATAATCATATTTAGCATGTTTGGGCTTGTTTAAAAATGTTTTGAATTTTTATGAAATTCCAATGTACAGCACCGCAAAAAAAATATTTTTCGCAAAAAATAAAATTTTCGTCAATACCTACTTAGATATTTTTTGAAACTAATGATGGCAAAGCAACTGGACAGGTGAATAATGCATTTTAAAACACTTTTTTCATTAAAATGTTGAAACCATGGCTCGTAATTTAAATTTTTATACTTTTTTATTGTTTTGCCCACACCCCCCCTCCCCCCCCTCGACTCTCGTCAGAGTCGAGGGACATAAACTTCAAAAAATATTTGCAACGGTCTTACTAAAAAAAATAAATAAAAACGATGAAAACATTATTTCCCAGACCCGTCTGATGAACCAACGCCGCGTGCACCAGCTGCAGCTGCACAACCCGGGTGGTGGCGGTGGCGGAGTTGGCACGGCCACGGTCCCTCCATCATCGGTGACGCCACCATCAGCATCATCACCCTCGTCCGTGGGGAGCGGTCACCACCACAAGTTCTACACCGGCTCGCTCGACTGTGCCATCCAAACCGTCCGGAACGAGGGCTTCCGGGCGCTGTATAAGGGCTTTGTGCCGACCTGGGTCCGGATGGGTCCTTGGAACATAATCTTCTTCATCACGTACGAGCAGCTAAAGCAGATGTACTAGAGAGAGAGAGAGAGATGGACGGAATGAGTGAAAGTGTGCGCGCGAGTGAGATGGGACGAATGTCGTTGTTGTAAGTAGCAAAATGAATCTTTGGAAAGTGCGTCGAAAGAGGGTCGCCCAATTTTACGTTATATATGATGGCATTGAAACAAACAGGTCGCATTTGGTTTTGCCTTTTTTTAATCAGTTAAGAACCTAGAATTTAATTCTGATCTTGGGGCTTAGAGTCGCTGTATTTGTCGGTACCAAAGTTATTTTTTTCTATCTCTTTTTGCAAATAAAAGAAGCGCATTTCTTTATCGAACTCATTTCCATTTTGTGCTCTGGAGGCATTTAACAAAAAGTGCATTAAAAACACGATTCAAAATCATCACCCCCAAAAAAAACTAGAAGTAAAACTTCCGCTAGAAACCGGTAAGGATCTCCTATTCAAAATGAAAAAAAAATGTTTTCGCTGCGAATTATTGGTACGTTTAATCTTTACTGAGTAAGACGAAAATTATTGTTAACCAAAACATTATGGCTAGAGATATTTATGAAACACCACACAAAAAAAAACTAACAATAGTATGAAAAACAAGGAAACAAAACCTACAAACCGAGTAAATTATCCGCCGTACGAAACTCTTGCATAAGTAGTAGATGTTATTTCAAATTTATATTTTGAACGAAAAATAAACCAAGTTGTAAAAGCACATTGTTTTGTTACTGGAATTAGTTTTGAAAGAAAATCCAAAATAAAAGACTTTTTAAGCATACTTGAGCTCTAAAAAGAACCTTAAAAACAGTCAGATTTGGAGAGAAGATTTTAAAGTTAAAATTTAAAGCATATTCCGGAAACCTCAAAAAACGTTTCTAAAACTCTGAAAATTACAACTACAAAAATCTGAGATTCCTAAAATTCTTAAAATTTTTAAACTGTTATAAAATTCAAAAAAAATCATCAAATCCAGCAATTTCAGAAAATTTAAATTTCATAAAATAATAAAATTTAAAAAAAAATCCGGGAATTAAAAAAATCCATAAATATCTCGAATTTCTAAAACCTCTAAAAATACTAAAACTCTTAAAATTCTAAAGAAAACATTCTAAAAATTATAGATAAATTGAATTTTCTAAAATTCCCCAAATCCTAACATTTTTTAAAATTTCAACAATCTAAAAATTTCAGGAATTTCTAAAATTCTCAAAATACACTAATTTCTCACATTCCTAGAATTTCTAAAATTTGAAAAATCCAGAATTTTTTTTCCCTAAAAGAGCAATTAGTTAGCAAAATCTAAACTTAGAAACATGTACCCTCCCTGTAAAGGCTTTTGAATTAATCTCAGTTGAAAGGTTCTCTCTGAATTGCAAATGTAACATCCTGGAGCAGAACTATTAAATTCTAATAAACACTAATTGAATTGAAAATTTAAAAATTCAGAAACATCAAAAAATTTTAAAAATTCATAAATCCATGGAATTCTAAGATTACAAACGTTCCTAAAATTTATACATTTCTCTACTATTGAAATTGAAAAAAATAAAAAAAAAATAAACCTAATAAAACAAAAAAATAGAAATTTTAAGATTTCAGAAACTCCTAAAATTCCCACATTCCAGAAACGTATTATTTGTGAAATTTGTTGAATTCCAAAACAATCATCAAAATCCATTTTTTTTTTATTTTTGGAATCCCTAGAATTACTAAAATTCCTGGAATCTCTCAAATAGTAAAAACTCTTAAAAGTTCTAACATTCCAAAATCTTTGATAATTCTAAAATTTAGAAAAGTCATTGAATTAATGAATTCACTACCATTTATATAACTATTATTATTAAAAACAGAAATTTCTGAAGTTCTAAAATAACAGAAACACCTAAAATTTCTGAGATTCCTATAATCTCTTTTCATTCAGAAAATTACTAAACTCTTTAAATTCCTGATTTTGTTTAATTCTAAATTTCTAAAATCTTTGGGGTCGTTACCCTGTTCGCAGCAACATCGCCTGTGTTGATGCTCCGCGATTTTTTTTCGATTTACGGTGAAAGTGCGTTGTATTAATCGCGAGTTCTTCCCCGCACGATGGGCAGGAACACCCGCGGCCGTGGCAGCTCGAGTGCACCTCGAGGACGTGGCCGGGCCAGTTCCTGCAGCAGCATCGGAAAGACCTCCTCGTCTGGCTCCAAACGGTCAACAAACCTGCTGAAGTTGCCATCCAACTACGTACCTGCGCGTAGCCCCATACGTACGCGTGGACTAGCGGCACTTGCCAACCCGGATCAACCCGGAAACCAGTGGATTGTCCACCAACAAGCCGGGAACATCCTCGACGGCGGTTCCAACCTCAAACGGTTTCGCTGCGTTGTCTGATGACAACAAAGGAGACGACGACGACGACGTCAGTGGTGGCGATGGTGTTACTACTACACCGTCGCAGGCTAAGGGCACCTCCACCGCGGGGAGCAAGAGTCAAAAAATCGAACAAAAATGCCACCGATTACAGTGCCTGGTCGCCCAGCTGTTGAAATCGAGGAGCATTGGCGGATGCCGACTGTCAATACCTGATGCGTATTAACAAGTCGTCCGTAAACATCATCACACGAGATCGCCCGCGTTTCGAGAAAGTGCTGAAAACGCTGAAAGATGCAAACATTCAGTACTAGACGCATGATTCGCCGGAAAACCTTCCGGTAAAGGTAGTGGTGACTGGGTTCTCCATCCTAGTGCCACCCAAGGAATTCGTGGATGTAATTCTCGCGAAAAAAATATTTATCCGCGAGAAGCTAAAGTACTCTCGCATAAGGTAACCGAGGTCGGAGACCAGATTCTCTGGCTGCTGTACTTCGAACGCGGTTCCGTTAAGATCCAGGATCTGCGCAAAGTTAAATCGCTGGAAGGATTCATGGTGAGCTGGAGATACTTCAGTAAACGGCCTTCCGATGCTGCCCAATGTCACCGATGCCAACGTTTTGGACACGGTTCCCGGAACTGCACTTTGGCGCCGAAGTGTGTCAAGTGCAGCGCAGCCCACCTCACGGCTGCATGCACGCTGCCCAAGAAAGCATCCCTGGGAAAGGACAACCAAGCCGAGCAGAACAAGCGGAACGTGAAGTATGCTAACTGTGACGGTAACCACACTGCCAATTACTGCGGGTGCACCGCTAGGAAGACCTACCTCGAGGCGCTGGAGAAGAGGAAAAAGCCAGCACCACATTCCTCAAGGACTTCGACAGGTCAGCCCTCGACCGAACCCCGTCAAACGAATCCTCCTGGATTCGGGCGTACTTACGCCAGCGTGGCGGCTACCGCAAACGATCCAACCCCGGACAGCAACAGTAGTGTGGTTCAGGGCCCCTTGGAAATGCAAAAATGTCAGCTAGACCGTTGCATTGTTGATAAAATCATTGTTCTATGTCTCCTGAAGCTCCCCTGAAATTTTCAGCAAATTTGGTTCAGGTTTCGTCACAGCTCTTTAGCATTTAAGTTTGCATGGTATTTGCATGGGAAATCTTCAAGTTTTTAATTTTCTAAATGTAAAAAATCTTCTACCCAACCAAAAATTCTGAAACTTCAGATATATATCAAAATTATTATAGGGAACAATTTTGTAGAACACTTTAACTTAATCTGAGCAACACTGACTTAGTTATAAGTGGATTAAGTGAAGGTGTCGAAGTTGTGTTTTGCAAAGGGCCTCTTTCGCCAAATTTTCACCTGATGGCTCACTTTGATCGATGGCAAATCGTTTGACAACTTGTTTGTTGTTGATGTCAGAAGAAAAAAATGGAATGGCGGTTTCAACTTCAGTGGAATAGATTAATCAGTTTTCTTCCGTCTTTTCAGGTTAAATTTGAAGATAAGCTTTTGGCCAGCGAAGTTCATGACTTGGACCCGATCTCTAGAACAAGACGGATTAAAGGATTTTTTTCAGCAACTTATTCAGGGCTTCTATTTAGTGTGGGAGTTGATGTGTTCCGTGGTGGTTTATTGAGGTGCTGACCGACGTTCGCGCTCCAGCAATGTACGTGGGGCCAGCTCTACCTGCCGTTCCCCTTACTGGGAGGGAAAGCTGGGGAGGTCTATTGGTTGATTGGTGACTTGTAGTTGCACCTACAATGTTCGTCACCGGTGCAGGGTTTCTTCCACATGTGGGATGCATTCTTTAGTGCCGAATATTCTTAGGAAAGCCGACAGACGTTACATCTTTTTCTAAACCGGGCATGCCGAGAAGGGGGGCCTCATTAGCGATGGAGGCAAGCAGACTGAGGGTTGTCATCCTTAATGGCTATGGCGCGGAGGAGGTCATTATCAGATGCCACACAGAACTTACACTGACTACGCTGACCAAAACGAATGCACGCACACTGACTTAATCACCTGGTCCCGCACTTCCATGTGTAACGAGCGTGAACTGTCCACTCGGACCCCTGGGTAGTAAAGATTGACTAGTTTTAGGATAGATTTGTGGGTAATCGTGTGTGGGGTCCGGTGGTGTAATGATAAGCCTCTTGGCCTGGATTAAGTCCTAGTCGACCCAGATGGTATTTTTCGAGACGAGATTTGTCTGATCACGCCTTCCGTCGGATGGGAAAGTAAATGTCGATCCTGGCCAAACCCAGAATTTAGACCGTAAGCCCAGTCCAGGTGAGGAGTCCTTGGGAAACAAATCTGCCTGGATAGCGTCGTTTTTGGCAGTTGGACTCGCAATCCAAAGGTCGTCAGTTCGAATCCCGGGGTGGATGGGCGCGAGATTTCAAAAGACGTTTGGATTGCCTCACCGCCGCGATGTTTGCCCTTATAAGTGTTAATGATGGTCTCTTATAAGTGGTCAGCGTAGTCAGTGTAAGTCCTGTGTGGCATCTGATAATGACCTCCTCCGCGCCATAGCCATTAAGGATGACAACCCTCAGTCTGCTTGCCTCCATCGCTAATGAGGCCCCCCTTCTCGGCATGCCCGGTTTAGAAAAAGATGTAACGTCTGTCGGCTTTCCCTAAGAATATTCGGCACTAAAGAATGCATCCCACATGTGGAAGAAACCCTGCACCGGTGACGAACATTGTAGGTGCAACTACAAGTCACCAATCAACCAATAGACCTCCCCCAGCTTTCCCCCTCCCAGTAAGGGGGGAACGGCAGGGTAGAGCTGGCCCCACGTACATTGCTGGAGCGCGAACGTCGGTCAGCACCTCAATGAACCACCACGGAACACATCAACTCCCACACTAAATAGAAGCCCTGAATAAGTTGCTGAAAAAAATCCTTTAATCCGTCTTGTTCTAGAGATCGGGTCCAAGTCATGAACTTCGCTGGCCAAAAGCTTATCTTCAAATTTAACCTGAAAAGACGGAAGAAAACTGATTAATCTATTCCACTGAAGTTGAAACCGCCATTCCATTTTTTTCTTCTGACATCAACAACAAACAAGTTGTCAAACGATTTGCCATCGATCAAAGTGAGCCATCAGGTGAAAATTTGGCGAAAGAGGCCCTTTGCAAAACACAACTTCGACACCTTCACTTAATCCACTTATAACTAAGTCAGTGTTGCTCAGATTAAGTTAAAGTGTTCTACAAAATTGTTCCCTATATTAATTTTGATATATATCTGAAGTTTCAGAATTTTTGGTTGGATAGAAGATTTTTTACATTTAGAAAATTAAAAACTTGAAGATTTCCCATGCAAATACCATGCAAACTTAAATGCTAAAGAGCTGTGACGAAACCTGAACCAAATTTGCTGAAAATTTCAGGGGAGCTTCAGGAGACATAGAACAATGATTTTATCAACAATGCAACGGTCTAGCTGACATTTTTGCATTTCCAAGGGGCCCTGAACCACACTAAGCAACAGTGATGGTGATTTATTCACCCTCACTGAATTCCTCTCCCTTGCGAGGGACATGTTTACGCGACTCAACACTTGCCGAAACAAACTGGAGCAGTTCTTAGCGCTGCAAGAGCTGATGGGGAAGTACCTATGCCCTGCATAGGTGCAAGCTCACACACTGTGGAACAGTCTTCGCCTTCAGTAAAGAACTGATTTTTTTTTTCTGTGATATATATTTAAGCTTTCCTATCCTCCTTCTCTTCCATAGTTACAGTAGCAGTTATTTTAGAAAGTTTTTTCTGCTCTCGCTTAACCGACTGAAACTGAATTTATTTCATCCAATTGATTATATTTGAATTTATTTGTAATTGTAAGAATCTCCAAAACTCTGCATTCTGTTATTAGTTAAGCAAATTGTATTCTGATTAGTACAAATAAACATGAATTGAATTGAATTGAATTGAATAAATTTCTAAAATCTCGGAAGTTCCACAAATTATTAAATTAAAATCAGAGATTTCTATAATTCTAAAATAACAAAAAAGTTAAAAAATTAAAATTCTTCAATTTCTTAATTTCCCATAATTTCTAAAATCTCTGGAATTGCTTAAACTCTTATAATTCCAAACTTTCAAATATAATCCACAAATTTCACAATTTTTTTTTTAAATAATGAAATTTCAAGAAATTTGAAAAAATAGACATTACTGGAAATTTCGAATTTTTAACAGTTCAAAGAATTTTAGTGGTTTGAGTTTTTTTTTAGATTTTTTGGAACTTCAAAAATTGAAGGAATTTATGGAATTCCTGGATTTATGGTAATTTTAGAATTAAGAAATTTCTGTTTCGCCTTCTTCACTGAGAAAAGGCTATAAAATCACTCGAAAATTGAACTTCCTAAATACAGAGCGGATTCGTTAATTCGAATGGAACTGCATTCGAATGAGCGAATCCAAATGCGCTAATTGGAACGGCTGACAGCTGTCAAAAGCTTGAAACCACGTGTTCGGAAATTGTCGAACAATGGTGTTGAATCGTCAATATCAGTTTGACAGCTGGCCTTGACGGTTGAGTGCTTTTTAATTCGAATACGTTTCATTTAGCGAACATTTGAAGTAGAGAAATTCGAAATAACCAATCCGCTCAATGTTACAGGGTTCTAATCGAGCTACAATACCTTGCAAATATAATGTAGGAATCTGTTTGATAAAATTTTGATTAAAAACGAGATTTTGAGCATCGCGCAATTTGTGAAACTGCTGTGCAATATTTTTTTGTGAAACTGTTTATTCAAATAGTTTAACGTATCCAAACGAGTTTAACGTATCCCTATTTAGGGTCTCTAGCTGCCGGTGGGTACAAAAAAATTAATTTATTCATTCATTCAACTCTAAAAAAAATCGCTCTCAAAATTCAAGTCTGGTTGTCTGTGGCGCTCTCACTTTTTTGCGCGTCAAGTTAGCCCTTTCTCCGGCCAACTGTCAATCACTTTTCAGCGGGGGATAGGAAACTGACATTTTCACTGTTGATTTTCTTCAAACGTTCAAGTTCAAACGGTTTTGTGATTCTTATCCGCAGCAACAACATTTTCCAGCAGCAAAATGAACCGACTTTCCCGCTGGCTTGGCCGGCTGACGCTGCGTTCCGGCACCAAAACGCGGTTCCCGCAGCAGCAGCAAGGATATCTGCACAAGAAAGTGACCACAACGTACTCGTTCGACTCGGTGGATTACGAGGAAATTGGGTTGCCGACTAGGTTCCAAGAACCGCCGCGTGTTCCCGAGGGGCACGACACTCGAAAATCGTGAGTAGATTTGAACAACTTTTCTTCAAATTATTTGGATGAGTTTTTTCAACAGATTTTGGAGCCGTTTCATCCGAAGCAATCTCTTCAAAAGCAAGCAGGAGAAATCCCCAAAGTCGTCGCGATCTTTTAGCTGGCTTCCGGGCGTAGCCCGGCCTTCTCCGGAAACGATAATCCTGCAGGAGCAACTCCAAGAGGACCGCAACCAGCTGGCCCGGTGGCGACTCAACGAGTCCGATTTGAAGGTAACTTTCAAGATTAAAATTTAACATATTTTTTAACGACCTCGTTTTGAAGAAACGTCGCGGCTACTTTTGCGCCACAAACAGGCCGCTGATTTGCGTGTGCGACTGCCCGGTGGGAACGTACAGCCGGATCCGGCCGGCGGAGGACCGTCCGGCGGTGCCGAGAACGACGTCCTGGGACGCCCGGTGGGTGTTTTCGGTGGATTTGGAGCGATTGGAGGCGGAATCCTACGAGAGGATCGAGAGAATGCTCTATGCTTAGAGTTTTTTTAGGTTCAGTTTTAAGGTGGTTAAAAGTTACGCCAAGTTAGGGTAAGGGAGAGTGATTTTGCTTTTGTAGGAATAGTCATTTCTGTTTATTGAAGTATGAATGATTTTATTTCTGCTTTAGTGATTTGTAGTTTTTGATATTCGGTAAGATATTATTGATATTTTGTTTAACATTTCATGAAACGTTGCCTAAAACGTTCCCTTACAGCAAAGAAGCTAGATTATAACGTCGAACGTTGCTTTAGTCTAGTTGTAGTTGTAGCAAAAACAGAGTAAAATCAACAGCAAAATAAAACAAAACTTAAAATTCCAAACAAGACTTCCTTTCGCGATTTATGGCTAAGCTGCTGGGTTGAGGCTTAATTTGTGCGAAAGGAACGCGCGAAAAACCGGGCAAACTGAGACACTGGCTTAGGCTAAGGACTTAGTACTAAAATCTAGGATTTGCGCGTGTTTTCAAAATCGCTCGCACGGATTAGTTCGAATTGGAGCACGCGCGTGCTGATTTTCTTTCCCTCTTTTTAACTCTCTTTTCTCTCTCTATCACAGTGAGTGTGTGTGTATGTGTTTATGGTTTTGGGTTTAAAATAACTTAGCTTAAGATATGGAGGGGAATTTAAGTAACTCAACACGTTGTTTAAAATAAATCTAACTTAACCATCACTTACAAACTGCCTAATTTAGAAACATTTTTTCCTTTAATTTTGATAACACTTTTGATAGCGATCATTCAATTGTTTCACATTAATTGGTCTTGTTTTTTTTTGTTTCAGAATCGAATGATTATTTACAACGAAATATTTGCCAGTCACATTGAAGTTGAATACATTTCGAGTGCCTTGTGTGACAATCATTACACATATTTAGATGTTTAGAAACCCTTCTGTTAAATATTAAAGCTATTTCTTAGTTGGTTTAACGCATTTTCTTAGCTTTGAGGGGAAGTTTGGGGATCAATTTATGTCTGCAAAACACCTCTCTCTTTTGTTCTCTTCCCTTAATGTTTCATTCACTATTTTTAAAATATTTAGAAATCTTCAAACAGCTGCATCTCGACCTTGTCCAGCGAGCGGGCCGACTTCCAGTCCGTCTCCGGGTAGTCGTCAAAATTGCTGGTGTCGCCCTCGAACACGAACTTTGGCACGATTGGAGGCTGGAAAAATAGATGGAAAAATGTTTTAAATGCTAGATTCAATATTTTTTGTTTGATTTTTAGTTTTTAGATTTTAAATTCTTTAATCCTTTAACTGTTTAATTTTTAAATTCTTATTTTCTTTAATTCTTAAATTCTTAAATTATTAAATTCTTCAATTCTTAAATTCTTAAATTCTTAAATTCTTAAATTCTTTAATTCTTAAATTCTTAAAATCTTAAATTCTTAAATTCTTAAATTTTTAAATTCTTAAATTCCTCAATATTCTTAATTTCCTAAAATATCTTTAATTTCTTAAAATCTTTAAATTTTAAAATTCTTAAATTCTCAAAATCTTTAATTCTTATGTTCTTAAATACTTAAATTTCTTAATTTCCTTTCATTCTTAAATTCATAAATTTTTTCAATTCCTCAAATTCAGAAATTCTTAAATTCCTTAATTTCCTTAAGTTATTAATTTCTTAAATTACTTAATTTTCTTAAATTCCGTAATTTTCCTAAATTTCTTTAATTTTTTGAGATCTTAATTTTAAAATTCTTTAATTCCTAAATTCTTAAACCTTTGAATAATTGAATTTTTGAATTCTTTTTTTCTTAAATTATTAAATTAATAAATTATTAAACTCTTTAATATTTAAATTCTTAAATTCCCTAATTTTATTAAATTCCTCAAATGTCTTGAACTTCTTAAATTTCTTCAATTACTAAAATTCCTCAAATTTCTTCGATTCCTAAGGGTGGTAGATGGTGTCTTTCACTTTTAGGGCAATTACTGTCAATGAATTATTCAGGGTCCAGAAATAGTAAATTGAAATGAAAAAATAATCACTATATGTAAAATGCTTCTACAAACAACACAATGATTGAAACATTCTGAATCAAAATTTGAACGTTATTCTAAAACAAACATGTCCGCCAAATGGCCGATCGGGAATGATGCCTTCCAGAGCCTTAAGTTCCAAGTTCTTTGGATTCTTTAATTTATTCAATTCCTTAAATTACTTAAAATTCTTAAATTTCTTAATTTTTAAATTCCTTCAATTAGTTAAATTACTTGAATTCCTCAATTTTATTTTTTCAAATTCTGAAATGTTGCCAAATGTTGCCGCCATCTTCAAGTTGAAAAAAAAAATAAGTCGTAAGGTTAACTTTTTAAAAATTCAAATTTAGAGAATTTGGAGATTTTGAAATTTTGACAAGGATTTCGGGGAATAAAGTACGAGCATTGTTTTTAAATTTGTCATATTCCTAGATATTATTATTTTTTTTGTAGTTTTGAATTTAAAATTTACGAAATTTGTAAATTTGATTAGATTTTGAATTATTTTAATTTTTATATTGTAACAATAACAGTTTTATGCAAGGTTTTATGGCTTTTGATATTTTCTATTTTTGTATATTTTTATTTGTTTGAATTTTTGATATCGTCATCAGGGGTGACATTGGGTCTGGGGGTGAGATTGGGTGATACAAATTTCAGTATTTTTGTATGACCCAATCTCACCCCCCAGACCCAATGTCACCCCTGATGACGGTACCCTATTGTTTAATTTTTTTTAAATTTAAAACTTTTGAACTTTTATTTTTTTAATGTTTGATTTTTTGAATTTGTAAATATTTCAATTAGTGATTTATCGATTTAAAAAAAAATACATGCATCATTGCATTTTTAAATTTTTTTATCTCTGTTTTTTTTTATTTGTAGCATATATATTTTTTTAATATTACAAATATTGCTTATTGCGAGATAAAATCACGTTTCTCCTTCGCTGTGAGTGACAGGAGATTATTGCCGCCTAACTACCGCATAGTTAAAAATCAACAAGTTGAACTGAAATTCTGCATTGATTTGGCTGTCAACTTGGTTTGTTTTGAATATTTTCCAAAAAGTCAGCTGAAAACTCAAGGCAACCTTTGACAACACCCAAAATATTGTTCTTATTCAATTTCTGAATTTCTATAATCTGTGTTTCCATTTTTTGGTTTGTGAATCACATTTTTTTTAATTTTTGAATCTGCCAGAAAGTTTAATTCTTTTGTACTCCCTTTATTGATCGTTTATTGAGCATTTTTCTGTATGAAATTTTGCGTTCCTTCCTAGCGTTATTTAGGTTATTTATGTTTAAAAGTTAGAATTCGACCAGAATTCCAACCAACGCCTTGACTGGGATATTCGCCTCAAAAATCATTGAGCGGTTTAAAAATGAGTAGTTTTTTGAGCGCTCAGATTTGGGTAAACAGGTTTATGAATAATTTCCATTTTCCGTGTAAGTTCTTGTTGATGTTTTGAAGGCATAAAATTTTTCGCGCCAGATTTGTCGCAACCGTTTGCCAAACCGCGTGTGTTTCCCGGAACATCTCCGTGTTTCTGTTCTGTCCCGTTCCCGTGATCGTCATCATGTTCGACGCCAACAAAATCGGCGAAGGCTTCAAGGCCCTCTATCAGCGCACGACTGGCAAGCTCCGGCCGAAATCGAACGTCACCGACTATCGAGACTTTGTGCTGCGCCGTGGCGGCGACCTGCTCGTCGTTCCGGAACCACCCAAGTGCAACCGGAAGGCGGCCAAACTGCGCCAGCAGGGGAACCGGCTGTACCTGGACAAACAGTACGATGACGCCGTCTCAAAGTACAACGAAAGCATCTGTTATGCGGAGGCCGGGTCGGAACATTTGGGCATGGGCTATGCGAACCGGTCTGCGGTTTACTTTGAGGAGGGTGAGTACGAGTACGCGCTGGTTAATATTGGCCTGGCTCGGGAGAACCACTACCCGGAGAAGTTTATGCCGAAGCTGGTTGAGCGGGAGGAGAAATGCCGCGAGAGGCTGGCCGCTGGGTTGTCCAAGGGCACGGTTCTGCCTTACAGCCTCGATCTGAACGTGGCTCCGAATCCGAAGATTCCGTTCATTGCGGATGGGATTGCGATGCGACGCTTTCCGCAGTTTGGAGGGCGCGGGCTGGTCGCGGAGCGGGACTTTAAGCCGGGGGACATCATTTTGGACGAGAAGCCGATGCTGATGCATTTGAGTTCGTGGCGTCATTATTGCAGCTGCTGTGCGGCCTTCTTCCGGGGAAGCTTGATTCCGTGCCCGGGATGTGTAAATGCCATGTACTGCAGTGAGGAGTGTCGACAGCAGGACTACCGGTACTGGCATCGGTTCCAGTGCGGCTTTGTGGAGCAGCTTGAGCATGTGCAGTACGTTACGTCGATCACCGGGCCGAAGCGGTTCTTCTATCTGCTGTCCGCATTCGGGGACGATTTGGACGCGATGATGGCATTTTGCGAGTCCGAAGCAACGGATGACCCATTCACGGTGGACCACACCAAGGAAGATCGCATCCTGGAGGCCATGAAGGTGCTTCACCAGGCCAAGGTCAAACAACCGCTGCCCGAAATCGAGGCCATCATGCGACTGGCCGCCGCAGCGTTCTACGCCGTGTTCATCAAGCATCCGCTCCTCCATCAGCTTGCCAACACCGGCGCCAAAAAGGACTTTATCGTGCGCACCTTCCTCGATTACATCCGCAAGAACACGGCCCTCTCGCTGGACTGTCTGGAGTTCGTCCACTTTACCAACGTCAACGCCGTCTCCTCAATCTCCTGCCTCGCCAACCATTCCCACGATCCGAACGCCCTCTTCCAGCAACGCTACGGCAAGCTCCGGTTCTTCGTGATCCGGCCAATCCGCGCCGGTGACCAAATCACCGTCTCGTACGGCCCCACCTGGTGGGAACCCATGCCCTCGTACAGTTCCGTCTACACCTGTCGCTGTCCGGTTTGCGACGAAGCCGACACGGCCTGGTGCGTCCGCGAGGGGACACTCCCGAAGGAGGCACTTCGGATGCTGGACGAACGCACTCCCCGTGGGAAAAACAACGCCGAGACGGAGGCGAACGTGCTGCGGCAGTTGTTCGCGTTCTTTGACCGCTACGGAAGCTACCATCCGGAGGGCGCTATGGGACCAAAGCTGCAGGTGATCAAGCATCTGATGTGCGGCCAGATCCACCAGGGTGCGTGGACGCTGGAGCGAGCCCAGGTCGCGGCGAAGGTTTTGGGAGGTGGAGTTTGAACGAAAGCGTTGAGTTTGTTTTCTTTTGTTTGATTTTGTTACTCTGTTTCTGTTTTTGCGTTATCGAATTTGTTTCTTGACAACTGAATTTTGTACTGGTTTGAAAACTCGTCCTGTCCTGATTCCAGGAGTGTTCTAATAAACGCATCGATACAACTTACCTTCAGTTTCTTGTTTATCACCACGTCCCAGTCAAGGTGTTTGAACCATCGGTGCCTTTTGATGTCTTCCGCTCCGTTCTGGAAATGCAAATAAGAAGAAATGTGTTAAAAAAAAGATACAGGTAAGTTGGTTTAACAGAATTATTCAGTTCGTTTAAGGTGAAACGTGCCATCTTTAAATATGGCGAAAAAACATGGAGCAAATTGTCCCGTTCCGCCTTAAGCTATACACGGAGAACACAAGGAACGTGAAATTCCTAATTTTTTTAATTACTTAATTATTTAATTATAATGAAAATACAGTAATTGTTCGGTAACTGGGCTGAGAACGTAGCCTAGTCACCGAATGTTGCTCGTTAACTGGGCTGAACAAAAAATAACGAGGGGACCAACGATGAATAATATTTTCCAGATGAAATATAAAAATAAAAGTTACTCAAATTTAATTACAATGAATCTGTATTCTTTCACAATCTATTTAAAGTTAAAGTTAGTTGCAATTTTTATGCTAGAGTAATGCTGGCAATAGACTTTGATTGATGTCAAAATTTTCATAGAGTCTCGATCAATCAATAATGTTATGATATCGGACAAAATTCGTTGATCTGTTGAACTAACGGTTTTCGGATTATGGTTGTATCGACCATTGTTGCGAATCGAGGAACTACGGTTCTTTTGACGTAAATGGTCATTTCTTTTTCAAATCGCGATTTCTATCGTATTTGTATATCAGTTCATAATTTTCTATTGTTCTTGATAGAAGTAGTACTACAACAGTTAAAGGAAGGTTTAGTTTAGAACATTAAGTTTAGAGGATTTTAGATTAAAGTTTAGACTTGCAATCCAAAGTAGTTAGCAAATGAATATTTGGACTTGAATGAATGAATAATTGAATAAGTTGGACTTATGAATAACACACAAATGTGCATTTATTCTAGAGTCAGATCCATACAGCGTCAGTGTTTATTTGGTCGAAGTGTACTAATTCATTGGCAGATCTGATTCTAGTTGTAATGTACGACAAGACTACTGACGGACGTGACAGGACGAGGGCCTAGTTTAAAGGTCTCAACATCAACGATGTGCGGCTGGATCACCCTCCAAAAAAAAAAAAAAAAAAAATGATAGCTTTTCATATTTCTCTAATTGTGACTTGAAATACATGAAGGTTTGATTTTTTTTTTACATTTGTTGAACATGATTTTTGCATCCATGAACCCCTCGGTGATTCCGGTTTGTTTTGGTTTTTTGACGTTTGTCTGCTTTTTAACTGGGCTACGTTATCGAGCGCCCAGTTAAAAAGCAGCCCAGTTAAACAACACCCAGTTAGCGAACAACTACTGTATAGAGTTTTTTAATAGGTCCTATAAACAATGTTTTATTAAACATACAAGCCCTATAAGACAATACAAGCAAAAAAATGTAAATGGGCCAAGTGTAAACAAAGAGTCTATCCTACTCACGTCAGTTGATATTTACTTTAGGAACGAGCAGGACAGATTCTTTGTTTACACTCTTACATTGGCCTGATTACATTGTTTTGCTAGATGAACCGAAAAACCAAAAAAATAAAATAAATAAATAAATGCTAACAATTGCAACTGTTAAAATAGCTTATTAAACCATTAAGAAATATACAAATCTTAAATTATTCATTGCTGAAAATTTCAAGTTTCTGAATTATAAAATTCCCAATTTTTTTAAATTTTTTGATGGTTTTTAATGCAACTTATTTAATTTTATGAATTTAAAATATTTCATTCTTACATTGTTTAAAGTGAAATTTCTTAATTTCAATTGTTTTTTAATTTTCATGTTTTTTTATTCCAATTTTTTAATTTAAATTCTTAAAAATTAAAAAAAAATATTAATTTTTGATAATTTTTATTTTCGTATTTCTTGAAAACATAAAAATGCAAGATTTAATTTAGGAAAATGTTATGTTTTTTAATTCCCAAAACCTAAACAAAATAATCTAAAAAATTTAAGACTGTAATTTTTGATTCTATGACAATTTCCGGAATTCCATTTCCCGGAATGGACGTTATCCGGAATGGACAGTATCCGGAATGGACGTTATCCGGAATGAAATTTCCCGGATTTTTTTTTTTATCTTGAGATTTTCCCTTCTTTAAAAATACACGTTCTTTCATCAAAGTAATGGGATTTTATGTAAGAATTATCCCTTCTTTTGTTAATTCTACTAAATTTCAACTAGTTTTTGTTAAGGAACTCTGCACTATAAAGAAGAATGTGTTTTTTTAAAGAAGGGAAATCCTCTAGAAAAAAAAGCTTTCAGAAAATCAATGCATAATGTATATTTTCTTGAGGTTTTTCCTTCTTTAAAAATACACGATCTTTAATCGATGTGATGGAATTTCGTGTAAGAGATTTCCCTTCTTGTGTAAATCAGGTCACTATTGTGACCAAATTCTACCAAATTTTACTATAAAGCAGGGTGATTATTTTCAAAGAAGGGAAAACCCCAAGAAAATTTATAGCTTGAGTGTATTTTTAAAGAATGAAAAACCTCAAGGAAGTACACATTATAAATTGATTTTCTGAAAAGCTGTTTATTTATTAGAGGTTTTCCTTCTTTGAAAATAAACATTCTGCTTTATAATAAAATTTGGTAGAATTTAGTCACAAAAGTCAACTGAATAACACAAGAAGGGAAATCCCTTACACGAAATTCCATCACATCGATTAAAGATCGTGTATTTTTAAAGAAGGGAAACCTCAAGAAAATATACATTATGCATTGATTTTCTGAAAGCTTTTTTCTAGAGGATTTCCTTCTTTAAAAAAACACATTCTTCTTTATAGTGCAGAGTTCCTTAACAAAAACTAGTTGAAATTTAGTAGAATTAACAAAAGAAGGGATAATTCTTACATAAAATCCCATTACTTTGATGAAAGAACGTGTATTTTTAAAGAAGGAAAATCTCAAGATAAAAAGCTTTTCAGAAAATCAATGTATAATGTATTTTTCCTTGAGGTTTTTCATTCTTTAAAAATACACTCAAGCTATTTATTTTCTTGACTGGACACATTACACATTGAATTTCTGAAAAGCTTTTTATTTTCTTGAGGTTTTCCCTTCTTTGAAAATAATCATTCTGCTTTATAGTAAAATATGGTAGAATTTAGTCACATAAGTCAAATGCTTAACAAAAGAAAGGAAAAAAAATGAAAGCATTGAAAGAATGTAAAAAACATCTAATATCTATCGATCTACATTGTTACATCTCGTGGTGGTTGATAAAGTATTGTTTCTATAGTCAACACTTGCTTCTATTGTTCATGTCCGAACATTTCACTTTCTTTTTATCATTCATGTATTTATATTCATATTGTTGTCAAAACCAACGGAGTACAAACTAAGTAATTCTTAACCACAAGTAAATGAGTAGGCAAGATTCCATTCATTCTCATATCAGGTAATATACAAAAAAATTCGGGAAATGTCCATTCCGGGAAACGTCCATTCCGGGAAATTTCATTCCGGATAACGTCCATTCCGGATACTGTCCATTCCAGATAACGTCCATTCCGGAAAACGTCCATTCCGGATAATGTCCATTCCGGAAAACGTCCATTCCGGGAAATGAAATTCCGGAAATTGTCATAGAATCGTAATTTTTAGGGTCCAGAAATAGTATATTGAAATGAAAAAAATAAAATAAATTGCTTCCACAAACAACACAAAGAAAACCTTTTTTATATTGAAACATTCAGAATCAAGATTTGAATGTTTTTCTAAAACAAACATGGCCGCCAAATGGCCGATCGGGAATGATGCCTTTCAGAGCCTTAAAACACTTTGTATAACGTTCATTGTTGTCAAACTAAAAAAATGACGAACTGTCACTTTTTACACGGCGCTCACACACACTATCAAAATAAACGTTTGGTAGTGTGTGTGAACTCCGTGTAAAACGGGTGCCAAACTAAAAAGTGACTCCGTTCGTTTGACAATAGTTGGTGTCAAACCAGCGGGGTGTGGGTGTAATCAAACAGGGCACTTTTAGACTTTTTGGAAAATTTGAATTGTTGGACCGGAGATCGGAAAAAGACTTTAATATTCAACATAAATAAAAAATTTCGACGGTTTTGTTCGAACGCGAATCAATTCAATACGGAGCGTCGGATCGAGGTGTTCTTTGTTACCGATTCCGGAAAATCTGCAGATTGTATCTAATCTAATCTAATCGAACATATTCCGGAAAATCTGCAGATTGTATGGGAAAAGTTACGTAAATTAAATTTTGATCACAGGAGGCTGAATTAGCAAACAATCTATAAACGTCAACAAACGAAAAAAAAAAAAACAAGACGGAGTTTGTCGGGTATAGCTTGTAATGTATAAAGAATTTTGTGATACTTTTGCCTCAAAATTGCAAAAGTTTGGAATAAAATTTATAATTATTTTTTTGTTCAATTTTCGAAAAACAAACGCACTCAACCCCTCGGTGGTTGGCCTCTTTTAAGTTTGACATTTTTTAATTTGAATCCCGTTTGTTTGACAAAGTCAAACTAAAAAGTGACGATCTGTCATTTTTTACACGGCACTCACGCACACTATCAAAACAAAACAAAAGTTAGTCAATAGTGTGTCAGAACTCCGTGTAAAAGGGATGTCAAATTAAAAAGTGACCCCGTTTGTTTGACAACAGTTGATGTCAAGCCATCGGGGTTTGAGTGTTTGGAAACTTAAGGCTAGTTTGGTGGCACTAGATTTTTCACAAAATTTAAACTTTAAGAGACTTTAAAGAAATCTATAAAAAGGAAATTGTAGTATTTTTTCACAGTTCGCCGCAAAAAAATAAATAATAAACATAAATTTTAATTTAATGCATTTAATTTTGAAACGGTGCCATTTATTAAAAACGAGTTATTTTCTATAGCAAAAAGGATTTTGTTTATAATTTTGGCAAATGCAAATTAATTTGCAAATATTGTATAACCATATGGTCGAGATTTTCCAGATAGCTTTTCTTTTCTAAACATCATAACATTTGTATTATAATTTGCAACAGCCTGAACTCTAGCTCAAAAAATCCTTTTTCAGTCTCCAAAAACAATAATATTAGAAAAACAAGGAAATAAAAAAGAAATGTTTAGGGGCATACATTTTAGAAGTGCCAAAGACACTAAATAAAAAATTTATGACTAGGGGAAATAAACCCATTTTAAGCCTAATAAGCGGTCGTTTTTGAATTATGCTGGATAATCTGGAGTGTTCCTTGAGCTTTTCTAAAACCAAGTACACCAACGAGTAGAGCAACTTTTTGTGGACATTTATGTTTATTTTCACTTTTACTAACAGTTATTCTATCGAGGTTTTCAAGCGAAGATGGCGTTCGAATGGTGAACGCCCGAAATGTCAAAATCACGCAGTGGTACCAACATTACGGAAAAAGTGTGCCATGACAAGACAGCCACATTTTTTTTCTAATGTTGGTGCTACTGCGCGATTTTGACATTTCGGGCGTTCACCATTCGAACGCCATCTTCGCTTAAAAACCTGGATTCCTTTTACAAACATTTGCAAAAAAAAATATTTCCAAAATGTTTTCTAATCAAACTAATGCATTGGGCCACGCCCATTTTCCTATTTTCAGCTTATTTTTTTTTACTTCCAGCGTTCTTTTGGGTCTGCTTAGTGCTGCCAAAATTGATGAAATTTTAAGCGAACACTCACGAAAAATAGCATTTATAGAGAAAATTTTCTGGCAACACTGGCTCACTCCAACAGGTGCTGCGATGGTGTTGGTGGCCACCCTTTGTTCTTTATTTGCCTTCGCTTCTCGCTCGGTTTTCTTCAGCCTTCGATTGGAATGGGTCGTCAAAATTGAAACGTCAAAAGACTTGGCGCGTTTGTTTTTTTTATGGCGCTAGCTAATTATTTACATGCTTCGGGATTATTTTTCAAGTGAGTGACCAACTAATGTGCAAAAGAACATGTTGCCGAAAGTTGGGGGCAGTTTTGTATCGAAAGCGCCGTGAAAAAGCAAGCGAAAGTGAAAAGTTGATTATGGCGATATTCATTAAGCGTTTGAGGGTTTCTCGCGTGTGTCACTATGTGTGCCAACAAAATGATGAGAAATGGTCTCGCAAAATAGAAATTATGATCAAAAGTGCATTAAATTTGATCTTTTTGGCCAGTAAGTAGCATACATTTGCGTACTTACTCGAGGCGGTGCTGTTGCTGGTAAGTTTATAGCCTAAATAGTATTTTTGGAGCTTTAATCAAGCATCAAACTCTCCATATGACGAAGATAGGTGTTTGATTGGAAAGGGTATATTTCCCCAATTTCGTACGGCCAGCCTAAGACTAATTGTGCAAAATGTCTTCTTTTGACACAGCAAAGGAACGAACGAAGTTTTATTTCAATAATAATAAAAATACAAAATCAAACATCTTATAAAAATTGCACAATTCTAGAGAATTATTTTATTTTGGATAAAGGCATCTTTATAAAAAAATATATTGTAATATAATTTAAAATTGTTAAAACTCCAAACCAATGTTATTCCCTGTTCCTACCTTCATGTTCCCCAGCCGCTTCGTTCGGTCCTGCACCAGCAGCTTCTTGACCAGGTCCTTTGCGATCGGTTCGATGTGCCGCGACCACTCGATCTTGCCGCTGAGGATCTTCTCGTAGATGCCGAACGGATTATCGTCGTAGAAGGGTGGATATCCGACGACCATCTCGTAGATCAGCACGCCTAGTGGAAGGACCGAAAAAAAACCAGAAAAGAGTAGAATTAACAAACGTGAATTGATGATGGTCCAAGCCCGCAACGCAAGCCAATGTTCACAGTACAGCGGTAGTGATTAATCAAAATGGATTTGGCGGTTCTCTTTTTTTTCGCTTGTCTTGTTACGACAAATTCACGTGAATTAATCATTTGTGGATAACCAAGACCTAGACTTCAGTTTGGTTTTTGTATTTTTATACATTTTTATTTATTTTACTTTAAATCTTCCGATACCTCCACTACTCACCTAATGCCCACCAATCAACGGCCTTGTTGTGACCCTTGGACTGAATGATTTCCGGTGCCAGATATTCCGGCGTCCCGCACAGCGTCCACGTTCGGTCCTTGAGCTTTTTGGCGAACCCAAAGTCGGTGATTTTCAGATGACCGTCCCGATCGAGCAGCAGGTTCTCCGGCTTCAAGTCCCGATAGACGATCTGCAGCTGGTGAAGGTACTCCAGCGCGAGCACAATTTCGCACGCGTAAAAGTTTGCGGTCCCGTTGTCAAACCGACCCGCGTTCCGGAGGTACGAAAACAGCTCGCCACCGCTCACGTACTCAAACAGCATGTACAGACAGCAGTCGTCCTTGGCGTGCCATCGCCTGGAAATGAGGAGGGAAAATGAAAAAAAAAATGTTGAGATAAATATTAAGGTTAAATATTTAAGATAAGAGATAAAGTTCTTGTTCAAATTTAACGTATGTTTTCGAATGCATTCCCAAAACTTGGTTCAGGAAATAACTCTTTGCTATGTGAATCGTGCCCTCTTGAAGTACCAAGTGACTCCATGTAACATGGGCTTCCTGAAGATTTCAATGGAGACGCATGGTTCGCTGTGCGGGTTTGATACTCTCAGCAGCATAAAAAGTACAATCAATTTGAAAAATTGAAGTTTTTTGGTGAAAAATTGAAGTTTTTTAAACAAAATGTTTATTTCTTGCCTTTGGGTGGTTGGGTGGCCCCTCACTCAAGGCGGTTCTAAAAACACCCAAAAAGCAAAACTATTTTTTTTCGTAGGACCTTTTCAAAAAAAAAAAAACACTAGAAATAAATTTTTCAAGTAAAGGACTGGGGTCGAAGTTATTGTCGCCGCGGCACTAAACCGAATTGAGCGAGTTTAACTCTCGCGACGATTTTCTGTCGCAAAATATCTGTCAAGCATGTTTGGGCTGTTTCGAATCAGTGTGTTAGCTTTTTTGTTTTGATTGCTGGGTTTTGTTTCAGTCGTTGGAAAGCATCGTGGGGTTCTACGCAAGGGAATGATGGAAAGAGAGGAATCACAAATCCATATGAATAATTTCAAGATTTTTCAGGTGTAAACCGAAAATGCGATAAAAAAATTTAAGTGGAAGAATAAGGCTTTTAACTGCTTATTAAATTGTCGATGTACAGCACGCCGCACTGTTTAATCATTTTCTGACGTACATTCAATTTTGCAGTCCAAACCCAGTCATTGAATTGGAAAAATAAAATTCTTCTTCAAATTTTCTTTTCTTGATTTGTGTGCACCTACGTCGAAGACCAAGATTGTTTACTTTTTGCTCTTTGGTCTGACAGCACATGGTTGGAACTCCATACATCCTGTCAGCCCAAAAAGTGGGACGATTGTTGAGCTCTGTCGCTGGTATAGTGTAAATTTGTCCAAGTTAGTCACAGCCTACTCAGCATAAACAACTGTCAAATTTGAATCTCTTATACCACTCGCAGATTGACAGAGAGACCTTGTTTTTGTTTTATCTACCAATTCTGCGTAATTCAAGTAATGTTTCCAAACATGATCGACTTGTGGAGAATATGTTGCTTTAGTGGCGCGATTTCTTTGCCAACACTTCATTTTGTATGCTCTTCTTCAACAGTTAAAGCTTGCTCATCATCGTTATTTCACTGATGGGTTGATAAAATCGTGGTTTTAAAAAGGAAAGGAGCAGATGTTGCGAATGGGGGATTGGAGGAAGACGACCTCCTTTATTTTTGTATGATGTCATAGATTTCAAGCCATTTTACCAGCACTAGCTGAATACCTGTTCCCAAAGGAATAGAATGATTATTGAACATGCAATTTTTAACTGCACAGATTTTTCCGGCAATTTGGAGCATGAAAAGTAGATAAATTGCAAAAACAAACAGCTGACACGAGAGACACGCGAGAAGAAAAATGAAAATTCAAATCATGGCCTGCTGCGATTTTGTTTACTTGAGGAATCTTCTCAGTATACCAGTTTTGATCGGACGAGGGGTCAATGCATATTTCATGTAGCCGGTATCTGTTTACGATTAAATGACATTATACAAATCAACCAAAATTTTTACAAATCAACCAAAAAACATAACCAGGTTTGTCGGAACGTTGCTCTGAAATAATGTTGATACCTAGAAATCTTGTTTGCAATCACGGCAAGGCGTCATCCACAAAATACGTCACGCTATAGTAGGGAGGGGGGTTGTCACAAGCGTGACAAAGTATGACAAGAGGGGGAAAGGGTCTGTAAGACCTCGACGGCACGCTAGACTATTTCTTGAATACTGAAAATTCAGTCTAAAAATATATCTAGAAAAAGTTTAATGTTTGTAAATCCATCAAACACGTAACATGGCTTTAAGAAACAGAGTTTTTGATGATAGATTTAATGTGCTTAAATCATCAGATTTTCTTTTTAAAAATATTCTGATTTCTATCACTCAACAAAATAAAAATAAAAATTCATATACGACCTGTCACAATTTAAAACTAGCGAATGAACTATATATCATGCAAAAATTGTTCACATAATCAACAAAATCTGACTACGTTGGAGCCAGCGTGACAAAGTGTGACATAGGAGGAAGGGCGGTTATTTTTGGTCAATTTTAGCGTGATTTTGGCGGTCATTTCTGGCCCTTCAAAAGTTTCCGAGTTTTATTACATGAGTTCAGTCAAAAATGATGAAGTTAAATTGCACGCCAAAGTGCCGTTAGGTCAACATTATGTGCTGGATGAAATACATGCTGTTATCCAAAACTAATAATAAATAATTTGCTACTTTAAATAATTTTATAAAATTCAAAATATTCCTACTACACGCACTATGGACGACCCATAGGTGCAAAACTGCCATAAAAACTGGTAGAAAAGTTGCAGCTCTCCACCGCGAGAGGCAGCACATGTACTGTCCCCGTTTTTGAACCTAAAGTTCCACATATAAGCTGACAGTCTTGGTCTGACAGATTTGGTCTGACAGCTTCATCGTGGATTTTGGTCTGGTCTAGGCGAGGGATAGGACACAGCACCTTCCTGGTTCTACGTGGTTTTGCAAAGAAATGCGACTATAATGTTTAAATTATTAGTGATTAAAATCATTATAGGGGTCCAAACTAGCATCAGAACTGTTTTGGTTGGGTCATGTAATGATTTTCAATTTGTTCACAGCTTCAGAAGGAGAGATAAAATGTCAAGAGTTTTGGTCACAATCTTGGGCTGGGTTGCTATCTGGCCTCAACAAAATTACCGAGTGACCGTCAATCTGGTCCGTTAGTCCCATCACGAGTTAGCCATGATAATCCGGTTGCTGATTTGGTGGACCCCAGAATTAAAAAAAAAAAATGTTTTGACAAAGATACTCTTTTAAAAGCCGAATTTGTCGTCATTATCCTTTTCAGGCTAGACTTCATGGCATTATCCATCAAATCCACGCCCATTGAGCGATTTCTAGCAGAAATTTGAGGTCTATTCCTTGATCCATTTCGGCCGCGGCGCTAGTCTCTTCGCAACTCCACTCGCGACAGTTCAGTTTGGTGCCGCGGCGAAATTTTGTTTTGGTTTCGAATGTGACATTAGGGTGTAATATGGTTGTATGGAAAAAAATAAAGTTGTCCAAATTTAGCGAGCACAGCAATTTTTCAGTTCCTTTTGGGGTCCTAAACAACTCCCCAAAGTTTGGGAACGATTGGTTTAGTCCTCACTTTGCGCAAAGCGATTCAATTTTCCATATAAATTTGTATGGGAAAAACCATTTTTTTGGATTTCGATATTTATAAAATCCACGTTTCACGCTGTACTAAAACCGGATTCATATTCGGATGCTCTAGAAGGGGCTCTACAACTTTCCCGAAGAGAGTATGGTGCTAACTTGCTCCTAAAAAAAGATACAGCGTGTTAAAAACTCGTCTAAAATGTGTGTTTTGCTCGAAAATCACGTTTTAGACGAGTTTTGAGGACGCTATATCTTCTCTTAGGGACATGCTAGCACCATTAGGGTGTAATATCAAAATCGATTTTCCAGCACAGCACTTTTTCAGTTCCTTTTGGGGTCCTAAACAACTCCCCAAAGTTTGGGACCGATTGGTTTAGTCCTCACTTTGCGCAAAGCGATTCAATTTTCCATATAAATTTGTATGGGGAAAACCATTTTTTAGGATTTTGATAATTAACAATTCGACGTTTTATGCTATATCAAAACCGGACTCATATTCGGATGCTCTGGAAGGTGCTCTACAACTTTGCCGAAGAGAGTATGGTGCTAATTTTCTCCTGAAAGAAGGTATAGCGTCCTCAAAACTCGTCTAAAACGTGATTTTCGAGCAAAAAACACGTTTTAGACGAATTTTGAACACGCTGTATCTTTTTTTAGGGGCAAGCTAGCACCATACTCTCTTCTGGAAAGTTTTATAGCACCTTCCAGAGCATCCGTTTATGAGTCCGGTTTTGATATAGCATGAAACTTGGATTTACTAAATATTAAAATCCAAAAAAATGGTTTTCTCCATACAAATTTATATGGAAATTTGAATCACTTTGCGCAAAGTGAGGACTAAACCAATCAGTCTCAAACTTTGGGGAGTTGTTGAGGACCCCAAAAGGAACTGAAAAAGTGCTGTGCTCACTAAATTTTGACAACTTTAATTTTTTCCATACAGCTACATTACACCCTATAGCACCATACTCTCTTCGGGAAAGTTGTAGAGCACCTTCCAGAGCATTTGAATATGAATCCGGTTTTAGTACAGCTTGAAACGTGGATTTTATAAATATCAAAATTCAAAAAAATGGTTTTTCCCATACAAATTTATATGGAAAATTGAATCGCTTTGCGTAAAGTGAGGACTAATCCAATCGTGCCCAAACTTTGGGGAGTTGTTTAGGACCCCAAAAGGAACTGAAAAATTGCTGTGCTGGAAAATCGATTTTGATATTACACCCTAATGTGACATTTGACATACACTCAGAAAAGAAACTACCCAAAATTGCTTCGCGAGATGAAAAACACTCGCGCTTTTATTTCGATTTATTTCAGAAACCGAAACATACATTACCTACAGTCCTACAACATACATTTTATGTCGGTGGCATAACCATATCTAGAGTTTTTTAAGGAGCTGAGCAATTCTCTACGATTTTGGTCATTCGATTTTTTTTTTTGTATTTTTTAATCCGGATGAAACTTTTTTGGAATGCCCAAAGAAGCCGTTTTGCATCATTAGTTTGTTCATATAATTTTCCATACAAATTTGGCAGCTATCCATACAAAAATGATACATAAAAATTCAAAAATCTGTATCTTTTGAAAGAATTTTTCGATCGATTTGGTGTCTTCGGCAAAGTTGTAGGTATGGATAAGGACTACACTGAAAAAAATGATACACGGTAATTTTTTTTGGTGATATTTAATTTCACTTTTTCAAACTAAAACTTGATTTGAAAAAAAAAACACTATTTATATTTTTTTCATTTTCTGATATGTTTTATGGCACATAAAATGCCAACTTTTCAGAAATTTCCAGAATGGGCAAAAAATCTTTGACCGAGTTATAATTTTTTGAATCAATAAAATTAAAACAAAAATTGAAATATTAGTCGCAACTTCATTTTTCGATGTAAATCGAATTTGCGATCAAAAAGCACTTTAGTGAATTTTTGATAAAGTGCACCGTTTTCATGTTATACCTGTTTTTCGGTACCTTTTTCAAAATAGTCGCAGTTTTCAATTTTTTTAAATTAGTGCACATGTTTGCCCACTCTTGAAAAAAATATTTTTGAAAAGCTGAGAAAATTCTCTACATTTTGCTTTTCTGAACTTTGTTAATACGACCCTTAGTTGCTGAGCTATTGCCATGCAAAGGTTTAAAAAGCAGTAAAATTGATGTTTTCTAAGTCTCACCCAAACAACCCACCATTTACTAACGTTGATATCTCAGCAACTAATGGTCCGATTTGCAATGTTAAAATATGAAACATTCGTGAAATTTTGCAATCTTTCCGAAAACATTTTTTTTTCATTTTTTAAATCAAGATTAACATTTCAAAAAGGCGTAATATTGAATGTGTGAAAAAAGACGTAATATGAATTGTTTTCGGAAAGATCGGAAAATTTCACGAATGTTTCATATTTTAACATTGAAAATCGGACCATTAGTTGCTGAGATATCGACGTTAGAAAACGGTGGGTTGTTTGGGTGAGTATCATTTTTTTTCAGAGTAGTCCTTATCCATACCTATAACTTTGCCCAAGACACCAAATTCCTTCAAAAGATACAGATTATTGAATTTTCACATATCTTTTTCAAATATGTCAAATATGCTGTCAAATTTGTATGGAAAATTATATGGACAAACTAATGATGCAAAATGGCTTCTTTGGGCATACCGAAGGCACCAAAAAAGTTTCAGCCGGATTAAAAAATACAAAAAATAAAATTCAAAAAAAAGATCGATTTTGTATAAAACTGCTCATAAGAGCAATTGCATGTCAAATAGGGAATCGGTTTTACCCGACCCTCTCCGATTTCAATGAAACGTTGTAGACATGTTATCCTACGCTTATATAAACAATTTTTGTGTATTTGGAGCCAGTTTCACTCGATAATGACATTTGAGAAGAGCGTAAGTGTGTTAAATATTTTTGTATTTCGTAATTTAAATATTGCTGTATCTCTAAGCCGTTGCATCGTATCAAAAAGTGGTCAAAGACAGACATGTAGGAAAATTTACGAGCTTTCCGAAAAAAATACACTGAAAGAAAAACACACTCCAGTTTTATGAGATTATTTTGACTTTTAAGTTTAAAAGTTAAATTTGAAGGTGAGCCCACGATTTTTTTTCGTTCAAATTTTGGAGGATGGAGCAACTCACCTAAAAATTACAAAAATCATTTACTGAATCTGTATCTGTAAAGTGCTCTAAACATTAAAATTTTCAAAAACCGAACACGAGCGTCGATTCTCCTTACAATTTTACATAAAAGTCTCCATATTGACCATTATCCTAAGTCCAATCCTTGTGAAGTTACAGCGGTTTTAAAAATAAAAATGTTGAAAAAATAGGTTTTTTGATGGTTTTTGGCAATTTCTATGAGACAGACTTGATTTTTCAGTCTCGAAAATATTTTTACTGGAAAGCTCGTCCAGTTTTATATTTGAAACCAATAAAAAAAAATTGTCTTTGACCACGAGCAAAAAAAATCCTGGGATCACCTTCAAACTTGACTTTTATCCCTAAAAATCAAAAAATCTCATTAAAGTGGAGTGTTTTTCTCTTTCAGTGTATTTTTTCGGAAAACCCGTCAAATTTCCTACAAGCAAGGTTGAACAAAAATCTCTTCGAGCGAATAATTATTGCCTGAAGAAAGGCCCTCTGAGTATGCTTTGATCTCGTTTTTCCTGACTGCCACTTGATCGCTGGGTGTGGCAGAGACGAATAAAAAATAGAATGATTGGGTTTAGTCATCAACTTGCTACGATCAATATCCAATCTAGCCCCTTTACTGCCAGCAGTCATGGGTTGTTACAATCATCGACAGCACTCTTGACGAATGACAGCTAGTCGTGGCAATTTGAGAATAAAGATTATTCTCAGCAGTCTTATTCGTGGGGTGTAACAGGCAGCGATTAATCGCAAAATTAATCATAGTCGCCAGATTTTCAACACTGCCTACAAGTCAACTCTGACCACTTTTTGATTCGATGCAACGGCTTCGAGATACAGCAATATTTAAATTACGAAACACAAAAATATTTAACACACTTACGCCCTTCTCAAAGTCATTGTCGAGTGTAACTGGCTCCATATACACAAAAATGGCTTATATATGCCTAGGATAACATGTCTACAAAATTTCATTGAAATCGGAGAGGGTCGAGAAAAAAGTACCTGTTTTGGGCTGGAATTGCTCATAAGGAATTCATGGATAAAGCTTCCTCTAAATGAAAAAAGAAATAATAAAATTTAAAGATCGCGAAAAAAAAAATGGTAGAGAAGTATTATAATGGCGCAGGACTCGATGAAAGTAATTTCATCCAAAAAAAGGAGTAATCTATCAGGCCCGTGATACTGACGTAGCTTGCTGAAGCCGCCACCAAATGTTTGGTGGCGCTGCTTTGGGATTAACATTTCAGAGGGTCACAAATCAAAATATGAAAAATCTTATTTATTATTTTTTTAAAAAATCCTGTAGCTGCTCAGAACGATTCTTTTCATTAAAATAAACCAAAAATGCCGCCAACAACAATATATGTTTAGCATCAGGTCTCAGGCAAAGCTTCCCAGCAGGTGTCTTTTTGAAATCCTCTGTAATGTCTTCCGCAAATTCTAATTTGGCCAATGAACTTTCAGATCATCATAATTTTAATTTTAATCTACAATATAAGGCGGTTAAACCAATATGTGAGCTCAACCATGTTGTTGGGAAACCTTAAGAGCGAGTCCACGAAAAGGGCATAGCCCATTGTAAGTGACGTCGTGGAACTCACCATGCAGTTTCGAAGAAGCATGTTACATTTTACTAAATTTACATTTAAAAGAAAGCATGTTTTTGAGTCAAACAAACCAACTGCTATGGTACCCCGTGGTTTTAATGTGTTGGTAAATTTTCGACCTGAATGCCTTCTCTGAACAGCTGTAGACATAAAAGTTCAAATTTAGAAACTAATTTTGTTGTTTTGTGTCTATTCTAACTGAAACCAATAAAAAACTTCCAAATATTGTGCAAAAACATTGCTAAAATCACTTCCAAATTCACCCCATGTGTCCCGATTTGCCCCGGATAATGGTACACATTTAATTTCATTTTAACTAACAAAACAAAAATAAAGAATAAAAAATGATTTTCGTCCTTTCGATTTTGCGCCCTTTTCGTCATGCTACTCCCCATCATGGCTTTCCTGGCACGGTCCATTGTTCGTTTGTTATTGTTTTGGTTTTAGTGGCACGGAGTCATGCACTCACACTAATGCAAAGCAAGATCGCGAGTACCTATGATATACAGCCTTGACTCCCCATGATTTTGACACTAGACACCAAAACATTGGTACTTTTTAGGCTTCAGTGACATTGTATGCAGATGACAGCCGCAGCATCCCAGTGTAATCTATCCACAAGTTTTCCCCGGAGGCTTTCTTCGAACTGGCTTGTGTTCGATTAGATTAGATTAGATTAGATTGGATTAGATTAGATTAGATTAGATTAAATTAGATTAGATTAGATTAGATTAGATTAGATTAGATTTGATGAGATTAGATTAGACTTGACTAGATTAGGTTGAGGACTTGAGAATTGGCCCAATACAAACTTAGGAGTCAATCTTTGATTTCAGGGGTTTACAGATTAGTTTTATTGTGTGAACAGTTGTTGATTATGCCATGATTTTGTAAAGAATCTTTTTTTCTTTTTATTGTTAATTTGATTTAGAATGGATAAAGAAATACAGAACGTTCTATATAAAAGCGAGCTATTCTATGTAGTTATGAACCAAATTCCATTTTTTTCAGAAAAATTAACAACAATCACTCACATATTGACGATAAACGGATGGTCGATTTCGTGCAGGATGTTCTTCTCGTTCTTGACGTGCTCGATCTGCTTCAACCGTATCACGTCGGCCATCGCCAGGATCTTCATGGCCCAGTACTTGTCCGTCACTTTGTCCCGACAAAGGCACACCCGCCCAAACGTTCCGGTTCCTGTAACAAAGAAACAAAAAAAAAAGCAATTGTCAGTTAAAGTGAAATTAAAACACTCGCACACGCGCTTTTATGTCGTGTTTATTGAAGAAAAAAAGGAAGACAGTTGATTGATGAATGGAATATTTTATGATTGGCTATCACGTAAACACGCGGCCGCCGGTGTATCGTTAATCAATTTGTTGCCCAGCCTGTGCCTTCTTCCCTGCCCCCCTCTCAAGCTTTGAAATCGACTCTTAAATTGATTGAGTGCGACACAATTGAGGGTACCCTGGCGGGAAAAGGGTTTCTCCCAGCTCATCATTATCACCATCATCATCGTCGTCGCGGCGCAAAAGGTGAAAAGTGAAGGACGCGTCCTTCAATCTCCACAGGGATAAAAGCAAAGTCAATCGATCCCGGGAAAGGGGGATTACATGCAAAGCCAAACACCTCATCCAGGCAAAAGCCAATTCTCGGAAGGACAAATCTGCCCCCTGGGCGGCTTTTCCCCTACCAAGCTTCCATCGTGGAGGCTGTGGGACACGTGTTTCCGGCAAGGATGACTCGTGCTAAGCCTCAACCGGTTCAAATTTACTCTTTTAATGACCTGTAGGCCAGCCCAGGCTGTCAAAGGGAATCACTTTGTGGCCCAAGTTCCAGAAATTAGGAAATTCAAGTTTATTTTTTTTTGAATGTTTTTTTTTATCCCAAATAAAATTACAATTGCTGAAAGTGTTATATTATTCAGATTTCAATAAATTGTGTTTATTTAATTAATAAAAATAACTCTGGCTTAGAGTTTACAATTACAAAGATACACACATATGATAAAAAATATGGCGAGAAAAAGAAATAAATTTCTTCAATGATAAAAATAGAATAACATATCAAGATTGTTAACGATTAAATTATCTAGGCTCGATAACGATAAGATAATCGCCAATAACGGACGATAACTCTTTTTTTAAATTTTTCTTAAATTGACTTAATTCAACCATATCATGTTAAATTTTCAATGCTTTCACTAACTTGAAAATCTAGTAAGTAAAATATGTATTCAAAATTGTTCCAGAATACCGTATTTTTTTTAAAGTACTCAAATTTTCATGATTTGCAAAATGGGTACCAAACGAAGCGAAATTTCTATTGCTTTCACTTTATTTGGTTTGTTTTTGTCAAAAACAAACATTTTCACAAAATTCCGCTTTTTTTGAAAATACTAAAATTTTCAAAATTTTAAATATGTGTATCAAACTAAGCGAAATTTTGTTTGTTTTTTTTCACATTAAAAGAGTGTAATTTTAAATACAAAAGGAGCGGCCGTGGCTGACTGGTTACGGAGTTCGCTTTGTAAGCGAATGGTTCTGGGTTCGATTCCCATCTGCTCCCAACGAGAAAGTATAGGAAATATTAATCTTGAAACTCTGAACAAGAACGAAAAATCAAAGTCGCTCGATTCGGGGTTCGATCCCCCGTCCTTTGGATTGGTAAGCAAAAATGCTAACCACTAGGCCATCGCGACTTGGTGAGCTATGATTGGAATTAGGAATACTGTTACTATCAACTATATACGCGCTGGGTCCTTGTCCATAGGGGGATGGCGTCGCTATTTTTAGACCACGTTTTCCACTTTTTCTCATCGAAACCGACTACTTTATCGATTTCATTTTGCTGGGCGAGATAGGACGCCGTCTATTTTTAGACGATGACTCAGCACTTTTCCACTCTTGCACTTAATAAAACCAGATGGCAGCACGATGTAACGCCACGTCCCTATTTGACAAGGGTTCGGAAGTTCTAAATAACGTTTGAATCCGATTGGTGCAAACGTTCTTCAGGGCGGGGCTTGTCGATAAAGCTGAAGTACCTCGCGCTCGGCTAGCCAGCGTAGAAATGGGTCACCGAAGCTCGGCAGAGCTAACACCTTCCAGATGCCTATGCGAGTTATTTGCATGTATAGAATGTAAAATCTAAAATACATGGAAACAACTCAATTTTGTAAGAAGCGACCGCGTGGTCCCGTTTGGTTGGTTGCACACACGCACACACACACAAAAGAGTGTAATTTTAAATACAAATTTTTTCACAAAACAACGTATTTTTTCGAAAGTACCCCAATTTTTCATAATTTGCAATAACGGTATAAAAACGAAGCAAAATTTTGTATGCTTTTTCACTTTATTAGATTTTCTTTTGGAAAATACCAAAAATTTTAAAAAAATTCCGTATTTTTTAAAAAATTTGAGTATTTTTGAAAAAATGGGTAATTTGTGAAAATTTTAATATTTCCAAAAAAACAAATAAATTCTAAAAGCATTCGAAATTTCAATTCGTTTGATACCCATATTGCAAATTATGAAAATTTTAGTATTTTCGAAAAAATACGGTATATTGTAAAATTTTTAGTATTTTACAAAAAAAAATCAAGTGAAAAAAACATAAAAAACGTTTGATACCCATATTGAAAATTAATTTTTTTAGTATATTCGAAAAATATGGTATTTGGTGAATGATAATTTTGAGTACATACTTATAGTTTAAAACTTACTACATTTTCAAAAAATATATTCTTAGTGAAAGCATTTGAAATTTAACCATATCATGTTGAACTAATCGATTTTAAAAATGAGTTTTCGTCCGTTATCGGCGATAAGATTATCAACGGTAGAATTATCGAAATAACGATAACGATAACAATAAATTATCGTTATCGTCAGACGATAATATCATCGAAGATAAATATGTATACATGATGAAGAAACCAATATTCAGAAATGAATTATTTATTTTTTTCAAAGCAAGCAAAAAACGAAACGAAACTATTGGCACTACGCCCCCCGGGGCATGGCCTTCCTCTAACGTGGGATTTCTGCTCCAGCGCCTCTGACGAGACAGGAGAAACCGGGACCGACGTTTTACTTCACCATCCGATAGAAGCTCAGTGGATAAGGCGGGAATCGAACCCGCGTCTCATAGCATCATCGGGATCGGGATCATCAAAGCAAGCAATTCTCTACGAAATCGGACGATTTGTGCATTTTTTTTATTAGGCTTAAACATTGTGGGGGCATTTCATATGATCGAACAAGCCATTTTGTGTCGCTCCTTACAATTTTGTCCATACAAAAATAGTAAGTAAATATTCGCAAATCTTTACCTTTTGAAGGATTTTTCTTCAGTCTTTCGTCTTCAGCTGAGTTGTAAAAATTGTAATAATGCCAATTTTTATATAAACTTTATTTTTACAAAAAAAAACAACAATTCAATTTTCGTCTATTTTTTATATTTTTTATATGTTTTAAGCGACATAACCAACAATTTTTGAGTCATAGAGAAATATGAACAAAAATTGTTTTGGCGTCAGTATCAAATGTAAAATCAAATTTACAATCGGAAAGTAGGGTAGGGTAGTCATCAATGAGACACTTTTGGTTTTCAACTTTCAACGATTTTTCTAATTTTTTCATCAGTATTTTTCAATGAGCTTTTAGTTGCATTATCTTTCTTTTAATGTGTTCTAACATTGACCAAAATATTAGATCGATCTGACGTCTATAGCCAGAGTTATTCAACTGTCTCATTGTAGACGCACTTGGCAGGAACAATGAGACAGCTGGGGAACAATGAGACACTCTACGAAAATCAACATTTTTCTAGTAAAACATCATGTTTTTGTATTGTTCCATTGCAGGTGATTTGCCTTGAACATTTTAGAGAAATTTTGCCAACATGAAACTTTTATTAACAAAAGTTATACTAAAAAGTATTAAAATTTTGTAAAATCCATATATTAATACCAAATAACTTTGTATTTTTGGTTAAATGAAGTTTAAACTCTATAAATATGCCAAAAATCACTTTTGATTCATGTTTTGAAAGATTTCCATCGATTTTGAAAAGTTTATTGAAGAAAAATCAAAGTGTCTCATTGTTACCCATGGGCTGAAATGAGTGGGGAACAATGAGACAGCCCTGGATTCTGGGTATATTCTAAATTTTGGCCAAATTTAATGAAAGGCCATTGTAGCCCAACTTAATACCTATGGAACGTCGAAAGAAATTTGAAGAAATATTAGTTTTAGTGTAAATGGCAGCCTACGAGCGAAAAAATATTTTTTGTCCATAATTTACTTTTACACCCCAGAATCAAACATTTATGAATAACTTGTCAAGGGAGCGTCCATAACCAAAGCCACTATTATGGCAGACGTGTATCCAGTAGACACACCTTTCCCCCAAATATGAGCCTGATAGTTTGAAACTACGACTTGTGAGAGCCATTTTATCATTGTTCCCCGTGTCTCATTGATGACTACTCTACCCTACTCAACAGAAATTTTGATAAAGTGCGCCGTTTAAGAAATAAAGCCACTTAAAGAAAAATTGAAAAACAGGAAAATTTTCTAGGCTTCACCCAAACAGCTTCCCATTTTCTAATGCAAATATTTGAACAACTTATGGTCCAACTTTCAATGTCAAAACATGATTCATTTGAGAAATTGATTGTTCGATTCATTTTTTTGAATACATAAAATCAAAACTTATTTTCCAAAAAGTTGCATTATTAAACCATTGGGATTTTATTTTTTTCCGAAAAGTACAATTTTAGAAAAGAAACCCGGCACCAACATTTTTCTTCACTCTTCTCTATGGCTCAAAACTTGCGGGTTTTTGTCCCTTAAAACATATCTTTTTTTTAAAATAATTGACAAAAAATTGGTTAAAAAAAATATTTAAAAATCAGCATATTTTACAACTTCTATAACTTTGCCGAGGTCACAAAATCGATCCGAATATTCCTCCAAGAGATACAGATTTTTTATTTTTAAGTGCCATTTTTGTGGGAACAGCTGCCAAAATACTTTCAACCCCCGGTGGTTGGTCACTTTTTCGTTTGACACTTTTTTTTTGTTTGTACCCCGTTGGTTGGTCAAAGTCAAACTAAAAAGTGACGAACTGTCACATTGCACACGGCGCTCACGCACACTATCAAAACAAATGTTTGATAGTGTGTGTGAACTCCGTGTAAAGGGGTGTCAAACTAAAAATTGACCCCGTTCGTTTGACAACAGTTGGTGTCAAACCATCGGGGTTTGAGTGTAGTATGAAGATTTGTATAAGCGAATCCATGAGGCAAAATTATATTTCTGGTCAAAGGAAAGGTTCTTAAAAAGTTTAAGCCACATGAAAAAATACAAATAAATTTCAAATAACCTCAGTATATTTTGAAATGGTCGATTTTTTAAGCATTAATGCCCCATATTTTTATATCAGGATTATTTTTTTTTAAAACAGAGAGTAAGTATATTTAAGAATTTCTATTTGCTTTTTTTTTATTTAAGTATAATAAATATGGTTTAGAAAAATATTGTAAGTGAACTTTCCAGCTTTTGAACGTAAATCAAGAAATGAAAACAGGATTTGAAAAAATACAAAAAGAGAAAAATTAAAAATTAGAAACCAAAATTTAAGGGTTAAAAGTCTTTTCAATAAAATAACAAACAAAACAAATGAAATCTATTTTTTATGACAAAAAATCATGGAAAATTCATTTTGTAATAATTAGTTTTTTTTGCATAGCATTATAATTTTATATATATTCACAATATTTCATAATTGGTCCAAACATGGCAAAAATTTAAATCAATGTTGGAAAATTAATTTTAAGTTGTTTTTAATAGATTCTTTTTCATTCAAATTTGGAAGGTGTTAGAATATACTTTGAAAGATATTTGCAATCAGTCATTCCCTGTTTAAATTATGACAAAAATCTCTTTTCCATTTCACCAGAGGGTCGCCCCGTGCCACAAAACACTCTGTTATCTTGTCAATTGAAACAGTGTTGCTAGTGCAGTTGCTATAATCCTTGCCCTGTGGGCATAATGTTTTATGACCTTTTCCATCCAACGCAACTCATAGCACGTGGTGGTGCAGTCGCCCGGTAGTGTCGCAACAACTTGACTCAAATTGGGTGTACAACACCAGATAATGGGGTGTTGTCTGCTCATAAAACATTGCCACTAAACAAGAGCAGCCCGCGTTACATCCTGAATAGTGCTTCGAGGAAATTGGATTTATATAGCAACTATCTGCTGCTGTAGTTGGCGCAACAATCACCGCAGAGAAGGAGCTAGCGAGCTCGTGTTGCCAGCCTTTTTGTTGGGAATGAAAAATGAAGTTTCGCTCAAGACACGCGTCATCTGATATTTCAGGACTTTTGAGACGATGGCGTTTGTTCTTCTTTTTCCAGGATTACAGGCTTCAGGGTTATTCCTGGTACATTGGAAAATAGCAAGCGGAGTCTTCGGTTTCGGGGTTTGAATTTTATTGCCCGGGCGAGAAAAGATATTCCGCGGAAAAAGGGATCAACCTGCTGTGGAAATGTGGCGAACGGATTTAGAGACACCGCAATGGAATTGGATAGATTTATTCGCGCTCAAGCGAAACCCCCTCCCTCTGGCTTAAGGTGACATTTTTGTGAGTATCAAAAGGCTTTGCCATTTTTTCTATTCGTTTTTTTTTATCTGAAAAATAGTGAGATTTTTTTTTAATCAGAATGAATAAAATTATTTCTATTTCCTGATTTGTTTCATTTGTTTTAAATAAAATTCAAAATATCAATTGAAAATTTGTATTTATCAGTACCACTAAATTACCTCTCATTTTTCAACTCGCGCTACACAAAAAAAACAACTAAGACATTCAAGGCATGTTTACATGGCAGCTGAAGGTTTGTTTGCATCAGGTTTCCTGTCTCTTTCTAACGAAACTTTTTTGTCAGGCGACTTCTAGCTGGTTTTATTGACTGACTGCTCGATATGTTAGCCAACATACTTCGCAGGGCTGTGACAGCTCGAGTTCGATCACTGTTTGCATTAGGACACTGTGACGAGAAGTTCGTCAGTTTTGGTTTAAATATTATTTTTTTTCACTGAGCCTAGAGAGCCTCATATTCTTAATTCTCTACGAAATTGGTCTTTTTTCTTAATTTTAATTTTTGTATTTTTTAATCCGGCTAAAACTTTTTTGGTGCCTTCGGTATGCCCAAAGAAGTCATTTTGCATCATTAGTTTGTCCATATACTTTCCATAGAAATTTGGCAGCTGTTCATACAGAAATGATACATGAAAATTCAAAAATCTGTATCTTTTGAAGGAATTTTTTGATCGATTTGGTGTCTTCGGCAAAGTTGTAGGTATGAATAAGGACTACACTGAAAAAAATTATACAAAGTATTTTTTTTGGTGATTTTTAATTACACTTTTTGTTACGAAAACTTGATTTGCAAAAAAAAACACTATTTCTAATTTTTGTTTTTTTTAGTAGACATCAAATGCCAACTTTTCAGAAATTTCTAGAATGGACAAAAAAAACTTTGCCGAGTTATGAACTTTTGAATCAATACCAATTTTCCCAAAAAAAAATTTAATTTCATTTTTCGATAAATTCAAATTTGCAATCAAAATGTACTTTAGTTTTTGATAAAACTTGCATCAATAAGTTATTTTCAGGTAACTTTTTAAAAAATAGTCACAGTTATTTTTTTTTTTTAAGTGCTCATGTTTGCCCAATTTTGATTTTTTTTTTTGAAAAGCTGAGAAAATTTACTGTATTTTGGTTTTCTGAACCTTGTTGATACGGCCCTTAGTTGCTGAGGTATTGCCATGCAAAGCTTTAAAAACAGTAAAATTCTAGAGTTTTTTTTTGAAAAAGTCCAATAAACCAAATTTCCAGTTTTTGCTTTTTGGGTGTTTTTAGAACCGCCTTGAGTCGGGGGTATTAAAAAACACCCAAAAAGCAAAAACTGAAAATTTGGTTTATTGGTCCTTTCAAAAAAAAAAAAAAAAAACTCCAGAATTGTTTTTTTTAGGTCTTATCCAAAAAACCCCACCATTTTGTAATGTCGATAGCTCAGCAACTAATGTTCCGATTTTCAATGTTAAAATATGAAGCATTCGTGAAATTTTCCGATCTCTTCGAAAAAACTATTTTAAAATTTTTTGAATCAAGTAATCAAATAATATTTCAAAAGGGCGTAATATTGAATGTTTGACCCTTTTGAAATGCATTTGAAAGGACAAAAATGCTTGGGCAATCGTTTCACATATGTGCTTCATTTTTTGTATCTTTCTATTGCCTATCACAGCGTAACAATCATCACCAAATTTCGCAACCCAAGCATTGCCCAGTCCATCGCAAAGCACCTTTTCACGCAATCAGCAAAATTACCCCAAAAAAAAGTACATTTCGCTCTCAATCCCATCCGGAGAAAGCCCACCAGCCGAGTTTACCATAATGCCCCATTATGGCGCACACATGTGGTTCATCGGTGATTGATGACCTTTCCACAACGCAACTGCCATGGCTTCCGCAAACAGGCGGCTTCGGCCCATAAAGCTTCTAATCTGGTGGCCACGAAACGAACTTCAATTCCAGGTTTGTTGACCTGGAAAACCGCTTGTTTTATGTGTTATTAATTTCCCCTCCTTTGTGGGTCTTATGGGTTTGGCCGAAAAAAAAAACGCTGTATGGTATGCGGCATGTGTTGTTTTTTAATGTTCTATAAAACCCGGAATGAGGAGAGGTCGCATCACTTGAGAAAACGCTTGTTTCGTTTTGCCTACTCAATTTAACATAAATTTAATCAATTAAAAATATTTTTCCACAAAACAACATGAGCGTGTAAAGTGACAGTTCTGTACCGGAGTCCACGCTAACCCAAAGTGACTATAATATTTATCTACTCCACCCGCTGCAACAATAGCTGTCAAACAGCCAACAAAAAACTTGTTTGTAAACGCTTTATCCACTAAAAGAAAAGTGGCAAACAACTTGGGTAAATCCAAACAAACTTTAATAACGCGCCACCGTCGTGGGAATAATCAATTGGCCACGACGCGGCGTTTGGCCGGCGCAAAACAACAACAAAAAGTGACAACACCGTTTTTTTATGGCAGACAACGGATTCGTGTCGTAAACATCGAAATAAACAGCGTCCATCAGCGTGCCCTCGCACGCGCAAAATATCATCTGTTTCACGGATTTTACCTAGTGAGAAGGAAAAAAAAAACCGTCACCGCCACCACGGGAGCAATTTTGCGTGAAAGTGATTCACCGTCAGCTATAAAAAGCGGCATTTCATTGATGGTTCTGTCACGAGTAGCCTACTTTTCGCGCGCCATTATGGCGCTGGTTGACAGCTGTCGCTGGAAGCGAGCGTCATATTAAAGATGCTTGACAATTGCCATCGTGACATTTCATATCGCTCGCTATTATGGCAAAGGGTTTGACACTTGCACCAATTGCGGTGCCATCTGGATACTTAAAAGGGTTGACCTTCTTTTCACCCCCACCAGCTATGTATATTGTGGATTTCATCAAAACAAGCCGCGAGGGCTGTCAAACGCGACCCGCAATCGTTGGGCACGAATCTTGGAAAGGAAGTGGCGTGTTGCCACTTTTCCCCAACGCAAAAAAAGGTAGTTTGTAATCAATCTTAATTTGAAGACAATTCGCGCCGATCTGTTGTTCGATTAATTGACGCCGATAAGAATGACCTCGCCGGCGGTGCCCTTCTTCCAAGAAGGTGGCTGCCTTTGTTTACCTTTTTGAAAAGCAACAGCGCTCCGGTTGTTTTGTGCACGAAACGGGGTTCAGGTTCCGGTTTCAGCGGGAATCCCTTGGCCGATTTACAATTTACTAGTTTTTTACGCAAAGAAAAAAAAGTAAATTTGGCAACTTTCTTGTTAAACCTGTCAATAAAAAATCAGTGTTGCCAAATCGTAAATTTGTGTGGCTTTATGGCAAAATTGCGTATGATTAATAATTACATTACATTTGAAGAGGAGTCTGGTTTCGTAAAAATGCCCAATTCTTCTTCTTAACCCTCAAAACTACATTGTATTGAAATTCCGCAGAGCACTTTCCAAATTTCATCCCCGCCACACGTTGACAACGTCGTCTTAACGGTGCGCGACCTGAGGCAAACTAATTAGGTTTTTCGCTGTCACTTCCGAACAAATTTGCCTGTTTTGCGTGGAAACTCTCCTCAGTCATCAGCCGTCGCGCAATCCTGGGGGACGGGGGTGTGGCGCACTTCCGGCAAGTTGCGCCACTTTTTTTCTGCCTCCTCTCGCGAACCAACTTCGTCATTAGCAGCAAGTCTCAGCTCGACCAGAACCGCTGACGATGATGACATATGGGGTTGTCCATTTTGTGGCAACATCACCATTAATATTCTCCGGCTTCCGGTTCTTCCGTGGGGGTTCCAGAGCGGGTAAGTGGAATTGAGCCGGAAATATAATTAACGTAATTTTTAGCCCCTTTTGCAAGCTTGTTTCGATAAATTTCGTTTCAACAATTTTGAGGATGGTTGAGACGGTAACCGATGGAGACGCGTGGTGCCGGAGCTAATTTTAGAGTTGTAAACATCGTAAAACATTTTGTCATCACCAAATTGACGTATGCACCATTCATAGACGATGCACCAGGAAGTGAATTCAAAACTACTGATTGAATAAATAGTAGAGCCAATAAACAATACGGTTAGAACAGGACGTTTAGTTTGAAGCCATAACCGTTTTCCTTTCGATATTTATTAGAGATTCGAACTAGATAGAGGTAATTTACTTAAAAGAAATCAAAAGCAAAAGTTTTCTCAATATTTTCAAATATATTACTAATTATACTCTATTTGTCTGTGATTTTGAACGGAATTCTGCGTACGTCAAAGGGTAACTGCTTCAAAAATTGACCAAAGATTTATACTTTTCTTAGGAAAACTTTTCGCAAAACAACAAAAAAAAAGAGTCGTTCCCGTGCTTCATTATTTTCAAATGGGACACGTCGCGACGTTTGCTTCCAAAACAATCCATTAGGCGAGTGAGTTTGACCCCTCGAAGCGTTTTCTTTTTTGCATTTCTGGGAAACTCGTGCGCCCGTTGTTTTGCTTTTGATTTTCCGACGACGGCGGACGCCAGCTTCCAATTTTAGAGCCAAAGATTTAAACAACGAGCTCAATGGCTCAATAAAATCGATGCAAAGTAACAATACGTTGGGCAATTAGTGAGCATCAGCTTTCCCAAACAAAAATGGTTGCAAGTGCAGATCGTGAGGTTGAGGATTTTTAACAGCGTTGTTCAATCATGAAATCAACGTAGGAAACGATAACTCAAATTTCACGAAATAAAGTGAATTTTCATAAGATTCGAATTTTAATAAAAAGGAAAAGTTATTTATAAAAAAATACTTGCGGCCGATTTCGTGCATTTTTTATTATTTGATTTTTGTTATTTGGCTTCAACTGTTTGGGGTCCTTTCCTATGACTAAAGAAGGCATTCTGTCCCATTGGTTCACCCAAACAAGACTCCATACAATTTTGGAAGCTATCGATACACACATGGTACGTCAATCTTCAAAAATCTGTATCTTTTGAAGGAATTTTCTGATTGGTTTGGTATCTTCGGCAAAGTTGTTGATATTGATGAGAAATACTCAGAAAAAATGGAACTCGGAAATCTGTTTTCCGTTTTATAACATTTTTTTTTACCGAAACCCTATCGATGTATTGTGGATTTAGCTGGTAGCTGGATTTCTGGCATCTTCTCACGGTTATTGGAAACGGTCGTAGGTAGACCTATGGGTTCCCAATTGGAGTGAAAAAGCTCAATTTATAAAAAAAATATGGATTAAAGTTTTGGTTTTCAATCACTTTTCCGACATCAGGAATAATTGTTTGAACATGGTCGCATATTTTTTATTCAGTCGAAAAAATATTATTTTTCTTGAAAAAACTTTCATTTTTAATCACATGATCACCCCTAATTCTGGCTCGATGCCGCCATCATGCGACCGCGTGCTCCGATTGTTTGTCAACAAAGCTGCAGCTGGATGGTGAGACGAAGTGAGGGGAGAAGAGGTTTTGACATTTTTATACCCGCATCTGGCCCGCCGCCTATTTAGTCGGTCGTTGAGCCGACGGTCGTTTCCAGCGACCGAGTCCAGCTAGGAACTGATCGTACAATATTATAGAGGACAGAAAACCGCAACTTTTGAGCCATAGAATTATCTACGGCGCATGTATTGCGTGTACGTACACGAAGAAGATTGAGGTTAAATTTTGTCCGTCCAGCAAAATCAAATGGTGCGCTAGTGTGTGTACGCGAAACGTCATAAAGCTCTATAGAAAAGTATTGTCCGTTTCTCTCAAAAGTACACGCCGCGCGGCATTTCAGAAGGTGCCGTAGACATAGTTTCCAGAGATTTTCTGCTCTTTTGGTGCAATAAAAAACATACCTGGCAACAATGCCAGGAGAATCGAAGAAGAAGATCAACAAAAACAAAATGCGCAGTATGGGATTTGACCAGGGATGCCAGATACACAGATTTGTCTGTGTTTCACAGACTTTTGAGCTTGTGTCAGACATTTTTTGAGGTGCACAGACTTTTGAAAAACTTCATTAAATTATTATTTTGTAATCTTTTTTGTCGAAACTTATTTCGTAAGCCTTCAAATGCTTAAAAACGCAATTTCTGATGGATTTCAATGACTGTGAATTGATATATTTGAATTTTAGACAAATGTACAGACATACACAGACTTTTTTACAGACATTTAAAAAAAACAAGTGGCATCCCTGGATTTGACAGCGCGCATTTGCTGAAAGTGTGGCGCGTCGTTTCGAGGCTGATATGCCGCGTGTCTTTTTCGGGAATACGCGCAATATGGACTAAATCAAAATATTAATCAAAATGTGCATTGCAGATATCGACACTTAAAGTTTAATTTTTATTGAAAAATTCCAGTTTTTTTATTCTTTCCTGAAAAAATAAATTTTTCGAGTATTAAGAAAATGTCCAATAAAATTGCAAAAGAGTCATTTAAGATTGGCCCTCTGTTTTCTGAAGTACAGCAAATAAAAGAATAAGAAACAAGAAAATTTTAGTATTTTAAGTCTCATCCAAACAGCCTTTTTTTCTACTGCCAATATCTCAGAAACTAATAGTTCTATTTTCAAAGTTGTTGAACGTTTGTTGTTGCTTGTTCACCGCTAGATTAAGGCGAATTTCTGTAAAACATATTTGTATGATGAGTGGCAGTATCTGGTTTGTCTCATTATTTTAGAAAAAAATACCACATTCAAAAAGTGCACAAGCAACAAAAAACGTCCAAAGGGACATTCTTATGCAAAATTTGCTGAACCTTTCGAGTTTTGACAGTTGAGTAACGGTTAATGGAAGAGATTTCAAAAATACTAATTTTACTTTTTTTTTTATCAAAATACGATTTTTTTTCAGGATTTTGACTACTCCATCAAATCAGGCGTCCAATATTACACAAAAGTACCGTTTGACACCAATTTGTTTCATCTCTTCATGGTTTCGAAATAAAGTTACTGAAAAACGTATAACTATCCAGAAAAATGAAAGGGTCAGAAAGGATCAGAAATAGGATAAAACAAAACTTTTCAAAACTATTATTTAACATTTTTTGAGATTTTCTGTAAACATTTGAAGAAAAAAACGAAGCCAAGTCTGTCATGTAAAATGAAAATTGGTTCATTTCACTTCTTCAAAAAATACATGATATTTAATAGTGACCGATAATTACCAAATAGGGGAACTATACCCTTTTTCAGCCTATTGCTATTATCGGCCTATCAGTGAGTGTCGTGTGAGCAGCAGCGCCGGGAAGATGGATTTTTGTGGCGTTCTTTTTGTGCTGTATTCGTGATCGTGTTCATATCATGCATGCGGTGAGGGGGGTCATTGTGCTGATGAATATTATTGCGCGTCAGTGTCGTGTGAGCAGCAGCGCCGGAAAGATGGATTTTTGTGGCGTTCTTTTTGTGCTGTATTCGTGATCGTGTTCATATCATGCATGCGGTGAGGGGGGTCATTGTGCTAATGAATATTATTGCGCGTCAGTGTCGTGTGAGCAGCAGCGCCGGAAAGATGGATTTTTGTGGCGTTCTTTTTGTGCTGTATTCGTGATCGTGTTCATGTCAAATTATGTGGAAGGTGCGAAGCCGCGTTTTAGGATTCTTGTGTCTTTGTTGTTTTAATTGTGTTTCCATCTGGAGTATTAGTTTTAAAATTATTTTAATTTTTTACAGCTTCCTGGAATTATTTTAAATCAAATGTTTACATGTAAATTTGTCTACTCACTATATGATTTATTTAAATGTTCATATTATTCCTTATCCTATTCCTTTCCTGTAATATACCATCTCCATATATGATCAAATTGCTTAAATTAACGAAACTTTCTAAAACAGCATAGGAACCATCTGGAGCATTTATATTTTAAATAACTGTTTTTTTTACAGCTTCCTGGAATCATCTTGATTGTATTTATTATATTTATTATTTATCATTATTACAAAACTATATGCTTATTAGATAATACACTACAGACTCACATTTACACTTACAAACATTCAAATCATTAAATACATTACGCACTCAACCATTTTCATCGGCCCGATGAAATTCCCCTAACCCCATTCCAAACCTCCCAAAAATATTCCGTTCACTTTTAAAAGTCGCATGGGTTCCTGCACTTTTGCCACTAGTGAACAACAAAACATCCTCCCAAATCCCCACGGGACTGTATGGGCGTAGCCATGGAGCACAGTGTGGAAATTTACGTTCTTAGATATTCTTGGTTGTACCGGGCAGCAATCAAATTGTCTAAGAATATTGAATTGACCATTGTGGCACCCCCTACAGCGTGGTGCAGACCCGTTATGCTATGCTATGCTATGCTATGCTATTGCTATTATCGGCCTATCAGCACTTTGATCATGAATTACAGCTTTCATAAAGTGTTTTGACTATTCCAAAGTAATAAATAGATCGAATAAAAGTGAGCAAGCAACTCTCCATTGTTAATACATCGGAAAATGTTGATTTAATAGCGGGAAACGGTAAAAGTGATGAGAATTGGTCGAACGGCTTAGAGTGATTAAAATGGGTATATTTCCCCTATTCAAATTAGCGAAAATAGAAGGTTTTTAATCTTACCTTGATCAACATAGATTTTTTCTTTTTTTTATTTTGGTGTAATTCAATAAAACCTTGAATAAATGGAAGATGTTTGTCACAGATATTTTATTACGTTCACGTTAAATGTATAGCAAAATCACTTCCTCTTCGAGAATGTTCCCCGCATACATTAGCCCCAAAACAAGCAAATTGAGTTATCGAGCAGACAAGAGTGTCCCAATCAGCGGCATTCACCCCCAGCAGACACTTCGCCTACTGAAGAGATGAGAAGAGTGCTTCGGAAATAATTGATTGAATCAAGTGCGTGCGTACTCACCAGACGTACCGGATCAAATTCCACTCACGTCGATCTCGACGATAGCGGCGCTCTCAGGCCATCATTCACTTTACGCCGTCGTCATTGATTGGTTTGAAGTTTTGTGCTCCGATGCGTATCAATTCGGGGAACAGAACTTCTTATTCCCGGGGCGTATACTATGCGGCGGAGATAACTAATTGAGTAACAACTTGTACTTGAATTTCGCTAGGAATTGGGGTAATTTACAAATTGTGAAACATATACCCTCCAACTTCTGCGTACCTCCAACTAATGGCGAGATAATAATCGTTTGTGAGTTTGGTTGAGCGTTGCAGGAAAATGCCGCACACGCTGATTGGCTGATTGACAGCGTCAAATGGTGCGCTCACCGCGTGTGCTCGAGTGTCCACCCCTTGGGGAGCAATGTCACAACAATAACGCGAGTAACGAAGGGGGGGACACCGAAAGGTAACTCTCAAAGTTTTGCCACGGAAAAAAATGTTTTGCCTTTGATAAATTCATCATAAGCAAAATGACCAACTTTTATTGATTTGTTGGGCTTAAACATTGAACGTGTCTTACCCCTTGTTTATAAATGTCAAAGTCAGTGTGGCCAGTTGTTTTTTTGTTACCACAAATAATGATTGAATTATTTTTCGAATAACCCTTAAATTGTTATGACTGAACTTCCAGTGCTGCCATCAACCACAGTAGAGAATCCTTCGTCAAACTCAAGACCCTTATCATATTTCCGGTGACTGATGAAGATGAAGTGATTGCTATTTCTCGTAGAAAACACGTTTTTCCTCTTCTGTCGCATACCTGCTATCAAGCTTCTTCTTAAAAAATAAGCTATCGGTTTGATTTTCAACGTTTCATATCTATGTGAAATTTCCAATCATTGAGCAATTCTCTGAGATTTCGGTCATTCGATTTTATTTGCATTTTTTAAACCATCTGAAACTTTTTTGATGCCTTCGGTATGCCCAAAAAAGCCATTTTGCATCATTAGTTTGTCCATATAATTTTCCATACAAATTCGGCTGCTGTCTATACAAAAATGAGACATGAAAATTAAAAAATCTGTATCTTTTTTTCTTTTGAAGGAATTTTTCGATCGATTTGGTGTCTTCGGCAAAGTTGTAGGAATGGATAAGGACTACACTGAAAAAAAATCATACACGGTAAAAAAATGGTGATAATTAATTTCACTTTTTGTCAATAAAACTTGATTTGCAAAAAAACACTATTTTTTTTTATTTTCTAATATGTTTTATGGGACATTAAATGCCAACTTTTCAGAAATTTCCAGGTTGTGCAAAAAATCCTTGACCGAGTTAGGGGAAATTCTCGTATCTTTGGCAGGTTAAACACTCGCTCCTAACTCCATCCAATTTGCTGATTTTCACTATTTAAACAACAAATTTTGCAAAACTTTTGATAGAAACTTGCTTGCTCACTTCTTATTGAGCTATTTATCACTCGATTTCAGTTGAAAACGTTTTTTATTAGCTTTAATTGAATGTCAAAGTTCTGACCTGCCAACATTAGAGGCACGCTGGAATTAGATGATGTTCCCCTATGAATTTTTGTAACAATACTGATTTTTTCAAAGAATCGAAATGTTGGTCGTAAAAATTTGTGAAATTTGCCGATCTTTTCGAAAACAATACTTTCATTTTTTTAATCAAGACTAACATTTCAAAAGGGTCAAACATTCAATATTACGCCCTTTTGAAATGATAGTCTTGATTTGAAAATTTTGAAAATATTGTTTTCGAAAGATCGGAAAATTTCACGAATGTTTCATCTTTTAACATTAAAAATCGGACCATTAGTTGACCATTTTCAAATCAAGAAATTTTGAAATTCAATTTTGAAATTCAAAATATGGAGAATTTTCTCAGACTTTCAAAAATATTTTCCAAAATTGGTCAAACATAAGCAATAATTTAAAAAAAAGTAACTGAGACTATTTTTTAAAAAGTTATCTAAAAATGGCTGAAACTTGAAAACGGTGCACTTTATCAAAATTTCACTAAACTACTTAATAATAGCAAATTCGATTTTACATCGAAAAATGAAGTTGAAAAAATTTTGCGACCAGTATTTCGATTGTTTGAAAAAAAAACAGTAGGGGAACCATGCCCTTTCTCCGCCTATTTTTATTATCGGCCCATCAGCACTTTGATCATGAATTACAGCTTTCATAAAGTGTTTTTGACTGATCCAAAGTAATAAATAGCTCAAATAAAAGTGAGCAAGCAACTCTCCATTGTTGATACATCTGAAAATGTTGATTTTATAGCGGATAATGGCAAAAGTGATGAGAGTTGGTCGAACAGCTTAGAGTGATTAAAATGGGCATATTTCCCCTATTGATTCAAAAAATCATAGCTCGGTCATAGATTTTTTGTCCATTCTGGAAATTTCTGAAAAGTTGGCATTTGATGTACCCTTAAATTTATTAGAAAATGAAAAAATAAAAATAGTGTTTTTTTGCAAATCAAGTTTAAGTAACAAAAAGTGAAATAAAAAATCACCATTTTTTTTACCTACAACTTTGCCGAAGACACCAAATCGATCGAATAATTCCTTCAAAAGATACAGATACAGAATTTTCATGTATCATTTTTGTATAGACAGCTATCAAATTTGTTTGGAAAATTATATGGACACACTAATGATGCAAAATGGCTTCTTTAAATTAATTAAAAAAAGACCGATTTCATAGAGAACTGCTCCTTTAGAATGATAATATTTTTAAAATTTCGAATTCATGCGAATTCAAGATTTTGTTTAAAGTTCCGTGCTTGATTTTAAATTAAAATAAAATATTTTCATTCAAAAGTTTGGAAAATTTCACTAAGATTCATTTTTTTAAATTGAAAATAGTATCAATAGTCAACACTAGGAAGGACAAATTGCAACACAATAATAAGTAAACGATTTTTATACCTCAAATGGAAAAGACATTTTTTCAAAACTCTGTTTAGAAAAAAAAAACACGAAAACAATCCTTTCACGTAAAAGTATTTATACAAAGAAAACTCATCAATTTCAACCCAGCTTGTCTCACACCTCGGATTACAAACATTGTGCCAAAGATCGTCGCAATCCTTTCTGGTCCACAACCTCCGCAAACGCGTCGCGCCCGATAAAAATCGCACAAATCAACGCGATCTTTTGATGCCGTTGATTTCCTCGCGCAACACCCAGCGACGATCTTCGCCACTCATTAGCGAGGATTGTCACCGACGCCGACAACAACAGCTGCATGAAGCTGCGGGTTTATTTATTTTGTTGCTGCTTTCTTTTCATTTGGCAGAAAGAAAAGTGAAGAAGCTCTTAATCGACCATTTCCTTCCACTGAGCCGAACGTGACATTCGGCGACGATCAAGATCAAGAACGCGCCATTATGGCAACCGCTGCCATAAAGCGCACTGACAGCGCGCGCGCGCTCGCCGCCATTATGGCAAGCATCTGTTGTGCAATCGGCGACCCTTTTTAGTGCGCCATAAAATTGCAATTTGTGATTCTGAAATGGCTCATTACGCGGGCCAATTTATAGACCATTTGTTAGCCAGCAAAAGACTCGGTAATGCCAAACTGGTCTAAAAACCCGAATTTCGATGGAACTGTTTTTTTTGTTGTGGCGTGCACTAATCGTCGCAAGGCCGACCAATAAACAAGTCGGAGGCAATTGTTTACTGCCGCGCGCTCGGCCAAGTCATGTCCAGACACAAGTGAAGCGTGACTTTAAGGGGTGGATGCTGCTCCACTGTTGGTGCACAGTGGCAGCCAAGCGAAAGTCAGACCTTGAAATTGTCATGTACTCGCGGGCCATGTGCGTCACACACGGCCAGTTGGCGCTTGGCAGGGTGGTGTCTTGAACTGACCACCAACCAACCAGCAACGTGACGGGAGTTGCACTACTGGTTTTTTCGATGATTTGAGAAGACTCGAAATTTGAGCGGCTTGGGTAAACGTGCTGAACAGTAAATGGCTTGGCAACCGATTGAATCGGAGGCACGTCTACTATGATTTAAAAAAAAAAAAAATTCCTGAAGAAGTGAACGTCTAAATTTCAGACTCAATTATCTGAAGAATAGAGGACAATCGAACCGCGTAACAAAAGGTAATTCTCATATAAGATTGTTACACTCAATAATCTCCAAAGTAATCCGCGATCCAAGATGGCGGTCAACCAACCAACCGTCAAAAAACCAATACTAAACCTTGACTGAGATAAGCTGTATCAGCATAATTCAAGTCTTACACAGACTATGCTTTCCCATAATTTCGCTGCCGGCCAGCGGGATTTTGATTAGTAACAAATGGCTGAAAATCTTACAAAAACCAACATGTTTTCCCCTCCTCCTGCGACGACAGAGCTTTTAATCGCTGCCTTGCAAACAATTCATCACTATCATCAAGTGCCCCCAAGCACCTGAAGGGTAACCCGTCTCCGACGATTTAGACACATTGTTTTGATACTTTTGCCTTCCTTTACGTTGACTCGCGAGACGTTGCACTCGGCGTCGTGTCCGTCAGGCAGGACCAAGCCCAACCCAACCCATTTGTGCAACTGCCAACTCTGCAGCCGAGGATGCAGCCAAATGGGCAACGACAAAGGCGGCGGCGCTGATGAGTTGATACTTTGGCACACGCGCGATACGTACGAAAGGCTATTTGGAAGTGTCAAAATTGTCTGAAGCGTTGACCTAATCCCGATTTTTGACAGATGTCTGTCACAATTGGTTCACTGCTGTTGTTTACCAGTGAGTGATGGCAACTAATGGGTCTTGGGAGCACAGAGAAAATATTTGTTTAAAAAAATGTGTTTCGCTGAAAAGAATTTATAGGAACACTTCTGGAGTTATTTTTTTAAAAGGTCCAATAAACCAAATTTCCAGTTTTAGCTTTTTGGGTGTTTTTGAAACCGCTTTGAGTCAGGGGTATTAAAAAACACCCAAAAAGCAAAAAATTAAATTTTGGTTCATTGGACATTATAAAAAAAACTCCAGACTTGAAAAATGTACATTAAAAATAAGACTTCACATATTGCTGCAGTGATTATATCAAAATATGATTTTTTCGCTTGGTTCAAACTTTTTAGGGGCCAAAGTTCTAGGTATAAGAATTTATGAAAAAAACATCTAAAATATTTGGACCTCGAAGCATAAAACAGACACTTCTATCCGACATTTCGTTTCCAATATCAATACACCAGTAATTAGATACAGTCGACTCTCTGGCTTACGATCTTCTCGATATCAATATTGCTCCATCTATCGATGAATTCTTCAGCCCCTTCAAACTGCATACTTGGATTGGCTTTATTCCTCGATATTTTCTCTTGTTTGAAGGATCTCTTCCTCGACGGTCCCTTGGATTCTGTTTGTTTTAAATTCTCTTCCGGTTGTCAATATTGTCACTATCTCATGGCTTGCATAGACATTTTTCTTAGCGAAACGAAGCTTTGAAGGGAGTTTGACATTAGTTTGTTTTTTTTTGCTGGACGTTGCCATGATTCTCTCCCATAGCTGGGTACCAAGAAAAACATATTTTCAATCGAGTCTTCATTTTGCTTCGTTCGTCCCTCGACGGTCCCTTGGATATTGACAACCAGAGAGTCGACTGTATTTAGCAATTTTCCACCAACACCGGAAATGGATTTTATTAGTATTTTAAACTAACGTATCAAAAAGGCTAAATGTTGGATTTGAAAAAAAATCTGTTCAATACTTGGATATTTTGAAAACTAATGATTGCAAAACAACTGGCAGTTGTCAACTGGGCAGGTGTAAAATGCACTTTAAAATACTTTTTTGCAATTCCGTCGTGAAACTATTTACTTTTCCTGTCATTCTTGAACGACGAAATAGCCTACTTTTCTGTACCAAAAATAACAGAATCGAATAGCAACACTTTTCAAAATAAATGCTGAAAAGTTCTACTTTTCGGCACTCAAATGGGTGCTGAATAGTTGAACTTTTCAGCACTTGTTTCGAAAAGTAACACTTTTCAACATTTTTTTTGTTTTAAACGATTTATTGACAAAATACATGAAATACATGAAAATGTGTGTGTTTTTTGGAATTGCAAAAAATGTTGTATGGAACTCGTTGCAAAACTTGATTTTTTCAGCACTCTTCGTAATTATTCAACTCGGTGAACCTCGTTGGATAAATGTACGACTCGTGCTGAAAAAATCATCTTTTTGCAACTTGTTGCATAAACTACTATTTTCATTCAGGTAATAATACTTTGGCCAGAGTCGAGGGACATAAACTTCAAAAAATATTTGCATCGGCCTTAGGTGAGACTTGGAAAACTTAAATTTTCTAACAGTTTTCATTTTTCCTTTTCTTTGAACCGATGTATCACAACAACCAGAGGAAATTTTTTCCATGATTCTTGGAAAATTTTATAAATGATTTGGTGAACTTTGGGTTACTTTTTTTAAATCTTCAAACTGATTGGCTTTGTCAAAAATCAAATTTGAAATGCCTATATCTTGAAAAATAGAAGATATCAAAAATAAAACAATACAGATTTTTGGAAATTGCATTTTTTTAGTTGTTCTACTACTTTTACAACCACAAATAGATAAGATTTTTTGACAAAGAACTTTGTCCTAAGGGCACTGTCTACGGGTGTCAATCCAAAATTTCGCGAAGCGAAAGTGTAACGATTTTCTGTCGTTTTTCAAATGCTTATATCTTCCCCCCCATTCAAACAATCTTTATGTTTTATCCACCAAACAAAAGGGGAAGTCTTAAAGTACAAGTTGACTACCTCACAAAGTTGATAAAACTTTGTGAAAGTACTTAAAAGTTAAGATGAAAATAAAAAATGAATGAAAGAAAAATCCCGCTGCTGATTGGCTGAAAGCACGTAGCAAATGTTGCTTTTTCTCCTGCTTTCGCAAAACTCTCACGCGAGAGTTTGGCACCACTGTTGCCACATTTCATGCGAACTATATAAGCTAGCACTTAGCCTCAGAAAATTTCAGTGCCTATCGAGGTTTCGTCAAAGACGGATCCACGGTGGTAATTTTATTGCTCAGACACACACGCACACATTGAACGACACAGTATGTGCACCAAATTGGGAGGAGTTCTGTTCTAATGAAGATTGTTAGGAAGGTGACCGGAAAACTAGAATGATTTGGGGCAATGGGGTTGGGACCACATTGGTAGAACATTGGCCACATCCGGAGTGGCCAGTGCCCTGGGGAAGGTTCTTCCGGGGGGACATTTACCGAACCATACGACTTGGGGCAATATGGGTATCAAAATTCATGGTTTTTGAAACTGGTAATGGAAATGGCCATTTTGACCGGATTGGCCACACCCGGAGTGGCCAGTGTCCAAGGGAAGGTTCTACCGGGAGGACATTTATCGAACCATCCGACTTGGGGCAATATGGGTATCAAAATTCATGGTTTTTGATACTGGACATGAAAATAACCATTTTGATTGTGGTGACCACAACCTAGAGTGGCCGGTTCCGTGGCATTTTCCGAACCATACTTGTTTTGGCAATATTTTCGTGTTTTGGCAATTTATTTCCACAGAGGTGCTAAAGATTGGAAACATTTAATTAGAATAAATTATTCAGGATTAAATAAATAGGCAATGATTTAAAAATAAAATGCAATAGAATAATTTTTTAGGAGTTTTGTACAAAGTTCTTTGTCATATTGGTCATGTAGAACATAACCACCTGCACTTTTTTTTCAAAAGATACAGATTTTTGAATATTTGCGTACAGTCATCCCACATATTCGGAACACCCACAAATTCGGAACACTTTTATGATAATTTGTCAATAGCATGCCAAAAGTAGCTTTTCTGTCGACCTTACTATTTTTAGAACCTTCATTTGGACATTATCTTGCTATTTCACTAGTAAAAGTAGTACTTTTTGAACAAAAAACTTCATTCCAAGACTATTTTGTCCAGAGCAGCAAAACACTGAGTTTCATAATTTTGGTAATAAATATTTGGTAATAAATATGTACTCTTGGAGAGATCCAAAGTTTGTTTACATTCGTAAGTAAAAAGTGTTCCGAATTTGTGGATTACAAGGGTCAAAGTAATTCTTCAAAAACTTCATATAAAAGTTAAAATTTGCAGATGTTCGATACAGCATTCGAAAGATCGCAAGAAAAGCTTTCAAATGAAGGTAAAAGCGAATCATTAAGTTCAATTATCGATGTGCTATGATTTTTTGAACATTGGCCGATCTGGAAACCGTTCCGAATATGTGGGATGACTGTACCATTTTTGTATGGACAGCTGTCAAACCTTCAATAGGTGAACTAATGACAGAAAAGGGCTTCTTTGGTCATAGGGAGGGCCCTTACAACGTTTAAGCCAAATAATATAAAAATATACATTAAATCGACTGATTTCTTTTACAGAATCGCTCATAAACAAATAATTTCAGAAAATCGGGAAAATGAGGAAGTTTTTTTGTTCATTACTCAGTACCAATTTCAGTAATTTTTGATCTTTTTTATTTATTTATTTTTTTTTTTAGAAAAAGAGGGAGAAGAGAAACTTCAAAAATGGGAAAAAATTAGCAATTTGAGCCATTTAATATTTTATGTATATGTCAAATGAATTTACTGAGTCATAAAATTTTACTATTGAAGGTTTAACAATCTTTTTTGTTCTTTTTGCTTGTTAGCCTTTTATAAAAGGTTTTGGTGTATTTTTTCCTATTTATTATATCAAAACTTTCCTGTTTTGTGAAGCAACACAATGATTCTCAAGAAAATTAGATTATTTAGGTTAATGCAATCTAAAGTCAATCAAATGCTTTTTCCCAAAAAAAAATCAGAGTGCAAAAACACAATTGTTAGAAACATTTACATTGAATTTTGTTTTAGAGATGATCGTAAATTATTTAGAAAGCATAAAGTTGGGCTTGAAATTTAAAATGATTGCTTTAATTTCCACCCCACTGTAAATACAATTTGTAAAAAAAACATTCTTTTTTCACTGCTGAGCAATTCTTAACGAAATCGGCCTTTTTTTCTTAATTTTAATTTTTGAATTTTTTAATCCGGTGAAACTTTGTGGGTGCCTTCGGTATGCCCAAAGAAGCCAATTTTGCATCATTAGTTTGTCCATATAATTTTCCATACAGATTTGGCAGCTATCCACCAAACAAAAATGATACATGAAATCTAAAAAATCTGTATCTTTTGAAGGAATTTTTTGATCGATTTGGTGTCTTCGTCAAAGTTAAAGGTATGCATAAGGACTACACTAAAAAAAATTATACACTGTAAAAAATATGTTGATTTTTTATTTTATTTTTTGTCACTTAAACTTGATTTGCAAAAAACACTATTTTTATTTTTTTTTATTTTCTGATATCTTTTAGGGGACATCAAATGCCAACTTTTCAGAAATTTCCAGATTGGGCAAAAAATCATTGACCGAGTAATGAATGTTTGAACCACTACTGTTTTTTTTCAAAAAATCGAAATACTGATCGCAAAAAAATTTCAACTACATGTGTGATGTAAAATTGAATTTTCAATCAAAAAATACTTTTTGCAATTCCGTCGTGAAACTACTTACTTTTCCTGTCATTCTTGAACGACGAAATAGCCTACTTTTCAGTACCAAAAATAACAGAATCGAATAGCAACATTTTTAAAATAAATGCTGAAAAGTTCTACTTTTCAGCACTCAAATGGGTGCTGAAAAGTTGAACACTTTTTAACATTTTTTGACGTAAACGATTTATTGACAAAATACATGAAAATTTGACATAAAATTTCTCTCAGTGTGTGTTTTTTGGAATTGCAAAAAATGTTGTATGGAACTCGTTGCAAAACTTGATTTTTTCAGCACTCTTCGTATTTATACAACTCGGTGAACCTCGTTGGATAAATGTACTACTCGTGCTGAAAAAATCCTCTTTTTGCAACTTGTTGCATAAACTACTATTAGTGAAATTTTGGTAAAGTGAACAGTTTTCAAGTTTAAGCAAGTTTTAGGTAAGTTTGTTGAAAATAGTCGCAGTTAATCATTTTTTAAAATCAGTGTTCATGTTTGCCAGTCTTGAAAAAAAAAGAACCACCTTGTTTTTCATCGTCCATGACTATTTCCAGTGCCTTTTCTTAATAAATTGAGATTTTGAAGAACTGGCAGCACTGTTAAGAGATTTCTCTACACTTTTAAATGTATAGATCAGATTAAATCTGGTATTTTCGCGGTTCAAAGTTGGATAGGTATGAAAAAATAGGGTTTTTTCGAAGTTTGATGGATTTGGCAAAGCTATGCTGAGATATCAAGACATAAGCTGAATTATATGACAATTTGCATGATAATTACTTGTGGTTCAACTTATATGCTCCTCTTTGGAAATACATTTGATTGAGTTATAGAGTTTGATGATCAACATGGCAACACTACGATGGGATATTTTTTTAAATTGAGTTTTGAAATTTGATATTGCTTTCTTAATTCATTTTGACTCATTTTGACTAATCTTTGTTTAATTTTAATATGATAATTTCTCTCCAGATGTCACTTCTTTGAAGTATGAAACGTGACCCGAAAGGGAGAGCACACTGCATTTCGACAGGTACTTTACGTCACTCACGCGGCTTCGAGAGACCCCTGTCCTAAAGTAAGTGCAAACACGTGAAGATTTCTCCAAACATTTGCCGAAAGGGCAAATAGAGCTCTCCGGGTGAGGTTACTTTTATTGACTTTTCTAATGTACGCGACGCCGTTGCTGGTGAAGACAAACTTTTTTTTTTCGAAAAGTGTCTTTCGTCACCAAGCTCGGAAATAAAATGACGGCGTCACGATTTATAAATATTTCAATATGGTCACTGCGCGGAAAGCGGCGCAAATCCGCAAAAAAATGACAAACATTTCCAGTTCGTTAAACTCTCGTGCGACAAGTTGATAACGGGCCAAATTTCGACCCCTGTTGGTATTAAAAACAAGAAGGGCTAAATTATCATCGACAGGTGCGCGATCAATTTTGGGTTCAATCGATTGAGTTGACTTATTTCGACATGGGAGGAAGAAGTGATCGGGACATTTATCTTGGTTGGCTCGCCAATCTCGAGGAACCGATTTTATTTGGAAGCGAAATTCGAGGGTGACAATTTTCCACAAAATGCACTCGGAAATAATTCATGACATCATGTGAGTGAAGATATTGAGTTGATTTTAAAATCTTTAAATTGCGTTATTTTTTTTATTCACGATAAATTTGAAAAAAGATTATTACTGTTTTTAATTTACTGTACAATATTAAACTTCTGTCTTTAAATCTCCCAATTAAACTATAATTCACCTAGCAAAATTCTTCCGTTCATAACAATTAACCCTCAATTACCGCCCCATAAATGACAGAAGGCATTAGCTGTAAAATAAAGGTTTTGCACACCTCTTTCGAAACCAGTAACCATTCCGCACCCAAATCCCACACAGTAAATCTTTCTCAATTTCTTGTATTATTTACTGCCCGGCAATTTGCTGCCGAAACAAATTGAGTTAGTAGGGGGAGAGGGGGTAATATGCACCCCCTAAGGGAAAACTGTGATTTCTCAATCAATATAGCATTACTGTGGAAGAATTTTGTTCGATGTGCTAAAACAACTATTATTCTTCGTCATCCATGCGAAAAGAGTCTTAAAAAACCTCAAAATTGTTCGAAAATATCAAATTTCTAAAAACATTTTTGATTCATTTCAAACAACCATGCGGGGCAATATGCACCGCAACTTTGGGGCAAAATGCACTACAACAACGGGGCAAAATGCACCGCAACACGGGGCAAAATGCACCGGGTAAAAGCAGTTTTCACTAGTCACCACTAGATGACACCGCTGTTTTTACAAAGGAGCTTCACATCGGTGCATTTTGCCCCAACCACGCTTTATGCATAAATTTTAATTAAAAAGGCATTTTTTGATGTTTTTGGACTCATCTATCTACAGAATAATGAAGATTATGGCAAAAACTATATACCTCAACACTTACAATATCAATGAATGCTTTTTATATTGTCCAAAAATCATAATGAAAGTTCAATGAAAATTAGATGAAAACATAACATTTTGAAGTTTTGCAAATAACTTGAGCTGTTCTGATACTGCGATGCTCAATTTTTTCTAGCATGGCTTAGCAATGTTAAACTTCCAATTTCTATGATTTTTTCCCCGGAAAATTCTTCTAAAAACCGAGAAAAGCAGGGGGTGCATTTTGCCCCGGGGGTGCATATTACCCCCTCTCCCCCTAATTGCAAGATCGCCTCGGCTAGGCCGGCCAGTGTCAACCATTAATCGTTTGTTTAGAGAGCAAAGATTTTCCGCCGATGATGGGCCGGCACCGATTTTCCCGCGGTTCGGCAGCATTAACGTGCTCTGGTCTCTGAAATTACCGCGTTCTAGCGCGCGAAAACAGAGGAAAAGAACGTCCCTTTTTTGACCGGGACGATTTATGGGGGTAATTGAGGGTTAGACGGAGATTTTAGAACTGCAATTGTGCAAAAATAATTTAATTTTGACACGGAATTCAGGTAGATCTGAGTTTTTTTAAATCAATTTTCAGTCATATTTTTTCTGCTAAAATTCTAAAATTTTTGTTTCTTTCATTTGTCTCTGAATTTCCTTTAAAAAAATCATCAAAAAAGACAACCTGCCAAAGCCACGGCCAGAATTAATTAAATCACACAAATCTTCCGTAGCGGCTACTGACAAAACTATAAACACTTAAATTAACAGAAGCTGCACTATATAGGTGCGGGGTACTGTGTGCAGTTTTTTCTTTTTTCCCCATTTTCAATTTCAAGTCTCGTGCAGTTTAGTCGGCTCGAAACCGGCGATGACGATGTCCCGCGAACACAGTTTCAACGCTCCCACAAACTTGATCTTTCCCAACGCACGGGGTGGTGGCCTTCAATGCGCCGATATATTGTAGCTCTGGGGCGGGGCGGGGTCAAATAGACATGGTATTTGAAAAAAAAAATGATTTAATTTTCGGGAAAAGTTTTCTGTTATTGTTTACTTGTTTGAAATGTTTGCCAGGTAACAAAACGGTGCAATTTTGTTTAATGAAGACAAGAAATTTGTATAAATTTTTGAGTAAGTTTTTCCAAAACTAGAATTTCTCCTTTTTACATTTTTTTAAAATTTAGGTATTGTTATATGAATGAAAATTTGTCCAGGAGTCAAAAGACGCCATTTTGCATCATCCATTTTGCAAGTATCCAAATAATATTTCCCTCTGGTCATGCAAAAATGAGAGTATGAAAAGAAAAGTTTATCTTGAGAAGAAATTTTCTAATCGATTTTGCTTTTTGAACAATGTAGTAGATTATGATTCAGACTTCATATCACTTGAATCATTTTTTGATCACTTTTTTACTTCCAAAATACATATTTTTTTTTTAACATTTATTCTAAGTCTAATCAACTGATTTAAATGTATTTTCCTTCGTTTAAAATCATATTTAGCATGTCTATCGATTATTTTTTTTTAATTTTTGTAAAGTTCCATTGTGTACACTGCCGTTCTACGCATAATTGTCCCATGTTCAAAAAAAGCAACTGAGAAAAACGCGATTGAAATTTTTCGATCGATTTCTTTGTTTCTACGCATAATTGTCCCGTGGGTCCCTATTCACCCTTTATGTCCCTAATCACCCCGGTTAACATTCAATTACCATTATTTGTAATCCTCTTGCAGGTAAACAAGTAAACAAAAAAAAATGCTTCGTAAAACTCTAGAAGTTTAACGATGGGACAAACGGACTTGGTGTTGTTTTCAATAATTTTCTGAACAAAGTACTAGATTTTTTTTTTAAGTTTATGCCCCCCTGTCAACTTTGGCCAGAATCAAGGGACATGAACTTCAAAAAATATTTGGCCAGGTTGTTGCAATTTTTTTAAAGTTTATGCCCCCCCCCCCTCTTCCCCCTTCAAAATCGGTTCGAAAAATCAGGGGACAAAAAAAAATTTTTTCAATAAACTTCAAAACTTTAATGGAAAAAGAAGTCCAATGAACTGAAAATAATTTGAAATGCATATTCCTGCGTTTGAAATCATATTTGGGTAATTCTCCGCCAACTCACACAGCAGTTGCCCCGACCCCTCTTCGATTTGCGTGAAACTTTGTCCTAAGGGGTAACTTTTGTCCCTGATCACGAATCCGAGGTCCGTTTTTGATATCTCGTGACGGAGGGCGGTACGACCCTTCCATTTTGAACATGTGAAAAAGAGGTGTTTTTCAATAATTTGCAGCCTGAAACGGTGATGAGATAGAAATTTGGTGTCAAAGGGACTTTGTGTAAAATTAGACGCCCGATTTGATGGCGTACTCAGAATTCGAAAAACGTATTTTCATCGAAAAAACACTAAAAAGTTTTAAAATTCTCCCATTTTCCGTTACTTGACTGTAAAAATTTTGGAACATGTCATTTTATGGGAAATTTAATGTACTTTTCGAATCTACATTGTCCCAGAAGGGTCATTTTTTCATTTAGAACAAAATTTTTCATTTTAAAATTTCGTGTTTTTTCTAACTTTGCAGGGTTATTTTTTAGAGTGTAACATTGTTCTACAAAGTTGTAGAGCAGACAATTACAAAAATTTTGATATATAGACATAAGGGGTTTGCTTATAAACATCACGAGTTATCGCGATTTTACGAAAAAAAGTTTTGAAAAAGTTACTTTTTGCGTTTCTCTTTGTTTCGTCGTCCGTGTCAGTCGCGGGTGACCATGAACGGCCATGATCGATGACGACCAACTTTTTCAAAACTTTTTTTTCGTAAAATCGCGATAACTCGTGATGTTTATAAGCAAACCCCTTATGTCTATATATCAAAATTTTTGTAATTGTCTGCTCTACAACTTTGTAGAACATTGTTACACTCTAAAAAATAACCCTGCAAAGTTAGAAAAAATGAAATTTTAAAATGAAAAATTTTGTTCTAAATGAAAAAATGACCCTTCTGGGACAATGTAGATTCGAAAAGTACATTAAATTTCCCATAAAATGACATGTTCCAAAATTTTTACAGTCAAGTAACGGAAAATGGGAGAATTTTTAAAACTTTTTTAGTGTTTTTTTCGATGAAAAATACGTTTTTCGGAATTCTGAGTACGCCATCAAATCGGGCGTCTAATTTTACACAAAAGTCCCTTTGACACCAAATTTCTATCTCATCACCGTTTCAGGCTGCAAATTATTGAAAAACACCTCTTTTTTCACATGTTCAAAAATGGAAGGGGTCGTACCGCCCTTCCGTCACGAGATATCTAAAAACGGACCTCGGATTCGTGATCAGGGACAAAAGTTACCCCTTAGGACAAAGTTTCACGCAAATCGAAGAGGGGTCGGGGCAACTTTTCCCGATTTCGTGTGAGTTGGTAGAGAATTACCCATTTAGCATATTTGAGACCGACCAACTTTTTTTTTTGTGAAATTCCGTTGTACAGTACTGCAAAAAGTTTTGTTTTCCACAAAAAAAAATATTTCGCCAATACTTTGATATTTTGAAAACTAAAGATTACAAAACATCTAGGCTGGCGTAAAATGCATTTTAAAACGCTTTTTTCATTGAAATGTTTAAACCACGGTAATTTCTTTTTTTTATATTTTTTATTTCTTTGCCCAGACTTTTGCCAGAGTCGAGGCACGTAAACTTCAAAAAATATTTGAAACGGCCTAAGTTAAATAAACATTTAATTATGATTCAAAATAAAATTAAAAAAACCCGATTTAATCCCACCAGGGGTGAGACTATAACTTCTTATAAGAATAAAACTTCTTTCAATTCAAAACATCGACTTTGTTTATTTATAACGTCAGCACAAAATGATGATGATGATACAAAAAATCTCAAAATTTTGTTAAACGGACAGAGCTTAGAAAGCTCCTAGTTATTGGAATCCAATAAACTCTGTTAAATAAACTTACGAAATCACGACAAAATGAAGCCTAGCTAAAGGCGATTTCAGGAGCACACGGGAAACAAATTGTTTGTAGCCGGATGTCACAAAAGTTTTTGCATAAACATTGGACAGTTATGCAAAAACGGACAGAGCAAAAGAAACCGAAAAGCTACACAGCTAAAAAAGTAGTGATCCAGCTGCGTGTAAAAGGCCTGGGTGTAAAATAAATATTGCATTATTTTATGCAATTTAATGTGATTTTACATCCTGAAATATGTAGCCCATGAGTATGGGAAACCTACTTGACCGAAATGTCAAGCTCATATATTCGTTTATCCATGTAGGTGTACATTGGTCTGATGGACGAGTGGGCTAAGGCGCCAGTCCTTACTGTTGGTGCTGGGTTTGAATCCCGTCGGTTGCAACTTTTTTTTTGTGTGTTGCAAAAATTGTACATGCAGTGTGTAATATTAAGTGTTTATTTTGACGAAGGTGATGTGCATGCTTTTGCATGCGATTTTACCATCGGATTTTTTGCTGTGTACGATATCTTAAATGTTGAAGGAAACATCGATAGACAAGCTACTACAAACGAGTATAAGTCGAGCCAAAACATATATGCACCAGCATTCTCGCGCCAGTATTCGAAGCTCAACTTAACCACTTTTCGACTTGGCGACGAAGCGTAGAAATGCAGTGTGAATTTTTAGCGATTTTTCCGATTTAAATTCATGTATCGTCTTATTTACGAAGATGAAAATGACGTCCAGCCTTAAAGTAAAACCTATACCTTTCTTTAGTAAGAATGGCAAAACCATTAAAAGTTATCATATTTATGGTATATTTGACGTAATCAATTTAATTTGCTAACTTTTTTTTTGAAATTACGAGAGCAAGGTAGAATTTTTATCTTTTATTTTTAAATTCAAAGTTTACATAACAATTTTGGAAAAATTACATTAAAATGTAAATGTACACCTTCAAATTTTCAACTCGTGGGATTTAGCTTTTTTACCGTGTATTTTGCAAACTTTTGATACTGTAACATTGACTTAAGATAATTGCATTTTTTATGTTTTCTGAAAAATTTAAATTATAATGTTTCATCACCTAGCCTTTTCAAAAAAATAGATTCATCTCACCCCCACTCCCCCCAAACAGTCCACGAAGAAAAGCAGGGGGTTGGCCCTGTTTGTCTGGCACGATGCATCGCGATGCTGCTGCAATCGCACAAAAAAAAAAACCGAACAGCAAAATCGAATCGGCTCAGTCCATTCCTCCTCCGTCGAGGTCACTTGGCGAGGAAGTGAACGATGCTTTTTTCTTCGTCTTCTTATTTTCGTTGACTCTGGCCTAACGCCAAAAAAGCACTGCAAATGCGTAAATACACTTGCTGATGTGCACTCCCGACTTGTCAATTGCGGCGCACAAGTGTGACAAGTGTATTTTCGAACGGAAGTCGGAGATATCCGTGGGTGAGAATGATAAAAAGCGGAAATCAGTTCGTTTTGGATGAGCGAAATTAAAATTCCACAAAAATAAATAAGGCGAGATAAGAAAAAAAAAGTGTGGCACTCAATCCGCTGAGCGATTAAAGCCGGCGGTAAATGTTTGACTTAACAAGATAAGAATCCGGAGTTTGTGGATTTTCGACCCTCAGCGATAACACATCCACGACCCGTGAAATCCATCATCATGTGTCAACGGAGACAAGCTCCATTTTGTCGCACAATTAAATGTGAACAAAAGATAAGCATTTTCCATACAGCTCTGCAAAACCTTTTCGTCCATTCACAAGCAAGAGGATAATTTATTATTACCGACGTTTACCGACTTTTATTCACTACACAGGAGTGAAAAAAAGTCACAAAAAGGAAAGCATGAATCGAGCCGAGGTCTCCATTGTTGAACTTGGCGGTTCATGGACTGATTGACTTTTGCAAGGACCTGCCTTTGTGTGACGGGAAAATTCACAGAATTTCCAGCCCTTGGGGCGTCGCAGGTGCACCGAAAGTCACCATTGAATGACTTGAAAGACTACAAACCAGTTTTGCGAATGTTCGTTCTTTTTGTCCAAATTAGAAACGAAACGACTCTTTGAGTGTTATATAATAAAATTTGGTGCATGACGAGATCCGTTTTATATTTATAAACATTTTTATTTTTTTTGTATATTTTCACAAGATCTGATTTTTTTTAATGATTTTTCATACAAAAAATTATAAATTCAAAATCTTAACAAATAAAAAAAAATCAAGTTAAAACCTCAAACAAGTAAGACAATTTCCAAAAAGGTAATTTTTGAAAAAAATATTAGGAATTTCATAAAAATCAATAGCATATTGCTCTTTTACCCAAAACTCTCATACAAATATTGCTTAAAAATATTCAAAAGAAAAAAAAAAGAAAAAAAACTACTAAACATTTATGTTTGCCATTTTAAAATATTAGGCTTGATTTTTGAAAATATTATAAATTATATTAGAGTGTAACAAAAATGACTTTTTGGCGAGCATTCAAGGGTTTGTTCTGGGGGGCATACTAAGCCCAAATTCAAAATATGAGCTTGATTAAACTAACAGGAGCTGGCGCTTTGCATTTGAATTTTAAATAAGATTTAGCCCGTAAAAAAACATTATATTTCAAAAATGTCACTTTTTGAGGCATTTTGGCCACTGAAGCGTTTATTTTAAACATTAAAAATAAACGCTTCAGTAGCCAAAATGCCTCAAAAAGTGACATTATTGACAAAATATTTTTTTACGGATTAAATCCCATTTAAAATTTAAGTGCAAAGCGCCAGCTCCTGTTAGTCCAATCAAGCTCATATTTTGGATTTGGGCTTAGTATGCCCATCGAAACAAACCCTTGCATGTCCGCCAAAAAGACATTTTTGTTACATCCCAATATTATATTGAAAGGAACAGAAAAATGAACTATTGAACTATGGCTATTGAAGGATTTTATTATTTCAGGAAATGTTTTTAAACTAAAACAAAACTGAATATTTTCAAGAAAAACATTCACCCTAGAATGCCTTCAAAATAAAAACTGTGCACAAAAAAGTTTCCTTAACATATAAGGGGTTGTTCATAAATTACGTCTCGAGTTTTTTTGACCGCCTCTTCTGGACAAACTGGACAAACAATAATTATTAAAATCTCTCCCCCCCCCCTGTCCAAAATGTCCAAAAAGACTTCCCTCCCACCCTTTATGTGTGGACGTAATTTTGAACTACCCCTTAAAAAAGTAGATAATCAAAAAATATATTCTTTGGAAACTTTACGTTCAGTGATGAAAATCAAATACAGGTTTAATTGTTTAATTGTTTAATTGTTTAATTGTTTAATTGTTTAATTGTTTAATTGTTTAATTGTTTAATTGTTTAATTGTTTAATTGTTTAATTGTTTAATTGTTTAATTGTTTAATTGTTTAATTGTTTAATTGTTTAATTGTTTAATTGTTTAATTGTTTAATTGTTTAATTGTTTAATTGTTTAATTGTTTAATTGTTTAATTGTTTAATTGTTTAATTGTTTAATTGTTTAATTGTTTAATTGTTTAATTGTTTGATGTAAAAATGTAAAAATGTAAAAATGTAAAAATGTAAAAATGTAAAAATGTAAAAATGTAAAAATGTAAAATGTAAAATGTAAAATGTAAAATGTAAAATGTAAAATGTAAAAATGTAAAATGTAAAATGTAAAATGTAAAATGTAAAAATGTAAAATGTAAAATGTAAAATGTAAAATGTAAAATGTAAAATGTAAAAATGTAAAATGTAAAATGTAAAATGTAAAATGTAAAATGTAAAATGTAAAATGTAAAATGTAAAATGTAAAATGTAAAATGTAAAATGTAAAATGTAAAATGTAAAATGTAAAATGTAAAATGTAAAATGTAAAATGTAAAATGTAAAATGTAAAATGTAAAATGTAAAATGTAAAATGTAAAATGTAAAATGTAAAATGTAAAATGTAAAATGTAAAATGTAAAAATGTAAAAATGTAAAATGTAAAATGTAAAATGTAAAATGTAAAATGTAAAATGTAAAATGTAAAATGTAGAAATGTAAAATGTAAAATGTAAAATGAAAATGTAAAATGTAAAATGTAAAATGTAAAATGTAAAATGTAAAATGTAAAATGTAAAATGTAAAAATGTAAAATGTAAAAATGTAAAATGTAAAAATGTAAAATGTAAAATGTAAAATGTAAAATGTAAAATGTAAAATGTAAAATGTAAAATGTAAAATGTAAAATGTAAAATGTAAAATGTAAAATGTAAAATGTAAAATGTAAAATGTAAAATGTAAAATGTAAAATGTAAAAATGTAAAATGTAAAATGTAAAATGTAAAATGTAAAATGTAAAATGTAAAAATGTAAAAATGTAAAATGTAAAAATGTAAAATGTAAAAATGTAAAATGTAAAAATGTAAAAATGTAAAAATGTAAAAATGTAAAAATGTAAAAATGTAAAAATGTAAAAATGTAAAAATGTAAAAATGTAAAAATGTAAAAATGTAAACCTATATTTTGATACATAATCATGACTTTTAAAAACAAACAACATCGAAAGTCAACAAAGTTTTATTTCTTACATTTTTTTATTTCGGGTCGGACTTAATTGGCGTTACGCGCTCACATTTGGCAGCAAATTCACAATAAATTGGGCGTGTAGCACCGACTGTTGGGAAAATGGCAACACCACAACCGGTTTGTCCCACATCCGCCCCGTCTGCCCGAGGTTTGTTCGGCGATCGTCACCATATTGCCGTATCTGCTGATCATCTGATCCATTTACGACAGGCTAATAAAGTTAGCGTAAATAGTGCGTGAAATTTGGTCGATTCTTGCTCCACAGTGGATTGGGAGGGACTTATAAACATGTTAAAAAATCATTCATAAAATGATTTAAAAAAATAGAAATTATGCGATCACATTCAATCGAATCAGTCGTCAAAAACAATTTATAAAAAAATAAATAAAAATATCACAACTGTACCAGATTGATAAACAGATCTCGTTATTTTATAACCACCGAATGGGAAGTGGTTTTCTGTCCTACACAAATTTCCATCCAAGAGAAAAAAAAAATCATTGGATTCCGTTTTTTTTTATTGTCGGAACAAAACATCGATTAAATTGTTTACCAACTCCGGTGGCAGCGGCGGCGCGGTCGACTATTTTCGTTCTGTTTATTTGGATTCGTCGCTAATTTGTGCATCTAGTGGAGGGAAATTAAAAATAAACAATTCTATTCAATGTGGGAGAATGGGGCGCCAAATCTGACAACTGACATTTTTTCTTTTCATTTAGCTTCTGCGGATCACATTGGAGCTATAGAAAAAAAATCGTGTTTTGCTAACTTTGCAATTAAAGCTGGGACAAATCACAGACCATTTATTTATGCTCCGTCTAGACGTTCAACAACGTTTTGATTAGGCTTCAGAAAATTCAGGAAGCAGACGATGATGTCAAGGAAAGTGCTAACCTTGAAAAAAAAATTGTTTAAAGTAAATCAAGAGTTGAAATCCTAGAAATAACGGTTATGAATCACCTTCATTCGAGTCTAAACAATTCATTAGCAAAATTGACCATTTAAGCACAAAACTGAATTCGTGCAAACCCTTCTTCACTAACTATATACCTTAACAGAAACGTAAACTGCACCAGAGTCAGTCAGAGAGAGAAACAGAAAAGGTGTTTGCATACACAAACCGGCCGCGAACCGTCGTAAGTTCTGTTTATTTAGCTAGCCAGGTAAGCTCCTCCCGCACCGGGGTAAATATTTGGATTTCACACCGAAATTGAAAATAAATACCCATTTTATGACGAACTAAATCATATCGGGTACAGGTTCAAATTTGCACTTATGTACTTGGCGGTGCTGCAAAATAGCCACATTCGATGGTGTTGGAGTGGGGAAATTTGGCTTTTTGCTGTCGAGAAAAAAATTGTGCACACATAAATGAAAGCATGCAATTATTTTTCAAAACTTAAAACCATGATTTTTTTTTTATTTTGTAAATTTTTATTCAATTTCCTAAGTCAAAAGAAGAATAGTTCTCTTTAATCTGGCATTTTTTTTTCGCGATTTTTAATTTTCATTTTTTGATTTTGATGAAACTTTGTCCATACATTCCTTATGTCAAAACAAGCAATTTTGCATCATTCGTTTTTTCGTACAAGTCTCCATACAATTTTGGGGGCTGGTCATACAAAATGGGTATGTAAATGTATAAATTCTGTATCTTGAAAAGGGATTTTCTGATCGATTTGGTGATTTAAGAATTTCCAGAAAAAATAGATACACGGAAAAAAACGGTGTATCTCGTTTGACTTTTTATTTAAGTTAAATTCTCAAAACACTTATTTGGAGTTGGAGAATTTGAACGGTGTGCGTCGCGGTCCTTGCGCAGGATTTTCGTTGCCGTTTCCGTCTTTGTTGTCCCCCCGATTGTGTGTGTATTTCGATCCGGGCGGTTTCGGGATGTTTGACAGTTGAGTTGGAGAATTTGAACGGTGTGCGTCGCGGTCATCGCGCAGGATTTTCGTTGCCGTTTCCGTCTTTGTTGTCCCGATTGTGCGTGTATTTCGATCCGGGCGGTTTCGCGTTTTCGCATTTTAGTTGGTTTTATCTTTCCACAGCCTAAACTCAACACCAAATAACCGGGAATAGTCTCATCCGCATACTCCGACTGTTTGCCTTGAGAATGCATAATACATCACACCATTAAACAAAATTTATTGATTATTGGGTCGCATCATCATCCTCTATGTTGAATCCTGGCCATTACCCTTACCCACTAACAAAATCCCAAGTAGAAGTAGTTTTCCGGCACACGCGTGGGTGTGGATATCGTATAGAACCCACCCTTGGTAGCAGCCTGTGCTAACTAACATTCCCGTCCCATTCCCTCGAGATCTACAAACTGACATGGCGGGCGCCGTTGGTGGCCAACGACTGTTTCCTATTCGCACCGGCTCTATAGTTTTGATGATCGTGATGTTTTATCTTTTCAGCGCATTCATGCATGCTGTTGATAAGGGAAACATCATTTGATCGTTGAAGCGTGTGACCGGTTGTGCTGATGGGATATTATGGTCCTGTTCAGCAACGGAGAAGGACAACCATGGGTGGTCTCTCATGCTCATGCTCATGCTCAAGTTAAATTCTCAAAACACTTATTTTTTAATTTTCGAAATTTTTAGATATGTTTTATGGGAATATAGAAGGCATCTTCTGAGCCGTAGTACAATATGGTGTAAAATCTGGTTAAGAAGACATGAATTTTCGGAAAATATTGAAAACCTGGACAAATAATTGTAAAATCTAATATTTTAAGCTAAATCAAATTTGCTATAAAATTTATCGTAAACCGGGGTGACATTGATATAATTTCAATTTATTTTTGAAATCTTTTCCAACTGGTAAGGCTTGTCTTAAGATTACTTTTTTTAAATCATTTACTAAGGTAGGCCACACAAGGTGCATGCACTATTTTTGATAAAAAAGTTTTTTTCGATAGTGTTTAAAAAATAGTTGCATTGAAAATTCTTATTTTGAATTCCGGGGTGACTTTGATAGTCATAGTTATTCTTGTAAAAATCAGCTTTAATGTGTTCAAATTTTATGTTTACGTCAAATGTACGGCTTCTAAGGTTAGACACCTTGCAGCTTTTAAGCAAAAAAAAAAATGTTTATAAATAGTTAACTTAGTTTATAAGCTTTTTAACAAAATAAATATAACTTTTGGGTAAAATTGTTAAAAAGTTTAAATTTTGCCTAAAATTCGTTAAAACTAGATTTGTTTCTAGAATTATCGAAACATCTTACACTCTACACTGAAATTGAAGCAAGAATCAAAAGTTTTTACATTTTATATGATATTTGTTCTACTGAAAATGCCTATAAATTGGGAGATTTTTTTAAAATTATTTTTCAAAAACACATAATATCAATTATTTACAAACTTGTTTTACATTCTCCTAGTGAAAAATTGTCCAAAGAATCCGAAAGTGCATTTCATTTTTTGATTTGAAATCATGTTCATTGAGAAAATCATGACGCTTTCAGAATATTGAAATAATGCTATTTATCAACATTTTCTTAATTATAGTTAACTCACTTTTTATTTTTTTTTAATTTTATGAAAACTTCTTCAAAGAGTACTTTGAACACTTCTCTACCACGGTCAGAATGATTCCATACCATTCCGTACGTTGCGGAAAAATTATTGAATGTACCGTTTTCTAGTTATAGCTTTTTTGGGGTACACATTTTCGATTTTCTTTGAGTTTTTTTTTCTGAGTTTGAAAAACAATTCTTAAAGAAATGCACCGCTGATTTTTATAAAGGCTCAGAAATTTTCCCACGATTTACTCTCTGGAACTGGGAATCGGGCAATTATTTTCTGGGATCCAGCCTCACAAATAAAAAGAATTGTCAAAAATATTTTTTTTTCTAAATGTTAGCCTGAAATTTTCTACTAACGGTTATTCGGGAATTATTGGTTCGATTGCCAATGTTAAAAAATGACATTTTTTCGAAATTTTCTGATCATTCCAATAAAAGCATATAGTAAAATATAATTTCATCTGATTTATGAAACCAGGAAAATCATCTATTAGTATACTTTTTCAAATGTAAGCCAAAAACAAAAGATTGTTTTTATAAATTTACAAAACAGTTGAAGTGGTCATGTTTATACTACTTCAAAAGTTTAACCATATTTTCAAGCTTAAGAAATATTTTTGCCGAGGAATATTATAAATGCTTGTTTTCAGACATTGAATCAGATGAATTGCTGATAATAAATAGTTATCTAAATATTCTAAAAATTAAATTTTTTTATTGTTCATTTAAAAAAATCCTTACATAAAAATCAAATGCTGATGAAATGACACAAACTGTTTGATTGTAATGGTACTTTGAGAGAATAGGGCGACTTTTTTTGTTTATTTTTAATTTTCGACATATTTCAAAAATAATTTTCGAAAAACTGACCTTTGTACAAATATATGCGTCATCCTTTAAATTAAATTGAAAATAAAAAATCGACTCAAATTCTCGTTGAAAACTGGAATGTTAATGAATAGAATTGACAAAAGTAAGGATTGAAAAGAGTGTATTTTGGCTTTTAAAAAAATACCAATCTGAAAGTAATGTTCCTGATTAGGCATTTTTTTGAAGATTTAGATTTAGAATCTCTGGAGTTTTTTATATTGTGGAAAAATGTTAAATGTTTAAATTTTGAAAATATAAAAAAAAACAATAAATTTTCTTGTTTCAACAAAATTTACTCTCATTTGGTTGGTGAGATTTTAACTAATAAGAATTCTCTTTTATTTAAACATTTCTATCTTTGTTATTTTTGGGATCTTCCGACTCGTAATTCATAAAGGAAATTTTTGTAAAATGTTATGTTTTTTTGAATAAGTTATGTTTGTAATTATTTGATTTTGACGTTCACAAAAGATGGCTAGATTAAAATTATTTATTTTTATTATTTATTAATGTTATTTTAATCCTTATATTTATCCTAAGACCAGTACAAATTTTATTTGAAGTTTTTGTCACTCGGTTTTGGTCGAGGTCGAGGGGAGCCAAAAAATATTGAATGATAAAGGATTCATAATTTAAAATTTGTAAAATGACTGAAAGTGTTCTTTATATAAAAGTCATTCATTTCATTTCATGTAATTTCATTTACTTATTTGTTTAAGCATTGATTGTGTGAAGTTACTATCTTATGCTGAGATGTGGACTACCTTTCAACAGCTTAATTCAAAGTTGGTAACAGAGTTTGCGAGTGCCAAACGAATCGAGTGAATTAACTAAAGGAAAAAGGTTATAAAATGACATTCGAAATAGCTTACACGTCATCCATTGTATCCTAAATAGTTTATAGTCGATCTTACCGTTTTTACTACAAATTTAAGTTTTTAGCAACATTTTTATAAACCACTGATTTTTTGGAAAAAAAAATAAATTCTAATAAAAAAAAGTAGAATCATTCAATACAAAAAATCACACATTTGAAGCCCTCTTAACTCGAGTGCCAACCCTTCGTTTGCCCAAAAGAGAGCAATGTGAATAGATTTTTCCAGCATTTTCCCATAACTTGGTGCGAGATTGCGCCAAAAGTTGGCCTGGCAGTAACGGCTGTGCTGCGGTGTATTTGCAATTTACACCCGATTATTTTCCTTACACACCAGAAGAAGAAGGGGGTGTGGTGGCGTCTGCAGGTGAAAATTGGTGTCAAAAGTTTTACGACTCGAACCAAAGCTGTGTGTGTGTGTGTATGATGAACTTTGCAGAGTTGCAACGGCAAAGTTGCAAAGCTGATCCAGTTTCTAAGGTACACACAGTGGTATCTACTGTGGAAAGTCAACGATTTCAGCTATTGTTGGGAGTTGCAAATTTCTCAGGGTGTTAGCAAAACAAAAGTTGTGAGTTGTGAGGGAGGCTGTTCAAATCTTAACAGTTTGACCTTCTTAGGGGTGCGTCCGCTGGAAAGTGATAATCTGTGAAAAGTGGCAGAAATTAGAGCTGCTTTACTGTGAAAATGATACAATTTGTAATGAGGATTAGGCAAATATTGTTCATTGTCTCCAGTTTAATAAGGTCTGAATCATATTATCTGCCTTATTCTAATTTTCACCAACACAATGTAGTTTTGCCTCTCCTTATCTGTGACCTCAACTGTCCAGCAAAGTTTCGCAAAGAGGCAAACTTGCAGCGATAGTGGCCATTTTCTAATCTGACGATGAACCACTTAGATAACGACTGCGACAACGTTGACGGTTAGACTTAAGGCGGCACTCGTTGTAGTAGCACCCACCTTTGGTGACTTCCGGAGCCGTAATTTACCATGTCGTCGTCGTCGTCTAGGACGGCTATTGCTGGACTTTATTTTTTGCCCTGTAATGGCACTTGAAAGCCCTAATGTGAGGCATTTTTGATGTGGTTTTTGCCATACACATTGTTTTTATTTGTATTTAGGTCAGTGTGCTACCTGTCTGGCACAGAACAAAAAAAACGAAGTCGTTTTTGTGATTAATTTGATGATCTTTAGTAAGACCATAGATTACGCCCTATTTTTGACACGGTTGTTTACAGCTGGGCCTCGATTCACCTTTTAGCCGCAACAATTACAAATTTGCCGACGGCTTCGCAGGAATAAAAATGTACACCTTAATTATTCTCATTATTTTCATGCTTGAACGTTTGCCAACGTAATCTTGAACCTGGTCGCAGGTATTGTCTGAGGCGAAAATATCCCAAATATGCATTTTATTCCAAATGCCAGGCATCAACATTACACTGCACCCTCGTTCTGTTTCGCTTATGGTGAATCGAGGAAAAGATTTAGTTTTAAGCTTGCTCTCAGAAAATTCAGAATGCCTATTTTATTTTTTTTTTTACTCTGGAAAAAAAAGAATTTGATGTTAAACATAGCTGTAAGGAAAACCAAAATTCAATCAGGAACGCAAAATTAACAAGTTGTAACTTTACTATTCACCAGTAAAACTGAATTCAATGGAATCGTGAAAATGTCTTAAGCAAGTCCAGAATAATAAGGTCAGAACAAATTATTCAAAGTTGTTGTCTTCTTTGAAATTATATCCTGAAAATTAAAGAGCAGAAATAAAAAGATAATGCTAGGAATACGAATTTTATCGAAAAATCATATCTAATATATTAACTATTAAGAATTGGCAATTTTAAGCAATTCTAAAATATGGGCCAAAAAGAAGAAATAGACTCAAACATTTGAAGTTATTCTAAAGATTTTCGCATTTTTTTTATATCTTTAATGTTGTATTTTGGTTCGACTGCATGTTGAACGTTGAATCTTTAAAATTGATTTTCAATATTTAAAATTGAAACTATTGCGAAAAATTCTTTTTGCAATTCCGTCGTGAAACTACTTACTTTTCCTGTCATTCTTGAACGACGAAATAGCCTACTTTTCTGTACCAAAAATAACAGAATCGAATAGCAACACTTTTCAAAATAAATGCTGAAAAGTTCTACTTTTCAGCACTGAAATGGGTGCTGAAAAGATGAACTTTTCAGCACTTGTTTCGAAAAGTAACACTTTTCAAATTTTTTTTTGATTTAAACGATTTATTGACAAAATACATGAAAATTAGACTTAAAATTTCACTCAATCGGTGTTTTTGGAATTGCAAAAAATATTGTGTGGAACTCGTTGCAAAACTAGATTTTTTCAGCACTCTTCGTATTTGTCCACCTCGGTGAACCTCGTTGGATAAATGTACGACTCGTGGTGAAAAAATCGTCTTTTTGCAACTTGTTGCATAAACTACTATTTCAATCAACATTTTTTTTTCGAAAATATGGAATCAAAGTTAATTTTTTGAAAGAGCTTAAAATACTTATTTAGTTAGTTAGCTAGTTAGTTATAGTTTTTAGATGTTGGGCTCGATTTTAAAATTTAGAAAAAAAAAAAACTCTATTGATAAGAGCAAAGAATTTGACAAAATTTTCATTCCTAATTATTGAAAATCGAACCGAGATTATCGCAAGTTGATAAAAGAGGGCTAATGTGTTTACACTAAGGAAAACTATTTTTTCACACATTTAAGCACAATTTTAAAAGAATCTGCTGCTCTTCTTTTCGAAGATGTTTCTTGCAGGGGAACATTTTTGAAAACAATACATGATAATACCTTTAACATGAAAATGGTGCATTTTATCAAAAAATGTAGAAAATAAATTTCAGGTAAAAATTTGATTTTACAGCTTGGAATGATTTTAGAAATTTTGTTTGACAGTATTTCAAACTTTTTTTTTAATTAACCGATTTTTTTGTTATTTAATCTCTATGAATTCTTAGATATTCTTGAAATATCACACAGAATAACTTTATTGTCGTTTTGTATCCATATGCAGAAAATAAACAAACATGCAAAATATTTTCAAGATGTTTGTTAAATAAAAAAAACTTGAAATATATTCCTTATATTTTTTTTTCAAAACTGTCATTCCTCAAATTTTGATTTTCTTTTGTATAAACACGAAACCCCGTTTTTTTTTAAAGAAAATAATCAAAATGTGAAAATCTATGCCAAATTTGACTTTGTTTGATTTATTTGGCTATTATGTACAACAACATCAATGTTCAGAAAATCTATGTCAAACAACAATTAAGATAATCGATTCCTTACAATACTGTCGTAGAGGTTGTAAAAGTTTTTGAAATATTTTCATCAATTAAAACTAAATTTTCGTGATCCCCAGATTTTTTTAAAATTTTGCACTTTGCGTCGGAGACATGGAACAAATGTCATACGATTACCCAGTAGAAACAGATCACGTTCTAAGAGGTCGCCTCTCAGCACGGTGGTTTGGTTCCGTTGGCAGATCGGTGATGCGTTCTCACGGTATGAGATAGAACGGGGTTCAATTCCCCGGCGGAATACAGTGCACAATTTTTTCGCAAATTATCTTCTTTATTCAATGTTTATCACTTTCCAATGTTTCTCACCATGAGACATGTGTTGCTCTAATAAAAAAAAAGTTTAAAATTTGATTTAGCTTCGTGAAAATTTCCCACAAAAGTCGTTATATTCTACAAAGCGTAGGACCACAGACAAATAGACGTAAATCATTGGGCATTTCTTTCGAAAATCAATCAATTCCGTTTCACTACTTCTGTCTTGTTGCTAACGTGAATACAGTTTCATTTAACTGTTAAACCTGTGCAAATGAACTGGTGATGTTTAAATCCTTCAAGTTGTTCGTTAACCCTTCAAGACACATTCCGCCTTTAGACGCGATTCGATCTAGAAATTCGTCAAAAATCAATTTTTGGACAATTTTGAATTTTCTAAATTTTGGGATTGATGACTTCATTTTTCATTGATTTTGAAAAATACTGAGGTTGATTTTGGCCGCATTTTGTAAATTCCCCTTACTTTTAAAGTAAAAAAATATTCAGTAAATTCTGTTTTGCCCAAGTCTTCACACACAAAAACGCAAAAAAATAACAAAAAATAGCCAAAACATATTTACTTCATGTTTAATAATAATTCTATGACTACCATAAAAAAACGTTACTTAATCCACCTTAAGGTGGTTGGTGCCTTCCTCGCATTCATGTTGTATTTTAGGTGGTATTTACAAATTAATTTAAGAGTTTTTTTTTTATTTTTTTAAATTTTTTTTTCATTTGTTTTTTTAAATTATTGATTTTACTTGAACAGCAATTTATATATTTCAGTAACAATTTCGTGTAAATCTTTGTCGAGACAAAATGATGCAGCAACATAATTAATACAGATTTTTCCAGAAGAGACGCAGACACTGCTTAAGCGATGTGGCAACCGGGCGATACGCATGCAAGGGGGTGTGGCTGCCAATCCCCCGCGTGGTCAAAAAGTCAAAAAAGCAAAAAGACCCGGCCTTTGAGGTTATGCCAAAATCACCCTTTTTGTAGCTACAAAAATTTTTTTCTTGGCATAACTTTAAAAGTACTTCACTAAACAGAATAAAATTTAATAGGGTCTTAGGGGACCCCAAAACGAACAGAATAAGGCGGATCCGGCCAAAATTGGTACAGCCAGTTCTGAGATAATCGTGTGGAAAAAAATCATGTCTACACACATCCCCACAGACATTTGTTCAGAATTCAGAATTCATGATTCTGAGTCGATAGGTATACGTGAAGGTATATCTAGGAGACGTATTTAAGAAGTTCATTTTTCGAGTGATTTTATAGCCTTGCCTCAGTGAGGTGAGGAAGGCAAAACCCAAACTAACCAAGATCAACGCATATAAAAAAATAATGAAGATTAATCAGCAACTAATAAAACAAGAAAAGCTAAATGTTTCGTAGAACAAAAGTTGCTCAAAACGACCTCCTGAACAAGGGAGAAAAAATCGAAGTAGTAGTTTAGTGTCAGTTGAGAGTTGTAATTGAATGATAGATTTAAGAAAGCCTGTGGTTTGACGTTTGAATTGATTTATGTTCACAGGATGTTAATAACTTTTGATTGAATATATTATGGACAGTTTCAAATTGTTAAAAATAAGCGTTTTTTAAAACGGAAAAACATAATTTAAAAAGGTTTTTTTTTATAGGATCTTTCAACTTTAAAATTAAAACTGCTCTTTTTTCAAACTGCTTTGCTAACCAAAGGATAAAATTAAACTTTCTTTCCTGTGTCGTCTGCCAGAATCAATTTCACTCTTTACATAAACCGTTTTTACCTTCAATAATGTCTTGGGGCTTTGCAGCATGCTAATTCTTGGCACACGTTTTTGTGTGTACTTTTCCCCCCTCCCCTCTCCCAAGTACACCACGGTGAACATACAACACTCAGTCTAGCATAATAAATATCACACACGGATATAGTGCACTCACCTAACAATAACCAGTCCTCATAGTTGTACTGGCAACACTGGCTCTATCCAATCAACAAAAGGTTATTGGACCTTTAGGCGGCATATTCTGCTCTATTTATTTTTTTTTTTTATCCGGCTGAAACTATTTTGGTGTCTTCGGTATTTCCAAAGAAGCCATTTTGCATAATTAGTTCGTTCATTTAATTTTCCATACAAATTTGGCAGCTGTTCATACAAAAATGATATGTGAAAATTCAAAAATCTGTATCTTTTGAAGGAATTTTTTTATCGGTTTGGTGTCTTCGGCAAAGTTGTAGGTATGGATAAGAACTCATAATACACGGTAAAAAATGGTGATGCAAAAAACACTATTTTTATTTTTTTTTTCTGATATGTTTCAGAGTACATCAAATGCCAACTTGTCATAAATTATTAGAATGGGCAAAAATCTTTGAACGAGTTATGATTTTTTGAATAAATACAGATTTTTTCAAAAAATCTAAATATTGTTCGCAAAAAATTTTCAACTTCATGTTTCGATGTAATATCGAATTTGCAATCAAAAAGAGCTTCAGTATTTTTTTTGTATAAAATGCACCGTTTTCAAGTCAAGCCATTTTAAGGTAATTTTTTTGAAAAACGTCGCAGTTATTCATTTTTTAAATAAGTGCCCATGTTTGCACACCTTTGAAAAACATATTTTTGAAAAGCTGAAAGCTGAAAAGCTGATTTTTTTTTAAAGGCCTAACATTCAATATTACGCCCTTTTGAAATATTAGTCTTGATTTTAAGTTTTTGAAAATATTTTTTTTCGAAAAGATCGGAAAATTTCACAAATGTTTCATATTTCAACATCGGACCATTTGTTGCTGAGATATCGACATTAGAAAATGGTGGGTTGTTTGGGTGAGACTTAGAAAACATCAATTTTCCTGTGTTTCAACCTGTGAATGGCAATATCTCAACAACTAAGGGTCGTATCAACAAAATTCAAAAAAGCAAAATATAGAAAATTTTCTCAGCTTTTCAAAAAGGCGTCATCCATAAAGTATGTCACGCTAAAATCTGCCAAAATTACCCCCCTCCCTCCTATGTCACACTTTGTCACGCTGGCTCCAACCCCCCTTCGAAAATACGTCACATTCTGTTGAACCCCCTCCCCCCTTCATATTGATTTTTGAATAATTATTACATGATTTATAAATAGGATTATTTATAATTTCAGAGTTCAATCGAGAAAGTTTTTAATTTTTACAGGTTGTGTTTAGATTTTTATTTTTTTTGTTGAATGTTGTTGTGATAAAAATCACCATCAACAGTTTTTTTTTGAAAATATAATAATTTAAGCATATTAAATCTATCATCGGAAACTCAGTTTCTTAAAGCCTTGTGTCGTGTTTGATTTATGAGTAAATTTTATCTAATAAAAACTTTTTTCAGATATATTCTTTGACTGAATTTTCAGTATTCAGGAAATATTCTAGCGTGACGTCACGGTCTAACGGACCCCCCCTCTCCCCCTTGTAACACTTTGTCTCGCTTGCAACAACCCCCCCCCTCCCCTCCTATAGCGTGACGTACTTTATGGATGACGCCAAATAGTTTTTTCAAAGGTGGGCAAACATGGGCACTAATTAAAAAAAAATAACAAATGCGACTTTTTTCAAAAACGTTACCTAAAAATGGCTATAACTTGTAAACGGTGCACTTTATAACAAAATCACTAAAATAATTTTTGATTGCCAATTCGATTTTACATCGATAAATAAAGTTGAAAATTTTTTGCAACGAATATTTCGATTTTTTGAAAAAAATCTGTATTGAAGTTTATTTTGTATTTTTTTAATATTACTTTTCGGGTGAAAACATAAACATAAAGTTTTGAAATTTTATAATTTAGAGTTTTTGAAACATTTTCATACCATAAATCAATGATTTTACCATGAATTTAATAAAGTTCTAAAGGAAAGCATAAAATTTTCAGTATTTTACGTATTTTTGGTAAAATTTTGTAGTATTCAGAATGAAAACACACTATGAATGATTCGAAAACTTATAATTTAGATCATTTGAAACATTTTCATAAAATAAATCAATGATTTTATCATGAAGCAAATAAAGTTCTAAAGGAATGCATACAATTTTCTGTATTTTACGTAGTTTTGGTAAAATTTTGTAGTATTCAGGAAGAAACACACTCAGAATGATTCGGAAACTTATAATTTAGATCATTTGAAACATTTTCATAAAATAAATCAATGATTTTACCAAGAAGCAAATAAAGTTCTAAAGAAATGTTTAAAATTTTCTGTATTTTACGTAGTTTTGGTAAAATTTTGTAGTATTCAGTAAGAATCACACTCAGAATGTTTCGAAGACTTATAATTTAGATCATTTGAAAAAAAAATCATGAAATAAATAATTGATTTTACCATGAAGCAAATAAAGTTCTAAAGGAAAATATAAAATTTTATGTATTTTACGTAGTTTTGGTAAAATTTTGTAGTATTCAGGATGAAAACACACTCAGAATGATTCGGAAACTTATAATTTAGATCATTTGAAACATTTTCATAAAATAAATCAATGATTTTATCATGAAGCAAATAAAGTTCTAAAGGAAAGTATAAAATTTTCTGTATTTTACGTAGTTTTGGTAAAATGTTGTAGTATTCAGTAAGAATCACACTCAGAATAATTCAGAAACTTATAATTTAGATCATTTGAAACATTTTCATAAAATAAATCAATGATTTTATCATGAAGCAAATAAAGTTCTAAAGGAAAGCATGAAATTTTCTGTATTTTACGTAGTTTTGGTAAAATTTTGTAGTATTCAGGATGAAAACACACTCAGAATGATTCGGAAACTTATAATTTAGATCATTTGAAACATTTTCAAAAAAAAAATCAATGATTTTATCATGAAGCAAATAAAGTTCTAAAGGAAACAATAAAACTTTCTGTATTTTACGTAGTTTTGGTAAAATTTTGTAGTATTTAGGAAGAAACACACCCAGAATGATTCTGAAACTTATAATTTAGATCACTTGAAACATTTTCATAAAAAAATCAATGAAATCAATGATTTTACAATAAAGTTCTAGTCATGAAATGAGGCATTTTATATTTTTTCTGTAGTTTTACGTAGTTTTGTGATTTTTTTGAGAAAATAATGGAAATTTGAGAAGCTCATCATAATCCTGAGATCATAACGGAAATTTTGATATATAATTTTATGGGTTTTGCTAACATTTTAGCAAAGTTATTGTATTTTGCAGCGTAGCAAAAATGTTCCCGCTTGAGTCGCTTTTCGGAAATACACGCGAAAAAGTTGCTCCGACTAATTTAGTCGTAGTAATTAAAGGATTGATCAAATCGAGATCTGCAAAGTTCTAGGCTCATCTGGAGATCCGTACAAATCTCTGGAAAAAGGAATCATCCAGATTGGTTGAGTTTTGGCTGAGAACCAGCGAGTTGAAGTTAGCGTTCCAACTTTTTTTCCGCCTTGGACGGAGGAGTGTTGGGATCAGACAAGGGGACGGAAATGTTTGGTTTAACTTTTCGAAAATGTCTGTTGAATGACACATCTGTTTGTCTGAGGTTTTTTCAAGTGACAACATTTGTTTAATGTCTCATAATTATATGACAAGTTAAAATAAACTTGTTGGATTTTATCTTATTAAAATATTCTTTGTTTTCAAATGTCAACCTATTTTCAACAATCATGATGAGACACTAGAATCAAAGACAAACAGACGAAAGAATCAAATCAATCAATTAAACTGAAATTTAACGTTTAATTCAAAATTTTAGAAAATTACCACGGCCATTTTGAATTCACCGTAGGCTTAATCACACACTTTTAATAGTTTAACAATTCGTGCGTTCAACACTAGATGTGTCTAGTGAAGAGTGATTTAGTCATTTTTGATTAAAATGTTCAGCGATTCACCTCTGTTCGTCTGTGCTTGAAATTCCTGTTTTTTCAGTTTGTTGTTTATGACAACTCCCCGATTGCACTATCACAATAGAGCTTTATGACGTTTCGCGTACGCACACTTGCGCACCATCTGATTTTGCTGGCCGGACAAAATTTAACCTCAATCTTTTTTGTGTACGTACACGCAATACATGCGCACGTAGAAACCTCTATGCACTAGAACTATAAAGCTGATTTGTTTTGGCGATGTGACGTAAACACCAAAAAAATCACAAATATTTAAAAAATACATCATCAGAAAATGTCGCAAACGTCACATTCCCATAAAACCGGAAGTATAGTGCAATGATGTGAGTGTACGTGACGTGTGTTTTGTGTGTTCCGGGAGGTGCATTTTTGAAGTACTTGTTTGTCGAGTGTCACCATGGACGACCGGTCAAACGGTGTGGCGGGACCGCCTGGGATTGGTACCGGGAAAATCGATTTCAATTTGGCTCCTGACCCCTCCCCCCCCCCCCTGTCAGGATTGAGGCGGTGAACGAACTTTAATTTGCATTTTGACTCAGTTGGACATGAAAGAGGTGCGTGCGAAAATTGCTATTGTCACTCAATTGATGGGTGATTATTTTGATGGAAAACAGAGTAGGCCTCTTTTTCTCTTTGAATTTTAAAGTGAAATTGATGTTTTATCTTCAAATGACTGTTTTCCAATTCATATAATTTTTTTCAGCCAGTTAATCAGCATAAACTGCTTGCATTTCGTCCAATTATTTTCCATACGGTCGCAAATAAATTGCCTCGTTTTTTCCCAAACCACACCACATTTCCATTGTTCCACCAATTAGTAACGCAAACTCTTAAAAGGGTGGCTCTTCCATCTACATAGCGCATTTGCATAAACCAAACCAAACCAAACCAACATCAACATCTCATATTTCCACACGAGCCTCGGAAAACTTCTTGCCATCAACAAGAACGCTGTTGAGCGCTGCTGAAAGCACTAAAACAGGCCCACAAAAGCAACAATTAAAAGCGAGGCAGGGGCTAATTAGCCCGCTAACAGGCAACCCCCACCTGCACTGCATCAAAACCAACGCAGAACGGTTAGAACAGATTACCAGATTGTTGGATGGGAGTGACTTTGGTCTTGTTTTTTTTTTTGTTTTTTAAATTGTTTTTCAATAGTTTGGTTTTGCTTGTAGGGCTAAGGGAATTTATCCAAAAAATCTATCAGAAAAATAAAGGGGTCCTTTTTTAAAGAGAAAGTTTAGTCAAATAAAAGCAATTTGGAATGCATAATTCTGAGTTGGTAAAGCGATTTAGCTTGGTAGATTCGTTTACAACCTTTTTGTTTAATGTATATTATCGGCAAAAAAACGTTATTATTTAGATATTTTTGAAACCAGTAATGATTGCAAAGCGTCTGAACGGGTGTGTTATCCATTTTAATATACTTTTTTCATTCAAATTGTGGATCCATGACTTCTCATTTCATTTTTTTCAAAAATAAAAATGTCGGGAGCCCAACAAATATTTGTGACAGTCTTTTGATAGAAATTCTAGTCAAATTTTTAGTTTCTGTTTGTTTTCAAAAAGAATTAAAAGAAATAATTCCATTGGTTTTTCATTATCATTTCAATTTCATTTGTCAAAAGTTATATGACTTTTGTTTATTTATATCCATATCCTTTCAAGTATTGAAGTTTATCTAAAGTTTATCTAAAGTTGATTAATTTCTTGATTATTGTTTTTTATGTTTTTTGAACAGTGTTTAAACTGCTAATTTTTTTTAAAATGTACTTTTCTTTCTAACTAACAATTGTTTTTCTATCATGAATGTTTAATTACGTTTTCATTTAAGTCTGATTCTAAGAATTCCAAGAAATTCTCGATTACAAATTCATGACTAAATTGCTAATACTAAAATATTTTTTGTGTGATTAGTTTTTAGTTGTTGAATCAAATTTCGCTTTTCTTTGTTTTTAATAATGTTTAATGTTTTTGATTCCAATTGAATCAAACAAAGATTTAATTCTTAATACGACTAATTTTCTAGATTGCGCAATTTTTGAAGACCTATTTTTAATCCGAAGAAATTTCGTTCATGCATTCCATGAGTCAAAATAAATAGCCAATTTATGTAATTAATCTCTTCCTAACACATAGCCTACTGGTTATATAAAATGGGTATGTCAAAATTCGAATATCTGTATCTAGAGACAAAAAAAGAACGAACATCAGATTTCTCTTTGGAAATATTTGGAAAAAAATATAATTATTCAAAAATATCGAACATTTAGACCAGGAGTGGCCAGAGGTTTTGACAGACGAGCATTTTTTTCATTAGAATAACGTCATGATTCGAACTCCCGGACGCTTCGAAACCCGGACACTTCATCTTGTTTTATCAATTATTTGTTTATAAGTTCGCATTATGAATGTCAAAACTGTGTAATTTGATGAATTCCAACATCAACTTTCACTTAAAGTTTGTTTGAACGCTGTAGTTAATGCCAAAACAATTAAATACAATAAAATTATAAGTTTACCAAACATGCGAAACATTTCACTTGAAATATTTCATAGGCGTCCGAAGCACCGGGAAGGCAAAGCAGAAATTTATGGTTTTGATTTTCTTAAATTCCAGCAAATTTTTATATAAAAAATCGATTGTTTTAATGTTAACAGCTTATTTGAGACCTAAAGAATGCCATTCACTAACATTTCAGTCCAAATTTGTGCGATTCATAAGTAAAATCGAGTGTCCGGAATTCGAAGCAAAAGTGTCTGGATTTCGAATCAGCTTTTAACAGTGTCCGGAATTCGAAGCACAACAAGTCATTTTAATTTTCAAATTCTGATGAAAAATTGTTATAAAAGACATATTTTGCATGCATTCTCTTAAAACTGACTGTTAATACTACATCCTGATGATATTTCTTCATTTCCAACTTATTACATGATTTTTTGTCAGCTATAACAAAAATAATATGCTACTAAGTGTCCGGATTTCGAATCATGACGTTACATTTTTTGGCCATTTAACAAATTTAATTTCATGAATTTAAAATCTTTTCGAAGGAGTTCAAACATGCTAAATATGATTATAAACGCAGGAAAATGCATTTCAACTTTAACTTTTAACTTTCGAAAACTTTTTTTTTTATCCCTGATTATTCAGGCCAACTTTGAAGGGGAGGGGGGAGGGGGTGACATAAACTTTGAAAAATATTTGCTACGGCCTAATTTAAAAAATATAAGTTTTATAAATGATTCAAATTCTTGGAATAGATCAGAATTCTGATTTTTTTATACTTTTTTTTATATATGTCTCTTGCCTCTGAACCCAAATCTACTGTATTATGCTGCAGAAATTCAAAAAATTTAAGAACACATATTTTTGCAAAAAAAGGCATTCACAAACAGCCCAAATTCGAAAAATATTAAACATAAAGCAGGAAAATATTTTATATGTTTTAAAAGTTCAAACATTTTTCAAAAACTTTTTTTTCGTATGGTTTGGTAATTTTAAAAGAGCATTAAAATTGAAAATATTAAACAATAGACTTATTTAGTTAACCTTTAACTGTTCCCTGTTCAACTTAAAATTAACAGAATTCTTTATTTTTCTTTATCATTATTTTTATTTTTTAAGATTGAAAATTAAAACATTGTTACATTTTGTTAGTTAAAACTTAACAAAAAAAATAAACATAATTTTTTTTCTGTTAAGTTTTAACTAACAAAATGTAACAATGTTATAATTTTCAATCTTAAAAGATAAAAAAAGATGAAAATCAAAACAAGCAACAAAATCGCTTTCCAGAAATTAACCAAATAACTGAAGATTTGTTTTTATTTTTGAATATTTTAAAGTTTGCTCGTTCCCAATATAAATATCGACTGACTATTGGTGGACTGTTTTTCGAAAAGTGTTCAGCACCCTGCAACTTTTTTTTTCGGAGAGATGAGAAAACTTCCTTTTTATTTATTTTTTCTTGAAAGGTGAGTTATCTAGGCCTAAGAAAAAATCTGTTTCATTTTGAAACGGTCCTACAAGCATAGGAAATCCTATAGGTTATAGGACCATTTAAACAAAAAAAACTCTGGAAATGATTGTTGTTAAAAAGGAAAAATACATTTAAAAAATAAGGAAGTAAAATTATGGTTCCCAAAATTTGAAGAAAACAGCCGATAATAAAAGAAAATTATATTTATTTTTTTTTGTTTTGAAATTTCTGATTTTTATGTTGATGCAAAATATGATGGAAAACAGTTCAAAAAATTATTTTACATTTTTTTAATAGGAAAAACAACATTTGAAAAGTTGCATGGAATTTGTTTGAGTATATTTTTGTTTTATTTTCATTGCAAATATTTTTCAAAGTTTTCGTCCCTCGGCTCTAGACGGGATCGAGGTGAGAGGCAAAAAATAAAAATTTGAATAACAAGCCAATATTTTACTGAAAAAAGTGTTTTAAAATGCATTTTTGCTATTCCGTCGTGAAACTACTTACTTTTCCTGTCATTCCTGAACGACGAAAAAGCCTACTTTTCTGCACCAAAAATACCAGAATCGAATAGCAACACTTTTCAAAATAAATGCTGAAAAGTTCTACTTTTCAGCACTGAAATGGGTGCTGAAAAGTTGAACTTTTCAGCACTTGTTTCGAAAAGTAACACTTTTCAACATTTTTTTGATTTAAACGATTCATTAACAAAATACATGAAAATTTGACTTAAAATTTCACTCAATGGGTGTTTTTCGGAATTGCAAAAACTGTTGTATGGAACTCGTTGCAAAACTTGATTTTTTCAGCACTCTTCGTATTTATTTATCTACTATTTTAAACTAGTTCTGTTGTTTTGAAATTATTAGTTTTCAAAAAAAGATACTTTTTGCGGTACTATACTTCGAAAATTATCAAAAAATCATATGATTTTTGATTGAACCCAAACATGCAAAAATTTATTTAAAGCACAAAGGAATGCATTTTAAATTGACTCAAACTGATTGCATTTAAATGTAAATTATAATTTTGAAGTTTTTTGAAAGAGGGGGGACAAATCCGGCTGCAGTTACACTACTTTGTTTCATTTTTTTTTAAATTGAAAATTTTTATTTCTAGAGGTGAAATAAAAGATAAAGCAACTTTTTTAATTCAATTAAATTTATGTTTTTACTAGAATTAAACAACTCTGTTTCAGGATGTTACATTTGCAATTCTGAGATTTGAAGAACCTTTCAACTGAGATCATTTCATAACCCTTTGCAGGGAGGGTACATATTTCTACGTTTAGATTTTGTTAGCTGGGTGCTCTTTTAGGGAAAATAAATAATTAGAAAAAAACATTAGATAAAAACTACCCAAATTGACGGTCTCCAAAATTCAAAAGCTGGCTAATTATGCCAGGTAACACCTACGAAGCCGCTCTCCGGCATCATTAATGTTCATCTGACTACAGGCAAAGTCTGCAGGTGAAATGGTATCATTTGGAGTTCAACTTAGAGAGAGAGTGATACCAAAGCTGGATTACCTTCTACTTTTCCCGCGAGATGAAATGCTGGAGATGATGCTTCTTCAGCTATGGCGACTTACCTGGAAAAAAACATTGAGAGAAAGAGAAAATATTCCAAATTAAAACCCAATTAAAGTTTATGTCTAATCAAAATTTACGCAGATATTTTTTTTATTGTGGCGGCAAATAACTCTTTGCATTGCTGCATTATTATGTTGCCTGTATGTTTTGCCTCGCAGTCAGTTTAACGAAGAAAATTTATGTGAGAAACGTCGAGATTTTTGCATTTTTTAGCCCAACCTAACCCGCGGTCCGCTTGACTTTGGGCGGGGGGCGGCGAAAGTGTAACCGATTTTGAGAGCTTTTTTTTCAATTAAATTTACCATTTCCAAGCATGCAAGTTAAGGGGAGGGAGGATGAAAACGAGATCGCGGTTTTTTTCTATCTTCTTCTTATTTATTCAACAATTCATTACAGGCCGCACCACTTAATTGGACCAATTAAGTTGATGTATTATCACCGCCACCAGTCCCAGGGGAAGCCACGAACGAAAGTGAAACATTTTTACGGTGTATTAACGGGCACGCGGTGGGTGCTGCTTCCACTTTGGTTTTGGGTTTTTGGGAGTTTTTTTGGTTTGGGCAGGGGGAGAGAAGGGGGGTTTTATTGCGTGTTTTATTCGGTGATTGTGTTTTTTTTCTCGGAGGGAAATTGTTTGGTTAATAAAAAGGGGTGTAAACGATTATGATAGAGCATGGTGATAATATTACACAGAAAATGAAGAAATTCTTTGAAAAAATGATATCCTCTGGGTTAAACGGATTGAAAATTTCCCATTTATATACAGTTTATTAAAGCTCAATGATTTTCGTGGAAGACAATTTAACTAAACCATCCAACACTTCAATTTTTGATTGTATGAATGAAAAAAAACTATTTTTACTATTTTTTCAGATAGCGATACGTTTCTCTCAAAGACTGTGTTTCTGACGTTTTATTTAACACTATATTGCCCAATTTTTTTTTCTAAAATTTTTATTTTTCCCGTGTTTAGAAGGTCATTTTGAGCAAATTTTGTTCTACGAAAAACTTACTTCTCTTGTTTTATGTTTTCCTTGTTTTTTGTTTTTGTATTTTTTTTTGCTTGTTTTTCACATTTTCTGCTCCAGAATGGCACAATTATCATTTAAGTTGTAAAAAAAATGTTTAGAGCATTGTCTGGAGGACTACAAAAATCACTGCATACTTCTTTTTACTTAAAATGTAAGAAATGTTAATAAAAATCAAAGCCAAATTTGACCGCTAAAAAAATACATTTTTAAAACATTGGCAAAGTCACATAAAACAAGCCAAACTTACAACCCTAAATATTTAAAAAAATAAGAGTTTTCTGTTCAACTTTCTTCAATTTCAAACCAAATACAATTTTCATCAAATAAAATTTTAATCCATTCAATCCCTTTTAGCAAGGTGGTTAACGATACCATTATAGCGATAACGATAGTCTATTGTTATCAAGTTTATGTCCCTCGACCAAATTTGAGGAGGAGCAAACAGTAAATATCAAAGTTTAAACTATAAGCCAAAGTTTCAACAGTTGAATGCAAAAAGGTGTTTTAAAATGCATTTTACAAAAGTCTGGTTGTTTTGCACAGATAATAAATTTTATAAAACAATTTGCTTTGACGAAAAACGATGTTTAGAAAATAAAACTTTTTGCAGTACTGTACATTGAAATTTCACAAAAAAAATCAAATGAATTTCAATATGTTCTCAGTTGATTATGCTTCTAATTTCATTTAAATTTTGAAGTCTTTAGAGGAAAAATGTGTCATGATTTTATGTTTGGTTTGGCGCAATTAATTTTAAAATTATCTGTAACGTATTTTTTTTGTTCTAAACTTATTTTTATTAGGTCCTTTTAGGTGCTGTGACCAGGTTTGGACCGAGGAAATTTATTTGCAACGTACTGACTCAATTAAAATAACTTTCCAAAATTCACTTATATCCTGCAAATTTTGCTAAAGCTTCAATAGAGATGATATTTTTTTTTGATAATGTTGTTAGTTTCAATGTATTCAATATCTTTCAGAATAAACTTTTTTTTAAATATTCATATTTTGTAATATGGAACGATTCGAGAATTTATTTTCATTTTCACTACAGTTTTTATAATATACATAATTTATAAAAAAACACCGCCATTTCATCCGATTTGAGCTGTCCTAGACGCAAAAGAAAAATGATTAGATTGGCTTTTTGGGAAAAATAGTAGGAAGTTTCAAAAATCTAGCCTATCATTTGAAAAGGTCGTATGAAAACATAAAATGCTGTTTTAAAGGTCTCGAGACCAAAGAGCCTATATCTGAAAATATTTTTACCTGATTCTCGGAAAATTTTACATAATATGTATAAAAATGGTGAAGTTATGTTTTCAATACTCTGAGTAACGATTTTATGAAAACAAAAACTGGGGTTTTCGACGCGCCTCGCGTGAAATAAGAAAAGAACAAAAACGGCAAAAATCGACTTTTTCACTAAAACTGCAATAACTTGAAAATTTCAACGTTGACCTATACATGTTAGGGTACCAAAAGTTGAGTATTTCAATTACGAAAATTTTGGTATAGGTCATCGCTGAAATTTTGAAGTTATCGCAGTTTTAGTGAAAAAAGTCGACTTTTTCCCGTTTTCGTCATTATTTCGATTTTGCGCGTGGCGCGCCGAAAAATTTAGTTTTTATTTTCAAAAAATCGTATCTTAGAGTATTGAAAACATAACATAACCATTTTTTGATAAATAATGTAAAACTTTCCAAGGAATCCGATAAAAATATTTTCAGACATAGGCTCTTTTGTCCCGGGACCTTCAAAACAGCATATTAAGTTTTCATACGACCTTTTCAAATGTTGTGCTAGATTTTTGAAACTTCTTACTATTTTTTTCAAATAGCCAAACTAATCACCTTTCTTTTGCGTCTAGGACAGCTAAAGTCGGATGAAATGGCGCGGAGAAAAGGTAGTTTTTGCGACAATCGACGAAAATCGCCATTTATCAAACCACCCTAACACGGCGTAGGTTACCCTATAATGGTCAAACAAAAAAATACGGGACTAATTGTTTTGGCCAAGGAACTCCCAGAAAAATTTTGAGCCCAATCGAAGAACTTTTTTTCGAATCATGCTGTTTTCGTGGTGAATTGCTGTAAAACAATGTTAATTTGAGAAAAAAATACACATTTTTTACAGCAAACTTGCTTCGAATTAACTTATATTTAAGTGTAATCAAATTTCATACACAACTTGAGTAAAATTACATCAGAAAGAGGTAAATCTACACTTTTTTTTAGGTTGAATAGCTCGTCGAAAGGGTTTCTAATTTATCATGTTATTTAATGAAGTAATAAATTTATGTAATAAAATACATAATTTGCGAGTAGCAAAGAGGGATCATTTCTTTTTCATTAAAAATGTTTGCATCTTAGTTTTACACTTAAACTACCAAGCGGGCGGAGAACTACACACAAAAAAATAATTCCGAATGTGACATCATTTATGATGTAACACTTTTGCACGATATTAAACATTTAAATTTAAATGCAATTTGATGTAAATTTGAAACAAATTATACGTAAAACATGATTTTACGTGTGATTCAACCGTTTACGTCGAGTTTCAAGTTTACTTCAACTGAGTTTACATGTGATTCATTTTTTCCGTGTCTAGTAAATTCACATATTTTTTTCTGTGTAGATTGGTTCCACATAAAAAAACTAGTTTTTCGCGCTGTTGGCTTTTTAACTGTTAATTTGTTTTTGTCGTCAGCTCAAATTGAATATTAAAAATAATATTTTTTTTTCATCCATATTTATTTTATTGCTGAAAAAGATTGTATCAAATAATTTCTGTTTTAATATGCAGTTTGGATGATTTTTCTACACCCCATTTACCAAAAAAAAAAAAACACCAAGTTTTATTACTTATGGGTCATTCCATCTCAACTGTGCACGAAAAAGTGCAAATTTGAAAATTACCCTCTCCGATCCTGCTCAAATTTGGCAGAGCTGTTGATACTATCAAAACATGTAAGAATCCCGAATTTCATCCAAATCGGACCACCCCCTCCATTTTTGTACCTCCCCAAAAAATCGACTTTTTGGCGATTTTTGACCAAACCTCCTAGTTTCAAACGGCGATAGCTCAGGAACCACAAATCTTAGAGGGTCGTTCTTAGACTCAATTTTGAAGGAAATTGGACGTAGAATCCATTTCCGTGATCAAAATTTAGATTAATTTATTTTTTCTAACTGTATTGCGCAATTGAAAACTTTCAACGGCCGTATCTCAAAACACCCCAACTTATTTTTTTTATTTGACCTCACCATCGTGTTCCCCGGCCAATTTTACATAAGAATCACTTATCGACAGAAATGAATATGTTTTGTTCCAGAGATATCGAATTTTAAAGTTTTGTGTTTTCGAGATTACCTACACAGAAAAAAATATTTCTGTAAATTTACATTATTTATCATGTACCAAAAGGTATCATGATAAATGATGTATATTTACATTAGGTTCATTGGAAATTTACATTATATTCATTGGAAATTTACATTACTTTTGAAAATTTACATTAGTTTTAGAATTTACATTAGATTTGAATTTACATTAGTTCAAATCAACTAATTCTGATTGGCCAATGGGAATGAGAAGCTCGACTTGGATTGTAGTAGGAAAAGGGTGTAACCTATGTTCTATTTTAAAATGAGTGAAACGGGCAGCAAAAGGAAATTATGATTTTAAAAAGTTGTTTCACAGGTAGGGGACGCTTTCTCGTCGACGGCCAAGTGGAATTACGCTGGACTGGAATCGAACGGACGCCGGGTAGAATGTTCGGTGTTACTGCTGCTACCCGCTGCCGACTGAGCCATCTTCGCATTTTATAAACGAGCGGCTAAAGCATCAACTTGTTCAGGGCGAGGCTTAGGCAGTGGGCCAGCGAAGTATGAGAGCGATAGAAAGAGAACCAAATATTACTATTTTTAGTTCGGGTAGTTTTGAAGTCAACGTTTGGCAGAAATACATTGGATATATGATTTACATTAAATAGGAATTTACAGGAAGCCGAACACGGGTAGAAATTCATCAGATTTGAGTTTCCATGCTCAACGTTTCCATTAGATTCATGATTTACATTAGATTTAGATTTACATTGGAGTAATTTCCATGACTTTTTACTCTTTACATCATATTTCAACATTACATTGAGTGAGTTTACATAAGAAACAGTAATTACGTGCTGTGTAAATTTACATATTTTTTTCTGTGTACATTAGCTTCATTCGCCGCATCTGCTAGAAGCACACAGGCGGGCTGATCAATAACTGCTACCTGGTGTTCTGGGAGATAGTTAATTTAATTTATCTTTTTATAATTTTACGCAAATATTTATTCAAATGGCTAATAGGGAAATTCTCGTATGTTTGGCAGGTTAAGTCAAAAGCCGTAATTGCCAATGGTAAACAAAGCCTATTTTGCATCGGTATCCGACCTACTTACGAAAAAACAAATTTCAAAAATGCTTAAGATTGTTCATCAACTCGTCTCTCAAGTGCCCCAAACTGAAAAAAATTAAATCTTGTTACAATTGGGAGAAAAACAAATATTAGTGTCGGAGGTCACGGTGGCTCTTACGGCTTTTTGAAAACTCACCCGAGATTTTCACTATTTAAACAACAAATTTTGCAAAACTTTTGATAGAAACTTGCTTGTTCACTTCTTTCTTATTGAGCTATTTATCACTCGATTTCAGTTGAAAACGCTTTTAATCAGCTGTAATTGAATGCCAAAGCGCTGATATGGCAACATTAGAAGAACGCTGGAATTAGATGCTGTTCCCCTACCTTGATCAATCTATTTTTGTGAAACCGTTGCTAACCGTTTTAGAGAACCTCCGAGGCCATGACTAGGGCCTTTATCATGGGCGGTAGCAAAATAGTACCGTAAACCGGGATGACTTTGATAGGATTTCAATTTGTTTTTAGCATATTTTCCAACAGGTGAGGTTTTTCTCAAGATTGTTATTTTTAAAACATGTACTGGGGTAGACTACACAAAGTCCATGCACTATTTCGGAATAAAAGTTTTTTCAATAATATTTAAAAAAATAGTTACGTTAAAAATTCTTAGTTTTAATTCCGGGGTGACTATCAAGTCATAGTTTTTCTTGTTAAAATCATATTTAAGATGTTCAAACTTTATTTGTACCCTAAATGTGCCATCACTAAAGTAGCTGATATAGTTTTAAGAAAAAAAAACAATGTTTATATTTAGTTAACTAAGTGTATAAGCTTTTAAGCAAAATACATATAAATTTAAGGTAAAATTGTTAAAAAGTCGAAATTTCGCCTAAAATTTGTTAAAACTGGTTTTGTTTATAAAATTATCGATTTATTTTGCATTTTTTTACAGAATTTGAAGCACGAATCACAAGTTTTCACATTTTAGATGAAATTTATTTAACTGAAATTGCTTATAAATTTGGAGATTATTTTTAAATGGTGTTTCAAAAACACATATTATTTATTATTTACAAATTTATTTAACCTTCTCCTAGTGGAAAATTGTCCAAAGAATCCGAAAATGCATTCCGTTTTCCGATTAAAAATCATGTTCATTGAGAAAATCATGACTTTTTGAGAAGTTTAAAATAATGACTTTCATCAACATTTTCTTAACTATAGTTAACTAACTATTTAAACTTGTTAAAATTTTATGAAAAGTTCTTCTTGAGATACTTTGAACACTTCTCTACCACGGTCAGTATGTTTCTAAACCGTTCCTTACGTATTTTAATTGTACTCTTCATTTTGCGGAAAAATCGCAACCCTATCAAAGTCACCCCGGCTATCAAAGTCACCCCGTTTTACGGTACCATTCAGCAAAAACCCCAAAAACTGCTTTATTATTATTATAGTTTATTATTGACACTTTACCATAATTTGGCAAATCTCATTTATGGGTTAAAAGATTGATCATATTAAATCAATTTTTATATTGTGAGCCAGCTCCATTTGATTAAAAGATGATTTTGGTCAAGGTACATTTTATTTAAAAAAAATCCTTTATACGTGAGGACAGCAGCCGTATTGTGTTCCAAGAATGACAGAAGAAAAAAAACACTGTTGTTCGGACGATGTCGAAATCATCGCAACAAAATTTGGGGAATTAGTCGCTTTGCAGCAGATCAAACTTTGTGATTTTCTTACATTTTTCAGTTTTATACTTTACAGAAATCCTTTTCCTTCTCCTTGTGATCGTCCTTCACTAGAGTACAACAAATCAACAAATTTTATTCATTTTAATTCATATTTTTAACTCAATAATGTATCGTGCACTTATTGTTCAGTGTTACTAACAAGATTAATTGCATTTTGCATCGGAATCCAATTCTGCCCTTTACTGTGTGTCGTTATTGCTCTGTCCTGTGGGTTAGCACAGAAATTCACTTCATTCATTGTTTTTAACAGATAAATATTCGCGATTAAACTCCAGTTTCCTACAGTGTTATACAGTTAATTTTTGCCCAATTTGATAAAGATTATTTATGATGAAATATTATTTCAATAAATGACCAGGTAGCAGTTATTGATCAGCCCGCCTGTGTGATTCTAGCAGATGCGACGAATGAAGCTAATGTAGGCAATCTCGAAAACACAAAACTTTAAAATTCGATATCTCTGGAACAAAACATATTCATTTCTGTCGATAAGTGATTCTTATGTAAAATTGGCCGGGGAACACGATGGTGAGGTCAAATAAAAAAAATAAGTTGGGGTGTTTTGAGATACGGCCGTTTAAAGTTTTCAATTGCGCAATACAGGTAGAAAAAATAAATTAATCTAAATTTTGATCACGGAAATGGATTCTACGTCCAATTTCCTTCAAAATTGAGTCTAAAACCGACCCTCTAAGATTTGTGGTTCCTGAGTTATCGTCGTTTCAAACTAGGAGGTTTGGTCAAAAATCGCCAAAAAGTCGATTTTTTGGGGAGGTACAAAAATGGAGGGGGTGGTCCGATTTGGATGAAATTCGGGATTCTTGCATGTTTTGATAGTATCAACAGCTCTGCCAAATTTGAGCAGGATCGGAGAGGGTAATTTTCAAATGCTGTTCCGCTTCAGATGGAATGACCCTTATGCAAAATAAAACTGCAAATCACTAAATCCCCTTTGGAAGCATGTAATCACCAATCTTTACGCAAACCGGCCAATAATACGATCTTAATAAAATGCATGATCTAACCCACAAATAGAAACAATAAAAATTAAAAATAAACCCTCTTGTCACCCGAGATTGCCCCAACGTATCGCACCCAGACAGCCAGGAGCCATCGACCGAGTCATAAACCAAGGTATAAATTGGAGGAAGCAAAAAAAAAAAGAAACAAAAATCAGGAAAGCAAAAACCGGACACCTTCCGCGTAATACCTTGACCAGTTGAGAGAAAAAAGGTGTAACAAAAAATGAGCAAAATTACCATCCTCACCTGTTTGCTCGCCCCCTCCCCTGAGGGCATGTGAGTGTGAGGTGGTCACCGTATGGTAATTAAGTGAACGCAATGGCTGGGTTAGGGGAGGGAGGTGTAAATGAATGAAAAATTGTCGTGGTTGAATGGGGTGGGGAGAGGAAAGAAAAGAAATTAATATGCACTAGTCAAAAATCTTTTTCAGATTATTTTTTTTTTCTCAAAATTTTGGATTCAACAATATATTGATGTACAAAAGCATTTTTTTCACCGGTTGCCAGCTAGTCTGAGAGAGTAATTAGCTTGCGTCATTTGGCAGAGGAGAATGCCGCTGCAGCTTCTTCCCTCAAGTTCCCCTTTAAAATCGATCGATGGCCAAGTGGAAATTTTACAATGAGCAGCAAAAAAAAAGCAGTCTCGATAAGAGGCTTGCGGGAGCACGGAAGGTGTAGAAAAGTCAAGTGGAGAAATGATTGGGGATGGCTGACGGAAGGGGATTTATTATTATTTAAGTTAGGCTGGTACAAACTATTTTTAAATGTTTTTGTCATCCCTCCTTTTATGATTGGCCCGAAAAATCAGGGGGCAATTTTTTTGTTGCAACTTCGTCGTGAAACCACTTACGAAACAGCCTACTTTTCTGTACCAAAAATAACAGAATTGAAAAGTAACCCATTTCAAAACAAATATTGAAAAGTTATACTTTTCAACATTTTTTTAAATTTAACTATTCATTGACTCAATTCATGAACATTTATCCTATAATTTTGTATAAATGGTGTTTTCGGAATTGCAAAAAACGTTGTTCGTTACAAAACTTTATATTTTTAAACTACTATTTTCAAAATAAAACTACAAAACTTTGATGGATATTAAAGTGCAATCAGCAGAAATCAAAGAACCCTGCGTTTGGAATCATTTTAGTATGTTTGGGTTTATTAAAAAATCCATCGAATTTAGAAAAAAAATTATGTACATTACCACAAAAAAATTTTCGTTAAATCTTAAATTTTTTGAAATCTAATGAATGTAAAAAAATTTAACTAGTGTAAAATGCATTTCAAAAAACTTTTATCGTTTAAATGTCGAGAGAATGATTTATTATTTAATATTTCATACTTTAAAACAGGTTTTAAAAACATCGATCGCCAATATTTGAGAAAATGTTGGCAAACTATTCAAGAAAATTTCAACTCAAAAAGTTCTTTGATTTCGTTTAAAAAGTATTTACAACGGCCTAAATCATGTTTCCAATTTGAAGACAATTTATATTTTTCCAATTGAGCAATTCTCTACCAAAACCGGAAATGGATTTTATTTGTATTTTTTGATTTGGCTCAAATTTTGTGGAGGCCTTCCCTATGATCAAATATGCTATTTTGTGTCATTGGTTCACCCATACAAGTCTCCATACAATTTTGGCAGCTGTCCATACAAAAATGGTATGTAAATATTCAAACAGCTGTAACTTTTGAGTGAATTTTCTGATCAATTTGGTGTCTTGGGCAAAGTTGTAGGTATTGTTGAGGACTTTTGAGAAAAAAATAGGTACACGGAAAAAAATTTGCAGATTTTTTTATCAACTTTTTTTCACTAAAACAAAATTTCCCAAAATACATATTTTTTGATTTTCGAGATTTTTTTATATGTTTTAGGGGAAAAAATCCGTAACTTTTGAGCCATAGAGAAACATGGTCAAACAATCTTCCCCGAGTTATGAATTTTTGAAAAAATAGTGATTTTTGGAAATGATCAGAAAATTCACTCAAAAGTTACAGCTGTTTGAATATTTACATACCATTTTTGTATGGACAGCAGCCAAAATTGTATGGAGACTTGTATGGATGAGCCAATCACACAACATAGTTTATTTGGTCATAGGGAAGGCCCCCACAAAGTTTGAGTCAAATAAAAAAATACAAAAAATAAAAATGGTCGAAATCGGCCGATTTCGTAGAGAGTTGCTCAGGGGTAAGAAAACTTTTTTCAAAAAACTTCAAAACTTTAATGGAAATTTAAGTGCAATCAGCTGAAATCAATTTTAAAAGGGGAAAGTAGTCAGCATTTAGAATCATTTTATCAAGTTTATGTTTATTCAAAAACCGATTGAATTTTTGAAAACCACAAAAAGTTTTTTTTCGCTTTGTTTTTGTTTTCGTAAAACCTTACATTTTTCTAAAACTAATGAAAGTTCCAAACAATTGAAATAGTGTTATATATATTTTAAAACACCTTTTTCCATTCGAATGTGGAGGCAATGGCATGTTATTTCAATTTTATATTTCATCAACGTAAAAGGTCTTTGATTTCGTTTAAAAAGCCGACATAAATTTCAAAAATATTTACAACGGCCTAAATCATGTTTCCAATTTGAAGAAAAGTCATATTTTTCAATTTCAGTCATCAGATTTTATAAAATTTACAATTTAAAATTTAATCAAATTGATATACCTTTTTTTGTTTGTTTTGTTCTAGATTTTTTTTAATTACCATTGCGTCATGGTATTCTATGTACATGAGATCTTTTTTTAAAGTAAGTGAGATTTTAGGGGGGAAATCAGGTGTTTTTCAATAATTTGAAGCCTTAAACGGTGATAAGATAGAAGATAGAAGAGACTATTGCGTAAAATTGTACGCATGATTTATGGCGTATTTTTCTAGAAAAAAAAAACACTAAAAAAGTTTTAAAAACTCTGCCATTTTCCGTTACTTGACTGTATTTTTTTTTTTTGGAACATGCCATTTTAGGGGAAATTTAGTGTACTTTTCGAATCTACATTGACCCAGAAGGATAAGTTAATCATTTGCAGGGTTATTTTTAGAAAGTAATAATGTTTTACAAAGTTGTAGAGTAGACAATTATACAAATTTTGTTAAACAAACATGAGTAGTTTGCTTGGAAACATCACGAGTTAACGCGATTTTACGAAAAAAAATGTTTTGAATAAGTTACTTTTTGCGTTTCTCTTTGTTTCGCCATAATCAACAACGGCCAACCTTTTCAAAACTATTTTTCGTAAAATCGCGATAACTCGTGACGCTTATAAGCAAACCCCTTATGTTTGCATGTATTTTTTTGTAATTGTCTGCTCTAAAACTTAGTAGAACATTGTTACATTCTAAAAAATAATCCTGCAAAGTTAGAAATTTTAAAATGATTTTTTTTTCTAAATAAAAAAATTACCCTTCTGGATCAATGTAGATTTCAAATGTACATTAAATTTCTCTTTAAATGTTACAAAAAAAATTAAAGTCGAGTAACGAAAAGTGGCAGACTTTTAATAACTTTTAAAGTGTTTTTTTTTTTATGAAAAATAGTTTTTTTTTGAATTCTAAGTACGCCATCAAATCGGGCGTACAATTTTACATAATAGTTCATTTGACACCAAATTTCAATCCCATCACCATTGCGACCCTTCCTTTTTTGAACATGCGAAAAAAGTGGTGTTTTTCAATAAATGCTGCAAATTATTGAAAAACACCTCTTTTTTCGCATGTTCAAAAATGGAAGGGGTCGTACCACCCCTTCGTCACGAGATATCAAAAAACGGACCTCGGAGTCGTGATTAGGGACAAAAGTTACCCCTTAGAGCAAAGTTTCACGCAAATCGAAGAGGGTCCGGGGAAACTGCTGTGTGAGTTGGCGGAGAATTACCCACATACTATTTGTGGAAAAAATAACAAATTTCAATAAAATCTTTAAAAATCCCGATGTGCTACTGGTATGTCTAATCTGTGTTTCCAAAACTCAAAATTAGAGAAAAGCTTAAAAGTGCTGAATTGCTAAAGCAAAAAAAAAATCTAAATGCAGTGTTTACAATCGAGTGTACCCATTTTTATTCCAAAAATTATATTTTTAGCAGTCTTTTTTCAGAATATTACTATGCAAGCCTTTTTCAGCCAATTTTTTAAATATTCAAAATCAAAACAGCAGGAAAGCCCAAGCCATTGTCAAAAAAGCCTTCAAAAAATAAATAAATGATTTCCTGTTAAAAGAAAAAAGTAAAAAAAAATATAAATTTATTAATTTATAAAATTTTATTAGAGTATAAATTATAAAAAATAATATAAGAATTTTCAAAGAACCATTCTATTTTAAGTTTGTTGCTAATATGATTTCCTACATTTGAGCAATAATTGTTTTTTTTAATATCACCTTTGGTAGGACTAAAAAAATATAGTTTTTTAACGATTTACATAAAAATTAATTTAATAACTTAGTAAGAGCCAACAAATTTAATGGAAATTTGACCCTTTCAAACAAAATGCTTAAAAAATCATAAGAAAAATAACAAGCACTAGTTACCATTCAAATTGAGCACTTGAGCTCGTGTATCGTTGTATCCAGTAAGTGGCGCCGTTGTTTTGCATAAATTTACAAATGCATAAAAGTCACCAGCCAGCCCAGCCATCCATTAATGGATGCAAGTCACATCGCTTGACGCTTCTGTAATTGAGAAAGGCTTTCCTTGAGCACGAAACACGCGAAATGCAATGCCATTCAAATTACTTCCCATCGTGCATCGTGAATGAGCAACTCTGTGACGAACAACGAACGATGCAAACCGCCAGCAGCCTGGAAGTGCATCAGTAATAAAAAAACAGTGGAAAGTAACAAGACTTTATGACACGGACGGATGCCTTTTTAAAGGACCATTTTTCAAGTTTACGATCACCGATCATGCTAAATGGTTTGGCTCGGGGTGGCCATTGCCATTGTGTCGTGTAATTGTTGAGGGGGACATCGAAAACAACCTGTAATTTGTGCACGTTGAATTTTATCGAGCGAATTTTTGATCATTTTTATGTAATTTTCCACACAAAATACAACAATACAATGTTGAAGGTTCAGCCAACAGCCACAAAAGCATCGCAAAGTCATTTATCTAAACGTAATGGAAAGTATTGACATTGCATGATACAACGCGCGACAGATCATAAAATAATTGATATGTATTTGCAAAACACACCAGTTAGCCAACCAGCCTGGCCGGAGGAACCTGTTATCGGGTCTTCAGGTTCACTTGACATTGCACGGTGTGGTTCGGTCGAGGCCACCATGCCGTGCGCCAAACACGGGCTCCTTAATGTACGATTGCTGTTGTCGCACATGTAATAGAGAGATGAAAGATGGTTACAATGACGTTGGCGACGACGCGTGCTCTTAACCTTCAATTGAAGCATTGGAACATAGTTGTAGAAATAATGGAAGTTTGATAAGGTGGAAAATTGACAAAATACACTAAATTCAATTAATGTTGTTAAAGAGATAAGGTGGCAAGAACAGCAAACGATAATGATAACAAGTTATTGAGAATATCAGAATGTAAAAAAAACCCACACAGGTCAAGAAAAAAAACTTGGAAATATAGCTGAGCTGGCACGATTCAATATTACGCCCATTTTAAATGTTAGTCTTGATTTAAAATTTTTGAAAATATTGTATTCGAAAAGATCGGAAAATTTTACGAATGTTTCATGTTTTAACATTGTAAATCGGACCATTAGTTGCTGAGATATCGTCGTTATAAAATGGTGAGTTGTTTGAGTGAGACTTAGAAAACATTAATTTTCCTGTTTTTTAACCTTTGCATGGCAATATCTCAGCAACTATGGGTCGTATCAACAAAGTTCAATAGAGCAAAATATAGAGAATTTTCTCAGCTTTTCAAAAATATTTTTTTCAAAGGTGGGAAAACATGGTCACTAATTTAAAAAAACGAAATACTGCGACTATTTTCAAAAAAGTTACCTAAAAAGGGTTATAACTTGAAAACGGTGCACTTTATCAAAAATTCACTAAAGTACTTTTTGATTGCAAATTCGATTTTACATCGAAAAATAAAGTTGTAAAATTTTTGCGACCAATATTCGATTTTTTTTTAAAATTTGTATTGATTCAAAAAATCATAACTCGGTCAAATATTTTTTGCCCATTCTGGAAATTTCTGAAAACATATCAAAAAATAAAAAAAAAATAAAAATAGTGTTTTTTTTTGCAAATCAAGTTTTAGTGACAAAAAGTTAAATTAAAAATCACCAAATTTTTTTTCACCGTGTATCATTTTTTTTCAGTGTAGTCCATATCCATACCTACAACTTTGCCGAAGACACCAAATCGATCAAAAACTTCCTTCAAAAGATACAGATTTTTGAATTTTCACATTTCATTTTTGTATGGACAGCTGACAAATTTGTAAGGAAAATTATATGGACAAACTAATTATGCAAAATGGCTTCTTTGGGCATACCGAAGGCACCAAAAAAGTTTCAGCCGGATTAAAAAATACAAAAAAAAATCGAATGACTGAAATCTCAGAGAATTGCTCATATGTAATCTTTAACATGCATTCTGTTGTTTATTTTTTGCATTATCTGGTAGTTTCGGGACGATTCTACAATCTCCAATCACTATTTTTTGCATATTTGGGGGAATTCCGTAATTTTTCAAACATGTATACTGCCCATGTTCGCATAAATGTCCCATATGCAAAAACAGCCAACTGAGAAAAACGCATTTGAAGTTTGTCCCATGCATAAGGCTACGTGTTAAATTTTCGCGAAAAAAACTGGATTTCCTCCTGATTTCTAGAACAAAGTACTGGATGTTATATGCTCTTTTGAAAGAGCACACAATTTTGAACAAAACTGCATCAATAACTCGAAATCGATGAAAATGCATATGGGACATTTATGCGAAAATGGTCGATTTTTAATTATCTGTTTTTTTTACAAAAATTCAATGTCCCAAACAAGTATTTTTTTTTATTTTCGAGGTTTTTTGATATGTTTGAAGTATGATCATAACATCTGCCGCCAAGTTATAATTTTCAGAAAAATGGTGATTTTTCGAAAAATCTAAATTTCATTCATAAATTTTTTTACCATTTTTAATATAGAATTGAATTTGCAATCGAAAGATACTTTACATATTTTTTTATTTAGGGCAACGTTTTCAAGATATAGTAACCATTAGTAACCATTAGTGAACATTTCTGAAATTATTTTTTAAGTTTAAAAAAATTGCTATAAAATTGTCTAAAAGACATTGGACTTCTGGTTGCTGAGATACAGCGGCTGAAAGAAATAGAAACAGGAAAATTGATTTTTTTTTTCTAAGTCTCACCCAAACAACCCTCCATTTTCTAATGTCGATATCTTTGGTCCGATTTTCAATGTTGTGAATAAATATGAAATATTCGTGAAATTTACGATCTTTTCGAAAACAATATTTTGTTTTTTTTTAAACAAGACTAGCATTTTAAAAAAGCCAAACAATTTTAATATTTGGCGGCAGATTATTTTACCATACTTCTCTATGGCTCAAAAATTACGGGTTTTGGTCCCCCAAAACACATCACAAAATCTCTAAAATCCAAAACATACATTGTAATTGAGTTTTTGTAAAAAAAAGTTATTTAAAAAATCGGCAAATATTTTTCCGTGCACCTAGTTTTTCGGAATATTCCTTAACAATACGTACAACTTTGCCGAATTGATAAAAAAAAATCATTCATATTTACGTACCATTTTTCAATGAACAGCTGCAAAAATTGTATGGGGACTTGTATGGGTGAACCAATGACACAAAATAACTTCTTTGGTCATAGGAAAGGCTCCAACAAAGTTTAAGCTTAATAAAAAAATATGAAATTTTAGAAAAAAGGTCATAACATTTTTTTCAAATTTAATTTATATTTGCTTGCTTCAACCTTAACTATACTGAAAAATTGAACGATTTTTTTTTTAAATTTCTGATCATTGCATTAAAAAACAAAATTAAATTTCTGCTTTGCTTTGATGGCAAGTTTTTTGGATATTTGAAAAAAACAGCGAAGGTAAAAATTTGTTTAGATATAACAAGTATCTATAGAAATAAAGTGCTTTTTAAAAAGAAAAAAAAAACATTGTCTAGTTTAGGATCATTTAGCTCAAATATAACCCCAAAAATGCTCTTAAGTAATTTTTAATCGATGCTATCTTATGCTAACTGGATAGGAATCCCAGCAAGCTTAATACACAAAAGCACAGAGGCATCGTAATGTTAACGTGAGAAAATTAGAAAAATATAAGGCAATGTTTTTGTCCGTCATTCGATTATTCGAAGTTAAGAGTTCGGAAATTTAAAATTTATTGAAGTGTTGTTTTTTTTGTGCAAAGGTGAAATTCTTTTTACTTTTAAACCTTTTTTTTATAAAATTTAAATATTTTCGCTTTACTCAGTCTTTAAGAAAGGACTTTTTAATGTGCGTAGATTCATCAAAGGCAGGAAGCCTCAGATAAAAAAAAATCCGACATCTGATGCCTCGAGCACCATAGCTGAAAAGTAACTTTTCCAATCTTGGTTTTAGTTTTTGCCCCTTTTAAGCGTCGGTCGTCTGCCGTTGTAGTAGACGTTTTAGAGAAAAAAAAATACAAACATTACCACCGTTTAGTACATACTAGTTACCTCTTGGCAGTACTAACTCTCGCCCATGTGTTCGATTTGCACTGCGTTGTTATTGATGAGTGATGTGGACGCTGAAAAAAAAAGAATCTTTGCGAAGGGGGAAAAAAGGTGACTGGTTTGAAGCTTTCCAGCTTAACTGGTTCGATTTATTTTCACCATTTTTTGTTTTTGCTGGTTGGAAATGTTGGTTTAGCCGAGATATTTTACAATGTTGGTAATCGTCTAGACGAGTTGGACGTGATTTGATAATTAATGTTTACTTTACTTTTAATCAGAATTGATGATTTTCCAGTTATGTAAATTTATTCAAACAGAAAGTTTCACACCCGTTTCAGATCCAATAACCTCCGCAGCCCAATCTTGCATAACGTAATGAATACCTCTCATCGCTGAACGGATGCCCATTACAAGGCTCATATCGCCAAATAAGTACATCCAATTTCACCCCTAGCGAGAGAGAGAAAGAGCGAGAAGCATGGGGTCATTCATCAAAACTCGAACCGTACTTATCCATCGATCATCTGCGATCATGACATTGCGCGGCTTCTCTTCCTACTCCAAGTTGCGATGCAAGACAAGCCCCCCAAAAAACGACCACGACGACGACCAGTTGCAGCCACCGAGGCTTCAACGCGTTGTTGCCTCTAGCCGTATTGAAAGTGAAATTGAATTTCGCACACGCAAACTCACCAACACACACATTTTACTGCGTTAAGTAATTTCTCCTCACTTCCCTGCCTTTTTCGGGAAATTTATGGGGTCGAACGGAGGTATAGTGTGAGAGAAGGAGGGGAGAAGTGCATTTGATGATCGAGGTGATGATGATGATGATCGCATCGCAACGAAGTTATCCAAAGTTGGACAAAGTTGGGAATGGCCGCCGCCGGCAAAACATGGCTTTGTAATAGTGGACATTGCACTGGGATAGTGGGATTTTTGAGGGTTAGAAATGGTCATGGAAGAAGTCAAAAATGTCAAAAATGTCAAAAATGTCAAAAATGTCAAAAATGTCAAAAATGTCAAAAATGTCAAAAATGTCAAAAATGTCAAAAATGTCAAAAATGTCAAAAATGTCAAAAATGTCAAAAATGTCAAAAATGTCAAAAATGTCAAAATGTCAAAATGTCAAAAATGTCAAAAATGTCAAAATGTCAAAATGACGAAAATGTCGAAAATGTCAAAAAAATGTCAAAATGTCAAAATGTTAAAAATGTCAAAAATGTCAAAATGTCAAAATGTCAAAATGTCAAAATGTCAAAAATGTCAAAATGTCAAAATGTCAAAAATGTCAAAAATGTCAAAATGTCAAAAATGTCAAAATGTCAAAATGTCAAAATGTCAAAATGTCAAAATGTCAAAATGTCAAAATGTCAAAAATGTCAAAATGTCAAAATGTCAAAATGTCAAAAATGTCAAAAATGTCAAAACTGTCAAAATGTCAAAAATGTCAAAATGTCAAAATGTCAAAAATATCAAAATGTCAAAAATGTCAAAATGTCAAAATGTCAAAATGTCAAAATTTCAAAAATGTCGAAAATGTCAAAAATATCAAAAAGTCAAAAAGTCAAAAAGTCAAAAATGTCAAAATGTCAAAATGTCAAAATGTCAAAAATGTCAAAAATGTCAAAATGTCAAAATGTCAAAATGTCAAAATATCAAAATGTCAAAATGTCAAAAATGTCAAAATGTCAAAATGTCAAAATGTCAAAATGTCAAAATGTCAAAATGTCAAAAATGTCAAAATGTCAAAATGTCAAAATGTCAAAATGTCAAAAATGTCAAAATGTCAAAATGTCAAAAATGTCAAAAATGTCAAAAATGTCAAAAATGTCAAAAATGTCAAAAATGTCAAAAATGTCAAAAATGTCAAAAATGGCAAAAATGGCAAAAATGTCAAAAACGACAAAAAAGTCAAAAAATGTCAAAAATGTCAAAAATGTCAAAAATGTCAAAAATGTCAAAAATGTCAAAAATTTCATAGAATGTCATAAAATGTAAAAAATTCAAAAATTATCAAAATGATCAAAATGATCAAAATGATCAAAATGATCAAAATGATCAAAATGATCAAAATGATCAAAATGATCAAAATGATCAAAATGATCAAAATGATCAAAATGATCAAAATGATCAAAATGATCAAAATGATCAAAATGATCAAAATGATCAAAATGATCAAAATGATCAAAATGATCAAAATGATCAAAATGATCAAAATGATCAAAATGATCAAAATGATCAAAATGATCAAAATGACCAAAATGACCAAAATGATCAAAATGATCAAAATGATCAAAATGATCAAAATGATCAAAATGGTCAAAATGATCAAAATGATCAAAATGATCAAAATGATCAAAATGATCAAAATGATCAAAATGATCAAAATGATCAAAATGATCAAAATGATCAAAATGATCAAAATGATCAAAATGATCAAAATGATCAAAATGATCAAAATGACTTAAATGATCAAAATGATCAAAATGATCATAATGATCAAAATGACTAAAATAACCAAAATGAACAAAATGACCCAAATGACCAAAATGACCACAATGACCAAAGTTGCAAAAAAAAAGTTTTTTATGTGTTTTATAAATAAATTTTAAACATCTTATTTCCACACTGTCCACGGGTAATTTCTGCAAACTCACATAGGTAACCGGTTCCCGCGCGCCAGACGTCTTCAGGTGGCCAACTCTTCCTCAAACCTTTCCCACCGAACCTTGTCCCGCAAGTGCCCCGTCAGTGGTGACAATAAACTCGCGTAACTGGAGACTGCCGCCGCAGGTCTCCGTTTGCGCACAGATTTGCACAGGTGATAAAACGTTGAAGTTTAAGGCTCAGGTGGGGAAGGACGCGTGGTGCGACGCATACGAATACGCAATGCTGTGGATTGCCCAGGGGCAACCTACGAGGATTGTGGACAACGCTGTCGATGGGAAATTAAACAGTCACAAATCGACGTTTCCTTATGGTTGGGAAAACGGAAATACATAAAATTTAAAGTTGAGTTATTGATTGGGCTCAGGCTATTACACGGTTTGGTCAGATGATTTGAGAAGAGAAAATGTTGGGGGTTTTGTGGAAAATAAACAAACAATAGCTCAAGATTGAATCAAGAAGAAAGTTTTTGTTAAGTTCAAATACAATTCAATCTGTCAAATATCATGTAAATATAAGATTTTACATATGATTTGATGTAAAATTTCATGTAAATTGCAACTAAATCTACATGATTTGACATGTAACATTTTTATCAGTAAATAACATTTCACCGAATAATCACACCGCTGATCTCAATCTACACCAGTCCACTACTCAATTTGAAGATTTCAATCTTCTCACTCAAATTGTAACACACTTTGAACTGTTCTTTTTTTTCGGCGTACATTTTGACCACCTCGTCACAAACGGACCCATTAATCCATCAATCAAAGTGTCAATCCCGTCAGTGAGTGTGACCAGTGCTGCCAGCTGCTGCTGCGCGGGAGCTGTGAGAAAACCCCCGCCTCGTGGTTATGTTTTGTTTGTTTGCAGGTTAGACTAAACAACACAACCCACCCAAATCGACGGCGAAGAAGAAGAAAAAAGAGCATGGGAAATTTTCGGTTTTCGGTTTCTGACCGACTGATTTCGAGCTAGAGACTTGACTAGGTTAGGTTTACAGTTACGGATTTTAATGAGATATTAATCGGAACGCGTGTCAAGCTTTGTTTTGGGAGTTTCTTCCGGTTTTGAACCTTTCAAAGGTTTAATTTGTTAAGGTAACAACCGTCATGAGGTTTTGGAGAAACCCTTTTGGTGGTCGTAATTCCAATTTATGATATAACCTGCTACTGAAATAATGATACATTGGTACACTTAATTTCCCAGTTCGAATTTATAGTTTGTACACAGTTAGTTTGATAAAGCTTGAATTGAAAAATCTGTCAAACGGATACTTGTAATTTTGAAAACTGAAAAGTCTGTAAAGCACAGAATCTCTATAAGTGGCATGATTGCTCACAAATCAAAAGTCTAGTCAAGTCTTCCGAGGGCATCAGCATTTCGAGCTGCTCTTTCTCTTGAATACCTCATGTTCGTACGTGACAATCGTGCATCAGTCAAGCGCGAGTCTCGTAGCTAGTGGGTAGATACTTGTAGTAACTCTGTCAAGACGGCTACAAAACGGCCACAAATTTGTGCTCAGCTGTCTCGATCTTGGACACGAATTAACGTTTCATTTCGTTTTGAAGAGCACATTCAGTTGCCTTTAAAATATTTTTGTTGAATAGCTTGAATCTATTTTGCTTATAATTTAAAATAGAAAAAAAAAATTCAACAATTCGTTTTAAAGAGTCCAAGAAGTCAAATAATAGTCGAAAAAGTTGAAAAAAATATTCTAAAAAGCAAAAATAAAAGTAAAAAAAATAGTCTAAAAAGTCTAAAACGTCCAAAACGTCTAAAAAGTCTAAAAATCTAAATAATCTAAAAAGTCTAAATATTCTAAAAAGTCCTAAGGTCTCAAAAGTCTCAAAAGTCTAGAAAGTCTAAAAAGTCTAAAAAGTCTAAAAAGTCTAAAAAGTCTAAAAAGTCTAAAAAGTCTAAAAAGTCTAAAAAGTCTAAAAAGTCTAAAAAGTCTAAAAAGTCTAAAAAGTCTAAAAAGTCTAAAAAGTCTGAAAAGTCTAAAAAGTCTAAAAAGTCTAAAAAGTCTAAAAAGTCTAAAAAGTCTAAAAAGTCTAAAAAGTCTAAAAAGTCTAAAAAGTCTAAAAAGTCTAAAAAGTCTAAAAAGTCTAAAAAGTCTAAAAAGTCTAAAAAGTCTAAAAAGTCTAAAAAGTCTAAAAAGTCTAAAAAGTCTAAAAAGTCTAAAAAGTCTAAAAAGTCTAAAAAGTCTAAAAAGTCAAAAAAGTAAAAAAAGTCAAAAAAGTCAAAAAATTCAAAAAAGTCAAAAAAGTCAAAAAAGTCAAAAAAGTCAAAAAAGTCAAAAAAGTCTAAAAAGTCTAAAAAGTCTAAAAAACTAAAAATTGTGAAAAGTCTAAAATTGAAAAAAGGCAAAAAAGTAAAAAAAGTCAAAAAAGGCAAAAAAGTTAAAAATAATCAAAAAAGTAAAAAAATTCAAAAAGTCAAAAGTAAAAAAAGTCAAATATTCAACAAGTCAAAAAATTCGAAAAGTCAAAAATGAAAAAAATAGGTCAAAAATTCAAAAAGTCTACAAAAAGTCGAAAAAGTAAAAAAAAAACTCAAAAAGTCAAAAAAAGAAAAAAAGATAAAAATTCAAAAAGTCAACAAAAAGTCGAAAAAGTAAAAAAACTCAAAAAGTCAAAACGTCAAAAAAGTCAAAATGCAAAAAAAAAATCAAAAATGTAAAAAAAGTAAAAAAAGGTCAAAAAAGTAAAAAAAGTCAATAAAGTCAAAAAAGTCAAAAAAGTAAAAAAAGTCAAAAAAGTCAAAAAAGTCAAAAAAATCAAAAAAGTCAAAAAAGTCAAAAAAGTCAAAAAAGTCAAAAAAGTCAAAAAAGTCAAAAAAGTCAAAAAAGTCAAAAAAGTCAAAAAAGTCAAAAAAGTCAAAAAAGTCAAAAAAGTCAAAAAAGTCAAAAAAGTCAAAAAAGTCAAAAAGTCAAAAAGTCAAAAAGTCAAAAAGGCAAAAAAGTCAAAAAAGTCAAAAATTCAAAAAGTCAAAAAAGTCAAAAAGTCAAAAAAGTCAAAAAAGTCAAAAAGTCAAAAAGTCAAAAAGTCAAAAAAGTCAAAAAGTCAAAAAAGTCAAAAAAGTCAAAAAGTCAAAAAATTCAAAAAGTCAAAAAAGTAAAAAAGTCAAAAAAGTCAAAAAAGTCAAAAAGTCAAAAAGTCAAAAAGTCAAAAAGTCAAAAAGTCAAAAAGTCAAAAAAGTCAAAATAGTCAAAAAAGTCAAAAAAGTAAAAAAGTCAAAAAGTCAAAAAAGTCAAAACGTCAAAAAGTAAAAAAATAAAAAAGTCAAAAAAAAAAAAAGTAAAAATCAAAAAGTAAAAAAGTAAAAAAATCAAAAAGTCAAAAAAGTCAAAAAGTCAAAAAGTCAAAAAGTCAAAAAAGTCAAAAAGTCAAAAAGTCAAAAAGTCAAAAAAGTCAAAAAGTCAAAATAGTCAAAAAGTCAAAAAGTAAAAAAGTCAAAAAGTCAAAAAGTCAAAAACGTCAAAAAAAAAAAAATAAAAAAGTCAAAAAGTAAAAAAGTAAAAAAATCAAAAAAGTAAAAAAAAGTAAAAAAAATCAAAAAAGTCAAAAAAGTCAAAAAAGTCAAAAAAGTCAAAAAAGTCAAAAAAGTCAAAAAAGTCAAAAAAGTCAAAAAAGTCAAAAAAGTCAAAAAAGTCAAAAAAGTCAAAAAGGCAAAAAAGTCAAAAAAGTCAAAAAATTCAAAAAAGTCAAAAAAGTCAAAAAAGTCAAAAAAAGTCAAAAAAGTCAAAAAAGTCAAAAAAGTCAAAAAAGTCAAAAAAGTCAAAAAAGTCAAAAAAGTCAAAAAAGTCAAAAAAGTCAAAAAATTCAAAAAAGTCAAAAAAGTCAAAAAAGTAAAAAAATAAAAAAGTCAAAAAGTAAAAAAGTAAAAAAATCAAAAAGTAAAAAAGTAAAAAAATCAAAAAGTCAAAAAGTCAAAAAGTCAAAAAAGTCAAAAAGTCAAAAATCAAAAAAGTAAAAAAGTAAAAAAATCAAAAAGTCAAAAAGTCAAAAAAGTCAAAAAAGTCAAAAAAGTCAAAAAAGTCAAAAAAGTCAAAAAAGTCAAAAAAGTCAAAATAGTCAAAAAAGTCAAAAAAGTAAAAAAAGTCAAAAAAGTCAAAAAAGTCAAAAACGTCAAAAAAGTAAAAAAAAAATAAAAAAAGTCAAAAAAGTAAAAAAAAGTAAAAAAATCAAAAAAGTAAAAAAAAGTAAAAAAAATCAAAAAAGTCAAAAAAGTCAAAAAAGTCAAAAAAGTCAAAAAAGTCAAAAAAGTCAAAAAAGTCAAAAAAGTCAAAAAAGTCAAAAAAGTCAAAAAAGTCAAAAAAGTCAAAAAGGCAAAAAAGTCAAAAAAGTCAAAAAATTCAAAAAGTCAAAAAGTCAAAAAGTCAAAAAAAGTCAAAAAGTCAAAAAAGTCAAAAAGTCAAAAAGTCAAAAAGTCAAAAAGTCAAAAAAGTCAAAAAAGTCAAAAAAGTCAAAAAATTCAAAAAAGTCAAAAAAGTAAAAAAAGTCAAAAAAGTCAAAAAAGTCAAAAAAGTCAAAAAAGTCAAAAAAGTCAAAAAAGTCAAAAAAGTCAAAAAAGTCAAAAAAGTCAAAATAGTCAAAAAAGTCAAAAAAGTAAAAAAAGTCAAAAAAGTCAAAAAAGTCAAAAACGTCAAAAAAGTAAAAAAAAAATAAAAAAAGTCAAAAAAGTAAAAAAAAGTAAAAAAATCAAAAAGTAAAAAAGTAAAAATCAAAAAGTCAAAAAAGTCAAAAAGTCAAAAAGTCAAAAAAGTCAAAAAGTCAAAAAGTCAAAAAAGTCAAAAAAGTCAAAAAAGTCAAAAAAGTCAAAAAAGTCAAAAAAGTCAAAAAAGTCAAAAAAGTCAAAAAAGTAAAAAAAGGAAAAAAAGTCAAAAAAGTAAAAAAAGTCAAAAAAGTCAAAAAAGTCAAAAAAGTCAAAAAGTCATAAAAGTCATAAAAGTCAAAAAAGTCAAAAAAGTCAAAAAAGTCAAAAAAGTCAAAAAAGTCAAAAAAGTCAAAAAAGTCAAAAAAGTCAAAAAAGTCAAAAAAGTCAAAAAAGTCAAAAAAGTCAAAAAAGTCAAAAAAGTCAAAAAGTCAAAAAGTCAAAAATGTCAAAAAAAAATGTAAAAAAAGTAAAAAAAGTCAACGAAGTCAAAAAAAAAGTAAAAAAGTCAAAAAAGAGAGTCAAAAGAGTAAAAAATGTAAAAAAAAAGTCAAAAAAGTCAAAAAGCCAAAAAGTCAAAAAAGTACAAACAGTCAACAAAATAAAAAAGTAAAAAGAGTCAACAAAAGTCAAAAGAGTAAAAAAAGTCAAAATAATCAAAAAAAGTCAAAGAAGTCTCAAAAATCAAAGAAGTCAAAAAAGTTAAAAAGAAAAAAATCATAACTGTAAAAAAGACGTCAAAATAGTAAAAAAAAGAAAAAAAATATTACAATATCACAGAAAAAAATATTTCTGTAAATTTACATTATTTATCATGTACCAAAAGGTATCATGATAAATGATGTATATTTACATTAGGTTCATTGGAAACTTACATTAGATTCATTGGAAATTTACATTAGTTTTGAAAATTTACATTAGTTCAAATCAACTAATTCTGATTGGCCAATGGGAATGAGAAGCTCGACTTGGATTGCAGTAGGAAAAGGGTGTGGCCTATGTTCTATTTTAAAATGAGTGAAGCGGGCAGCAAAAGGAAATTATGATTTTAAAAAGTTGTTTCACAGGTAGGGGACGCTTTCTCGTCGACGGCCAAGTGGAATAACGCTGGACTGGAATCGTACGGATGACGGGTAGAATGTTCGGTGTTACTGCTGCTACCCGCTGCCGACTGAGCCATCTTCGCATTTTATAAACAAGCGGCTAAAGCATCAACTTGTTCAGGGCGAGGCTCAGGCAGTGGGCCAGCGAAGTATGAGAGCGATAGAAAGAGAACCAAATATTTCTATTTTTAGTTCGGGTAGTTTTGAAGTCAACGTTTGGCAGAAATACATTGGATATATGATTTACATTAAATAGGAATTTACAGGAAGCCGAACACGGGTAGAAATTCATCAGATTTGAGTTTCCATGCTCAACGTTTCCATTGGATTCATGATTTACATTAGATTTAGATTTACATTGGAGTCATTTCCATGACTTTTTACACTTTACATCATATTTCAACATTACATTGAGTGAGTTTACATAAGAAACAGTAATTACGTGCTGTGTAAATTTACATATTTTTTTCTGTGTAGGTTACAAGCCATGGTATTACCATTTGAAATTAGTGTTTTACAATGCATTTTACACCTGCCCAGTTGTTTTGCAATCATTAGTTTTCAAAATATTCAAGTATTTAAGAGATTTATTTCGCCGAAAACAAAAAACTTGTTGCTGTGCTGTACTTTGGAGTTCCACAAAAATTGAAAATATTTTCGATCGATCCCAGACATGCTAAATTTGATTTTAAACGCAGGAAAATGCATTTCAAATTGTTTTCAGTTGGTTGGACTTCTATTTCCCTTTGAAATTTTAAGTTTTTTAAAGACATTTGAACTTTTAAAGATAAACTTTGAAAAATAAACTCAAAAGAGCAAAAACTAATTTTAAAAAGAGCCAAAAAGTCAAAAAGACGACAAAGTTAACAAAATTTAAAAAAAAACGTTAAAAAAGGCAAAAATTTCAAATTAAAATGTTTAAAGTTTCAAAAATGTCAAAAAAGTAAAACAAAAACATAAAATTTCACGAAAGTTGAAAAAATACACTTTTTTTAGCAGCAACAAAAATATTGTTCGAATCGACAACAAAGTGAAAAATTGATCATTTCATCATACATTTATTTCTCAACCGAGTGTAACCGCTTCAAACGTAGCTTATGGTTGCACTTTTGATGTGCTTGTTCCTTAACGAAGATTGCACGCATTGCATGCAGCGAATTACAGTCGTTTGATGGAAGTGTGCACCACTTTCTTTGTAATCGCCGCCCGAACGGCCACAATTTATTTCGAACAACCTCAGAGGTGTAGGATTTTTCCGACTTGGGCAACGAGACTTGAACGAGAAGCGTGGGAAATCAAGATGTAATAATTTAGATTAATGTGCTGTTACTGGAATGAGGCGCTTTGAGTGGAATTAACTTCAATGAATTATTCTTAATTTTTTGTGCCAAAAGTGCACTTCAAGCATTTTTAATGAGACTTTATTTGTGAAGGTCATAAATGTCTTCTTTAAATTGTTGTTAATTTTCTGCGCCAATCCTTGAGGAGCCATGTCTTGTCCTTAATTATTCCAAAAAGTTCACCGGAGACACACCCGGATGGAAATTTCCCCTTCCCATTTGAAAAATTACTTACAGCTGCAGAATCCGGGCAGCTGCTGTTTCGAGCTGATGGCAACCACCAAACAAAAAGCCCTCCTATAATTTTGCCATCATCCCTTGAAGTTTTCCCCGGCCACTCTTCCGACAATCGACGACCAAACCCATCGCGCCCGTGGTCGACTTCGTCACTACTTTTTGCCATTTTAATTGGGTATTAATTAAATTATTTTTGCCTCCGCCTATATTCAGGGGTTTTTTAAGCCATCGAAAACATCATCATCGGCGAGTTGGCTAGGGGAGAGGTGCCTTTGTTATGCTGTCAAAACACTTGCTTTCCCTTAAAACTTGACAGCTGTCAGAACAGATATGTCAAAAAAGGACAAAAACTCAACATTTCCGAGATGATTTTGATTTCACTGATTTATCTGTAAGTTGAAAGACAAATGTTGTTGACACTTTTCGCAGAAGACAGATTCATGATAATATCATTTACTCATTGATGATCTTTTCAGAGTTTGGAAAAGAAGTTCAGAGCATCTCCCATTCCTTCGGTGAGTAAAGTTCGCCAGTGAAAAAAAAATCAAATTTAGAGATCGTTGATTTTCGCTATTTTAAATTTTCAACTTATTTTGAAGAACTCAAATCAGGCCACTCCCCCCTACGATCTCGGTTTGCGGTTCCGGTGAAAGACAAACTTTTGCCCGTGTCCTGCCTGATGCGACCTCAACTCGGGAGGCAGTTGTTGGAATGAAGACAGAATATATGCTGTTCTCGAGGGTTAATTAAGGGGCTGCCTGGCGAAAAGAGGATGACGCGCTGCCACGGACTATACTTGGGTTTCACCTGTTCGACCTTATCAACCGAGAGCTGCTTTCTATCGCTCGATCTAGAGCGGAAAAGTCGCGTTGGTTTGCGAACTTTGGAAAATTGGGTTACGAGTTGTTTTGGGGAAATCTAATTAGTAGCTTTATTTCGATACTTGTAATTGGGTCAACAATTGGTTGTAGTTTTGCCGTTAATATATTGGAATATGTTAGGTTGTCGTCATTACTAAAAAAAATCTTTTTTGCAATTCTGCTGTGAAACTGTCAACTTTTTCTGTCCTTCTGAAGAAACGAAGTGGCTTACTTTAAAATATATCTTAAAATACAGACTTCATTCATTTTTTAGGATTTATGGCAAAATTATTTATTCAAGGGAACTTTCAATGTGTTTTTTAAACTTTTTTCAAAAAGGTGCTTGAAAAATTCTAATGATAATAAAAAATTCTAATGATAAAAATAATAATTTGCACTCCATGTCATAATTTATGAGAAATAAATTTTAAATACAGCATTGCCTTGGCGTTCTAGATTGCGAGATTCCTACTCGAAACTAAGTGTCCGAAGGCTTGATTGTTGAGGCAATTGCAAACCTCTTTTTACACCTTAGCCTCCATCCACCCCGGGATTCGAACTGACGACCTTTGGATTGTGAGTCCAACTGCCTACCAGCGACTCCACCGAGGCAGAACCCAGGGAGATGACTCCTACACCTGGACTGAACTATCGAGCTAACCCTTTAGGTTAGACCGGGGCCAACATTTACTTCCCCATCCGACGGAAGGCGTGGTCAGACAAATCTCGTCTCGAAAAATGCCACCGGGACCGTCTGGGATCGAACCCAAGTCAACTGGGTGACAGGCAACCACGCTTACCCCTACATCACGGTCACGGAATCTTCAATATAATATAATTTAAAATTTTCTTCCATAATAATTTTTGTAAGTATGGAACAAATTGATTTTTAAAGTTTTAAATTACTTTTTTTACAAGGTGCTTAAAAATGTTGGAATAAATTAATTTGTTTTGTTTCATCTAATAGCCCTAGTTTTCAAGTGACTCAGGGTAGAGATTTTTTAAATGTTTTGTGCCCACTTTTTAATAATTAGAAAAATTGTATGGAAAAAATTATGATGTAATTTATCCACATCAAAAATACAAAATTAAAATCACAAAAAATGCAAAATTTTAGAGATTTACTAAGTACACTCAAACCCCGATAGATTGACACCAACTGTTTGTCAAACGAACGGAGTCACTTTTTAGTTTGACAACCCTTTTACACGGAGTTCACACACACTAGCAAACGTTTGTTTTGATAGTGTGCGTGAGCGCCGTATAAAAAGTGACAGTTCGTAATTTTTTAGTTTGACTTTGGCAAACCAACGGAGTACAAGCTAAAAACGTGTCAAACGAAAAAGTGACCAACCACTTTAAATGTAAAGAAGGTACCAAAACTATTAGATGTGTTAACAACTTTGCAACTCTGGAGTTTTTTTAAAAGGTCCAATCAACAATAAACCAAATTTCTAGTTTTTGCTTTTTGGGTGTTTTTGAAACCGCCTTGAGTCAGGGTAATTAAAAACACCCAAAAAGCAAAAACTAAAAATTTGGTTTATTGGACCTTTAAAAAAAAACTTCAGAACTGCATTTCTCTCATGCAAATCGATGCCCATTGGTTTCCCATAAAAACCGTCACCACATGTCCGCACGTTACTCGCTGACGAGTTTTCCCAGCAAAACGACGCTGACGTCAAGCCATCAACGCACCATCGTAAATCGACGTGAAAAGCTTTCTTCCTATATTTACCACACAATAACCCTTCGAACAGCAAACTCCAGGAATAGCCCGGGCCGGGTGCAGTGGACACACGGTTCGAACCAGGACCGGCTTTCTCTGTGGGGTTTTAAACAATAAATCCATAAAAAATTAATACCACGAATCGTTGGCCGTTGAAAAGGCCATCAGCGCAGCGTTGAACTCTTCACCCTGAACTCTCTGTCATGGATGGGATGGTGACCACCAGGGATGGTGCGACTGACCTGGAAATTCTGAGAGAAAAATTTGCTGAGCAAAGTATGCGACGATTTTCAGCTGTCAAAACAATTGAGCAACAAGGTGTTCGATTGAAAGGTTGTGACAATTCAAACATGTCCTACGATTCATTTTTTATCAGAAGAAAGTGCCATATACTACTACAAAAAGTGCAACTCATCACAACAACCTCTCACTCCGATGGTTCAACGATCGTCCTCCCGACTTGTTATCACTGTTGTTTCTCTGTACAAACAGTTGGTTGTTCTTGACGGGTTGACGCGTGCCACGGTCCCACTTTTCTGAGTCCCACTGTCAAAATCAAAACCACTTCAAGTTGGCGGGACACACCGACAAAAAAAACCACTCCGAATTCAAATGACCACTTTCCACCGTTTTAATGGCAGTATTTATCATCGTTTTCGCTGCGAGTGTGTGTCATTCACACGAGGTGCCACCGCCATGTTGGATTTGGCGCCTCATTCAGAATTTCGCGACGAATGTTTGAAAGATGTCCCCCCTGGGGCCACACTCCGTCGCCGCCAGAATGTTCGCCCGAGATGAAATTATTGAAACAATTCCGTGACCGCGGTTGTAAATCATCCCCCCCGAACAGCATTCTTCTGTCAATTAGCAATGTTGTTCGCGCCGCACGGTTCTCGAGTCAACGCGAGACAGTTCTCAACAAGAGGTTATAGCCGAATTGGTGGACGCTGATCGAGTGTTGTTGGCTTCAGAAAAGTTGATTACGACAATGTCGAACTGCATTTAAGGGACTGTTGGGACGATGTAAGCGCCACTGTACTTTCCACATTCATACTTTTTCGTCAAAATCTGGCAAAATTATAAAAAAGTAAGGAATAAGTATAATGGGCCATTTAAGTCCCACCGTAAACATTGAATGACCTATAAAATTGAGCTAAATGCTAAAATAAAGCTGCCAGAACAATTTATGATTTATTGTTAATAAAACTAGAGTCTGCAAAACTTTGGTATAAATTGTTTTGTCCGAGATTTGTAAACAAAATAATTCAAAAACAAACATTTTCGAAGCGTCACCACCTTTTATTAAATCTCTTGTTGCTCGATTGTTTTGACAGTTCTCTTGTTTTCTCTTTCCAAGGGAGATTTGTACTCAGCTGAAAATCGACATTCGACAACTTCACTTCAAAAATATGCTAGTTTTATGTTTTAACAAATTCAAACAAAACACCAATGAATTTTTCTGCACAAACGACATGCATTTTTAGCGATCCTCTAGATCGTCAAAACGTGCCGTGCCAAGTGATGCGTGGAACAACACCCCGGAAAAGTTATGTTTAGCAGATGTTTGACGCTTGGATCATCGCGCACGAAGAAAGTGGGGGTGTGTTTTGTTTACATTCTTGGCCGCTTTTTTAACACTTCCGGAGCAGCACTGAATAGGAGCGCGTGAATCATAACTTTCGTCCAATTTGGTGGAATAGGGGAGAAGAGTCGATTCTGAGTATTGAAAATTGCTAAATTTTAATCTGTATGATAAACTGAATAACTCAGTTTTTGATAAATTCAATAGTAGAATGAAACATCATGTCTGCAAATGTCATTTATCTTTTCGAGTTCTACAAGCATGTTCCATTTGAGTCAGAATAAACTTCGAAATGAACTATTCGTAATCTGTTGCTAGATTTGGCATTTGTGTTACACAACCATGTTGAACAATGGTTTTTTGATCAAAATGAGAACAATTGACCAAATTTTATGACACTTGTTCAAAAATTAACGTATAAAACGCTTGTGCAGCAATTGTTCAACAAAAAAAATAAAAAGCGATGTTTTACTTAATACTTGGGTAGATGAACATTAAACAAGTTCATTGAGTTAGATAAAAAAAAGACTTTATGAAACACAGAAAACACACTCGAATACACAAGCATCACCTACATTTTACTAGCATCACTACTAAAAGAGGTCGAGACTCTTCAACGATTATGGCTCACTTTCAAGGTTCCGTAGGGGGCGTTTGAGGCTAGTATCTGCCAAAAAAACAACAGTGTCATTAGTTTTGTTTTGAGTGATAAACAAATTAAACGAGAATTATGACCAAACAAAAGTAATCAAATAATTCATAAAAAATCAATGGAAAAGATAAATGATTTTTTTAAACATTTATAAAATACTTCTCAAAAGAAAAGCACCCTTAATTTTTTTTAAAAAGCTAAAAAATGTCCCACAATTTTCTCCATGATTTTTTTAAAACCGGGCAGATTGTTACTGAGATACAGCCTCACAAAGGATTCGAATTGATGAAAACGAATGTTTTTAAGTAACACCTAATAAGCCTGTAATTTTCAACTGACGATATCTCGAAAACTATTGGTCTGATTTTCAATGTTAAAAATTGAAACGTTTGTGAAATTTTCTGAAATTTTCAATAAAAATAATTTCAAAATGGACAAAAATTTAAAACCAAGCTAAACTTTTAAAAAAAAGGTAAATATTTTTCCTGATTTCAAATAATAGACCAAATTAGACAATTTTTAAAATATTTTTATTGAAAGGATTACAAACTTTCAAAAGCGGTTACTTTTTTAACATTGAAAATCGGACCAATAATTTCCAAGTTTCAAAATTCCAAAGAGAAATTCCTGGAAATTTTCTCAGGTCCTGCAAAAAAAATATCTAAATGTAGCTATAACATGAAAACGATACATTTTACCCAAAAAAAATCTTAAGTTTTTTTGATTGCAAATTCGATTTTGCTTTAAAAATAATTTGCAGTATTTTGTTGTCCAGATTTTCGATATTTTCTCAAAAATGTGTTTTCGAGGGGTCCAACAAAAAAATACCAAAATGAATCTTTAACATGAAAACGGTACATTGTACTCAAAAAAAAAATCTTTGAATACTTAAAAGTATTTTTGATTGCAAATTCGATTTTGCTTTGAATTTAATTTATAATCTTTTTTGTCCAGATTTTCGATATTTTCCGAAAAAACACGTTTTTTCAAAAATGCATATCTTTTAAACAAGATTTTACATCATCACGCACTATAGCTCAGAAGCTGTACATTTTATCACAAAAATAGATTTCTTGCTCATGCTGATGCTTCATGCTACCATGGGCTTATAAAAGCCATTTTTGAGTATTGAAGCCAGTTTCACTCGAGAATGACATTTTAGAAGGACGAAAGTTATTAAATTAATTTTGTATTTCATCATTTTTATGTTTCTGCAGTTCGAAACCGTTGCATCGTATCAAAAAGTGGTCAAAAAAACTTGTAGCAAATTTGAGGAGTTTTCTGAAAACAAATACACTGAAATAAAAATACACGCCACTTCTATGAGATTTTCAGATAACAAGGTTTAAACGTTAAATTTAAAGGTGAGAGAACGATTTTTTATCGCTCAATTCTTTTGAGGAATTAAGCTAAGATACAAACTTTTGAAAAATTAAACGATATTTCTGGTTTAAATGTATTTACGCTGTCAGAATTTCTCTTAAATATTTTTTTTCATTTCTTTTTATTTATTTTTTTCTGAACTGCGTATTCCACTATCAAAGCGATCTTCAGCAAACAGACAAACAACTTCAGCTGCAGCAAAACCACATTCACCAAAGCCAATTGACAATCGCTTGACAACACACTCTTGGGGCGATTGTTGTAGCCACTTGAGAGTCCTCCCCTGTTCGCGGCGATCCTCTCGAAAGCCATCTCCAACGTGACGCAGCGCTGGTCAAGCACAATATCAATCAGTCGAGAGCTTTCGATTTCAGCGAGACACTCTTTTTGCCCGCAAATTGCACCGCTCAATCATCATCTTCATCAGCTGGGTATTAGCTGTGAAAAAGAAACGGAAAACTGCAATAAAAACGCTAGAAGCCACTCTCTTTCGGCTTGAAGAATTGCAGATATTTTACCGGGTTCAAGTTGCTTTTTATCCCAGCGCAAGTCACGTTTTTGTACAAACCGTTGACTTTCCAAGATTTCAAGTTTAAGCCGGTCACGACCTCTTCGTTTAAAGTTGCAGCTCAAGTGATAAATAAATTTGATAATTTGTTGGAACAACAAACTGGCGCCCGAAAACAAAACTTGCCTACGATAAAGACATCTCCGGCCGCTGGACACGTGTCGGTTTAATTAAAAATGTGCCACAAAAACAACAACTCAAGCTCCAGCTTTATGTCAGCGAGTGTTGTTCTTGCATAACCCGAGCGCGAGCGCGGATAATCAGATTAGCTCACGACTTTATCAAGAGAACCGACCTGATTGAGCGAGCGCGTTTCATTTGATCCATTTCATTCATTCCGCTCGATTACCCACGTGCACGCTTTGACTTTTCTTTCATCTTCGTCGCAACGACTTTTTTTTCGATTTTTTCGTTGAAGCGAAAACGAAAATCGTTCAAAACTTGATTTACCGGCCAGAAAATCAGTTGAAGCTGCTCGAAAAATATTACATTTATTCGTTGAAATGAAAAAATTATACAAACTGCTTATAAAGCAACTTGAGCGTCGGAGTTAAAACTGTCAAGTTGGTAGAGGCGTCGCTCCCAATCAGTAGACCACGGTTCGAGTCCCACGCAAAATATTGCCACAAACTTTTTTTACGGTGCCAATCCCAACATTTTCATGTGACATGACTCACCCAGACTCAACGCAGACTGTTCGACAGACAGGGAGGGAAAATTTTAATATATAACAAAATAAAAAGCGCGCGCCTATCGGCGCCTACTGACAAGTTGTTCAATCTGGGTGCAAAAGCATATTGCGTCGATCAACGAAAAACGTAAAAAACGACAAAACTGGCGGGAAACGATGAACGTGGCGGTGTTACAACGTTGTTGCTCTCAGATTTGTGCCGTCGGATAACGACCGTTGATTTGGGAGGTGTTATTTGAAAAATTTCCCACTTTGTAGAAGTCATGTAAGGAGCATGCCAAGTGAGGTGGGAATTTTGGGCAATGATTTGATCAAAAATATTATGAGGCGTGAAATTTTGAAAGAAATCTGAGAAAAATTCAAAATATTGATGTCGCAATTCACTTTCTCTGTCTAATTTATTGCAACGTTCATCAATCTCCAATTTCATCCACGAAGATTAATCCAAATTCGCATTACCAGATTGATTATGCATTCGAGTTGCAGCTGCCAGTCGTCGTTGCAGTGACAGCCTGAAGTGGCTTCCTGAGTCCAATTGCAATTCACTTGATTTACAGTTTTCGAGATATCGAGAGTCTTCGTCCAGCGACGAGCGCCACGAGTTAACGAGCACTGCATGTAAATTGATTTTGATAAAGTGCCACCAGATACAGTACACACATGGACTTGGAACAGTTGAAAACGTCAGAGCCAATGTAGCCCCCTGGGAAATCAGCTGCGTTTCCAGGAATTGGACCAATTTCAACTGGAAGCAACAATGTTTTGCTGCATTGGGTTCGTGTTGTTTGATTGTTTCCTGTGCAAGGTTGTTTTGCAAACAGTAGTAAAATAATCAATTATTCAAATTTCTTAAAACTGTCTCACTTTACTTAGCATTAGTTTACTTTGTTTATGTATTTTTTTATTTTTTTATTTATTTATTTATTTATTCGTCAAACAAACGTAGAATACATTGATCATTGCTTAATTACTAATTTTAGTAAATGTAACAACATCTTTGATTTAATAATTATTTTTTGACTTAATTATTTATGTAAAATTTAATAAAATTATTTTAAAGGCTCAGGAAATTTCCTTACAAATTCTAAAAAAATAATTCAAAATTTTTAAAAAAGTCTCAACACATGAAAATGTCAAAAATAAGTGTTTCAGCCCTTTAAAAATGTTATTCTTGATTATACAATATGAAAATAATGTTTAATTAAAATACAACAGATACTTTCACAATTTTATTATTTTTTTTCGTTGAAAATCGGATTATTAGTTCCCGAGATATCGAGGATCAAAAAACGAGGGCTAGTTGGCGACACTAAGAAAATCTATATTTTCCTTGAAAACGATGCGCTTCATCTTTTTTAAATCATAAGACTGTTGCAAATATTATTCAATGTTTTTGTCTTGGCTTTTTTACTTTTTTGTATTTTTTTTATTTCTCTCAAACTTTGTGGGGGCCTTCCCAATCACCAAAGAAAACATTTTGTGTTATTGATTCACCCATACAATTTTGGCAGCTGTTCATACAAAAATGGTACGTAAATATTCGAAAATCTTTAACTTTTCAAGGAATTTTTTGATTGATTTGGTGTCTTCGGCAAAGTTGTAGGTATTGATTAGGACTTTAAAGAAATGGTACACGGAAAAAAATGTGATTTTTTAATATTTTTTTTTTGTCACAAAAATTCAATTTACCAAAATCCGTATTTTGAAACCTTAAAAATTTTTTATTTGTTTTAGGGGACAAAACTCCGCACCTTTTAAGCCTTTCAGATGTATGGATCAAAATTTCGCTCACAAGCTATATTTTTTTTAAATAGTGATTACTGAAAAAAAAAACATTTTTTTATTTCTTGTACGTAAAATCGAATTTGCAATCGAAAAGTACTTTACAATTTTTTAAGTGCACTGTTTTCAAAATATAGCCATTCAAAGTTAAATTTTGGCCTAAGAATTCCGGTTTTTGATTTTTTGAAAAGTGCTCATGATTGATCATTCCATTTGAAGGAAATTGAAGTTTTTTTTAAGTCTTACCCAAACAACACTCAAATTTCTAGGGACCATCCACAAACCACGTGGACACTTTTTTGGAAATCTAACCAAACCCCTCTCCCCCTCCCTTCCATCGTGGACAATTTCCATACAAATATTTTTTTGTATGGAGTGTGGACAATATATTTTGAAAACGGTGCATTTTAGTTTTTTCGAAAAACTTTAAAATGTCCATGAAAATGAAAGTTCAATCAACTGAAAACCAGTCAAAATGCATTTTCCTGCGTTTATAATCATATTTAGCATGTTTTAATTCCTTTGAAACCCCCTTCGACATTGGTCAAAGCCGAGGGACATAAACTTCAAAAATATTTGCAACGGCCTTAAAAAAATAACTCGTTGGCAAGATTTTGGTCCATACTTCTGAATGACTTACAAAATACGGGTTTTGTCCTCTAAAACAGATTAAAAATTTGGATTTTGGGAAATTGATTTTTTGTGAAAAATTTTAATTAAAAAACGTTACTTAATCCACCGGAGCTTTGGCTAACGCTTACTTAGTAAAGACACTATACATCTGAGTGCTGCCATCTAGGTATGATAAATTTAATGAACCATTTGAAAGCACTGCAGTGTTTGTGTGCGTGCACTGAGCGTAAAGTTCCGACAGCTATCCGACGGAGCTTTCAAATAATGTAAATAATGACCCTTTTTGTATCAACCAAAACAGTTTTTCGAACATAACTTTTAAGGTACTGCACCAAACCGGATGAAATTTAAAAAAGACTTAGAGGACCTAAAGGCAAATCCAAAAACATAGATCCGGACAAAATCGGTCGAGCCAGTTCCGAGAAAAGTGAGTGAGAAAAAAAATTCTACGTCCATCCACACGCACAGACATTTGCTCAGAATTTGATTCTGAGTCGATATGTATACGTAAAGGTATATCTGGGAGGCTTATTTAAAAAGTTCAATTTTTGAGTGATTTTATAGCCTTGCCTCAGTGAGGTGAGGAAGGCAAAACATTAATTTTATTCCGTGTGCCTATTTTTCTGAACAGTCCTCATCAATAAAAACCAACCGGACCCTAAGATGACAGTTTTCGCGAGTTGCGCGTATTCACCGACAGATGGCAAGTGGGCCTCGTCGGAGTCCGTCCATCAAATACGAAACTCAAAATTTGCATAGAAAACTTTTTTTTTCGTGACGGCTTTTGCGGCACGTTCACTTCAACTGTTCTAGACTAATATTTGAACGTGGCTTAACTCTAAACAAGTTTTTAAAGAAAATGATTCCAGAATGCTTATTTTGTCGTTTGAAACCAAAACAAGGCAAAAATTTTATTTATTTAAATTATTCGCCATTTTCAAAAGTTTGGCTAGATTATATCGAAGGCCGCCATCTTAGGCCCACTGGGCCCAGAAAACGGGGTACGCTCAGTTTGTATGGGAGCTGTCAACATGCTCCCGGGCTGATAAAAACCTAAATTTCTTGAAAAGTTACAAATTTTCGAATATTTACGTACCATTTTTGTATGAACAGCAGCCGAAATTGTAAGGAGACTATTATGGGTATTATTCAGTTAATCAATTATTTATTCAACAATTAAGTTAAATTGTCAGATTTAGCATTTTAAACCATATTGATATCATTGTATGAAAACATAAAGGAAATAAACCCTTTCTAATCAAACACCTATCTTCGTGATATAAAGAGATTGATGCTGGATTAAAGTTTCAAAATTACTATTAAGGTTATAAACTTACAAACAACAGCACCGCCTCGAGTAAGCACGCAAATGTTGGATGCCATTGACTGGTCAACAAGATCAAATTTAATGCACTTTTGATCATACTTTCTATTTTGCGAGACCATTTCTCATCATTTTGTTGGCACACACATCCACACGCAAGATGAGAGATTCACTGCTTAAGGGAATTCGCCATCAATGTTTCACTTGCGCTAACGTTTTCAAAGCGCTTATGATATGAAATTGCTTCCAACTACCGGCAACATGTTCTTTTGAACATTAGTTAGTCACTCACTTGAAAAATAATCCCGAAACATGCAAATAAATAGCAAGCTCCTTCAAAAAAACAAACGCGCCAAGTCTTTTGACGTTTGACTTTTGACGACCCATTCCAATCGAAGGCTGAAGGAAACCGAGCAAGAAGCGAAGGCAAATAAAGAACAAAGGGTGGCCAACAACACCACCAGCAGCGCCTGTTGGAGTGAACCAGTGATGCCAGGAAACCTTCGCTTTTCGTGAGTGTTCGCTTAAAATTTCATCAATTTTGGCAGCACTGAGCAGGCCCAAAAGAGCGCTGGAAGAAAAAAGAACTAAGCTGAAAATAGAAAAATGGGCGTAGCCCAATGCATTTTCGTCTGATTAGAATACATTTGAGAAAAAAAATTTTAATGCTTGTAAAAGATAAGCATAAGCATAAGCATAAGCATAGGTGCCCATTTTTAATGCTTGTAAAAGATATAGATTAACTTTTAGTAAAAGTGAAAATAAACAGAAATGTTCACAAAAAGTTGCTCTACTCGTTGGTGTACTTGGTTTTAGTAAATTTCAAGGAACACACCAGATTATCCAGCATCATTCAAACACGGCCGCTTATTAGGCTTAAAATGGGTATATTTCCCCTATTTTCATCAAATTTACTGAATAAATGTAAAATGCGTTCTGATTAAAACACAGCAGAGATTTTCTTCTTTATAAATTTCTTCATCTGTAAAAAATTCTTAAGACAAAAAAATGGTGTAATTTCGCTGTCACCATCAAAGCGAAGATGGAACCAAAAAATCAGTTTCAAGAACCGTGACTTGGCTGCTAATTACGATTCAGACTCTGAACTTTAATTAAAAGTTTGCGAAACCAATTCATAATAAATTCTAACAAATTGGGTTCCCACTGGTCTCCATCCCAAAGGGATTTAAAAAGTTTACCATTTCTCGGAACCGTTGAACCAATCTTGATTTCAGGAAAATTCCTGCATTTCCAGCATTGCCAGCCAGTCAGACAAGTGGAAAAGCTCACCGAGATCCAGATAAACCGCCATTCACCGCCGATAAGTGCGCACCCAAACATAGCGTTCGTCAATTATCCATAATTAGCCCGTAAAAGCCGCGGGGCCTGTCGTCTGAGCATGTCACCATGAAGCACCGACATACCGATCATCGCAATCTCGCCCCGAGGCTGTGGAAGCGGTGGAAGTGTTTTCCTTTTTTCCAACCCACCGACTGTGGGCAGGTATCATACGGTTCCCTGGTGTTGGGATGATTATCAATTTTGTCACCATCTTTTAGCGGTGATTTTTTTTTCAGACGTGGTTGAGTGAACCTGGTGCGTAAATCATCAGAGGAAAGTGCTGGAAGATGGGATTTTAATTATCCACGATACGCCACGTGACAGTTTAGCATGAAAGCGTTTTTTTATTCAAATAATTATACAAAGTGAGTTTTTTTGACAAATTCTTCAGTAATTTAAGAAACAAAAAGTCAACCTCACGCTCAAAAGTGACCCCCCATCTTTCGACCGGCACTGTTACGAGGCCGTATCTCATCCTTCCAAAAATATCACGACGTGCTGCACAGCGGCTGATGACTCTGATGTTTGGAGTGATCTTCACGCGAGTTCGCTATTTTTAATCGATCCTCGGACTGCCCACTGTGCTGCTGCTGCTGCTGCCCCATGTCATATTTTGGGTTATTTCTGGTGCCGGTCGAACAAGTGTTTGCAGAATTTTACGTAAATACAATCCGAGATCTAAGAAACTCCATGAAACGTTACATGAAAATGGATTAACAGTTTCCGAGCGCATGTCTTCTTTGAGGATTTAACTAGATCGCGTCCAAAAAATGCTAGTCACCTCGTCACGAAAATAACCTTGCACGATCGTCTCATATCTTTCCCCACCCCCAAGAGTCAGATCCTCCTGAGATATCACATGTCAACAGAATATCCGAATTAATTTCGACGCTCTCTAGGCAGAAGTAGCTCCACGTTCTTGCACTTGCCAGTAAAGTAGTCGTACAAATCGCTTCGGACATGTCACTCTACTCTCGAAAAGTAAGAGCAAGCGAGTAGAAAAATATGTCAATGCTCGAGACACATTTCAAGATCTATATCTCGCTCGGCTCTAGGGTAGGTCGTCCGACAGCTGCGCTGCAGATCAACCTTAAGATCCATGCACGCTGGTTGAAAATAGCTCAGAACTGATTTTTTTGAAAATGTTCTATTTCAAACTTCATATGAAAACCGATAAAGTTTTGTGATATTTCAATAAAATCAAACGAATTTAACCCAAGTTCAGGCAATTTCGAACTAGCGTGTATAAACTTGGCACACATATAATATAGCGTCCAAAAAAATGATCGTAGCCCAGTTTCGAGCGGATCACCGTGAGATCGTATGGATTAAACGCGACGCGATGTCGCACACGCCGACTGCGACGCCCCTGTCCAAGAGCATCAACGAACTTTTCGGTCTGTCCACTGGCCGAAGATCCAAGGGATTTTCTCAGTTGAAAGCACAGGGTTACAGCTATTTCCAAAAATGTGGTATTTCTTATTTTAACTTATGTTACATATAATAAGGCTGGTACAAATATTTATAAAAGTTTTTGTCACCCCTCCCCCCCCCCCTCTTCAAAATTGGCCCGAAAAATCAGGGGGCAAAAAAAATACTTTTACAATAAACTTCAAAATTTCAATAAAAATTCAAGTGCAACCAGCTGAAATCAAATTAAAATACATTCTCCTGCGTTGAAAATCATTTTTAGCATGTTTGGGTTCATTAAAAAATCTTAAGATTTTTTGAAAATTTTCGATGCAAAATCTTTTTTTTCGATACAATTTTTGTTTTTATGAAATCTTAGATTTTTTGAAAACTAATGATTGCAAAACAACTGAACTAGTGTAAAATGCATTTTAAAACACTTTTTTCATTTAAATGTGAAGATTATGGCTTGTTATTTAAATTTTTATATTTTTTTATTTTTTTGGGCCCCCCTAAATTTGGCCTTTTTTAAATATTTGCATCGGCCTAACTTAAAAATTATAAAAAGCTAAAAAAAATAACAAAAACATATTTCGAGCTAATTTAACTTTTTTAGCAAAGAGTATCACAAAATCCTTAAAACATTGTTAAAGTTATATCACAACCAAAAATTTGTCAAAACATTTTTTTCCTAAATCCTGATATAATTTTCGATCTGTGGTCATACAATTAAAAATTTGCAAAGAGTTCATTTCTAGTAAATTTAGAGAAAATACCAAAAAAAAATATTTCTTAAGCCTCTAATTTAGGAACATTTCATAAAAAGTTATTGAATTTCGTAAAACAAACATTTAATTGTAAATTCTTTCAATCAAATTTGAACGCTTTTAGGGGTTGATTTTTTTTAAATCAGTATTTCTGGTTGAATAAATAAAAAAAAATACATTGAAATTCTATCAATGTTTTGCAATCTAAAAGTTCGTCAAGTTTTATGAAAATAGAACTTAACAAATTGAAATAAAAAACAAATAATTGTTTAAACAAGTTAGTTAAGCTAAAAAATCAACTGATTTCTTAAAAATTATATTTTTTATTATTTTTTATGCTGTTAAAAGTTTGTCGAGGGTTCCCAATTTCTAAAACAGCCAATTATTATTAAATACATGAGTGAAACTGAATTTCAAATTTCAAGCCACTAAATTACAAATTTCATGCAAAAAGTAACACAAATTTCTTTATGCATTACGCCAATTTAAAATGCTAGTCTTGATTTAAAAATTTTCTAAATATTTTTTTCGAAAAGATCGGAAAATTTCACGAATGTATCATGTGTTAACATTGAAAATCGGACCATTAGCTGCTAATATATGGTCATTAGAAAATGGTGGGTTGTTTTGGTGATACAGTGGACTCTCTTGCTGTCGATATTGAAGGGACCGTCGAGAACGGGGGTTATCAAATTATAGAATGGAAAATCAAAGCAATCTATTTGAAGGGACTGAAAAATTTATTGACAGCTGGAGCAATATTGATATCGAGAAAATCGACAGCCAGAGAGTCCACTGTATTAAGAAAACTTCAATTTTCGTGTTTCTTTTTCTTAAAGCGGCTTTATCTCAGCAACCCGAAGTTCAATCTTTAATATCTCTTAGACAATTTTATAGCAAATTTTCTGAACTTTTCAAAAAAAATAATTTTAGAAATGGTCACTCATGGTCACTATTCTTAAAAATCGGAAAACTGCAAATATTTCGCTAAAATCAAACTTTCGGTGGCTATATCTTGAAAACAAAGCCCTTTATCAAAAAATCTGGAAAGTACTTTTCAATTGCAAATTCAATTTTGCATTAAAAAGTAATGTCAAACTTGTTTTTGCATGAAACTTCGATTTTTTCCAAAAATCACTACTTTTTCAAAAATTCATAACTCGGCGGCAGATTTTTTGACCATGTTTGTCTATGGCTAAAAAATTGCGGATTTTTGCCCCCTAAAACATATCAAAAAATCTCGAAAAAAAACAAATCAATAAAAAAACAAGTGCATTCAACTAAATACCTTTTAATTTTCATTAGAGCGTCCAATTTCCCGTCCAGGGAAAAAATTCCCGGGAATTCCCGGGATTTCCCGGAAAAATATATTTCCCATTTCCCGAGAAATTTGTAAATTTCCCGGGAATTCCCGAAATTCAAGCGGAAGTATACATTTTCCTAACATCTTTGCCCCCTTTTTTTTAATTCACTCAATTTTATTCAATTCAATTTACTGATCTTATAACTTATCAGTTCGTCTGAAAATTTCATATCAAGGATTTTTTTAGATAATATTAGTTTCTGTAGCTTTCACAACGGGGATCTTGTTTATTCGTAAAGCAACAAAAGTTACGATAATTTGGCATGAAAATTAACTATTATAATTCTGGGTTGTTTTTTAAACGAAAATTGTTGTTATATCATCTGAAAATAAGGTACCTTTTTTGCAAAGATCAAAATTAAGTTTTTTCACGATTATGTTTACCATGGCCAAATTGGATGAAAATTGAAAAAAATATCATTGAATGTCTCAAAGAGCAAAAAGAATTCTGGAGTTTTTTTTGAAAAGGACTAATAAACCAAATTTTCAGTTTTTGCTTTTTGGGTGTTTTCCAATACCCCTGACTAAATGCGGTTCTAAAAACACCCAAAAAGCAAAAAACTGGAAATTTGGTTTATTGGACCTTTTCAAAAAAAAACTCCAGAATTAGGTTATTTTGTTTAAAAGTGCGTAAGGGTCAGCGGTTTTAATATGAAATAGCGTCTAAACGATGGACAAAAGAGCATGCGGTTTCGCTACCTTTTTCTAAGTAAGTTTAGCATCAACACTTCCCGTGCTCCCAATCCTTATTCCTGTCCCGGTGTATGGCTTTCATGGTGCTGCCTGTCCTGTTCTGGTAGAATTGGTTTTAATTCCCTTTAATCAATTTCTATGCAACCTGAGCTAGACAATCATCACACATACATGACGAAATCCAGTCTGCAACCCGCTAAGATCACCATCTCCATGCGAATGTGAATGCGAAATAGCGTCTAAACTTCTTTTATTGTTTTAATAATTCTTTTAGTCGAAGTCATGAATTAAGCTGAATCATTAAAACACTACTTCGTATTATATAGAAGGTGTCCAAAAAATGCCAGCATATTTCAAAATCTAGCTCCAAATATTTAAAAACTTTGAGTTGTGATTCCATAAAAAAACATATTTCTAGTGAAAAGGCAGTTTTTGGGTGAATTCAATGCTTATCTATTATTAATGAGCTCAAACAAGTAAGATTTGTTATGGAAAAAAGATTTGCCAACAAATCCGTATTTTCTTCATGATTTTTTTTATTGTTTTAACGTTGTCTCAATATTATTCTTGATCATGAGCCATAATTAATAGCAATTTCGTGGTTTTGAGCAGGGATTCATTTTACTCGCTGTCCAAACACTGTGATTAGAAAAATAATACTGCACATGATTATTTATAGTGTGTTGTACGAATTGCAAGACAGCCTATTTAGAATTATTTATATATTTAGAATATTTATATAGTTTCTTAAATTTTTTTCTGCAGGTGGTTAAGGCATTTATGTTGCTATTTTATACAATTTTGTTGAAGAATATTAATCGGAACCAAGATCAGAACAATATTCCATAAATTAAAAAATTTCCCGTTTCCCGGGAATTCTGTAACCCCGAGAAGTTGGACGCTCTGATTTTCATTATATTTGTGAAATCACGATAGTATTCAGTCAAACATATTGTTGCAAATAATAGCAAAAGATGATTTTAATAAAATTAAGCCAATTGCTTGGAAGCTTTTTACGCAAAACCAACAAAAAAAATCTAATTTAAAAAAAATGTTCTAATAATTCCTAAAATTTCAAAAAACTACAACCGGTAGAGGATTTTTTTCAGTTTTGGTTCAATCATTAGATTTTAGATTTTTTCTAAATTTTTTTCTCATTTGGCCCGCAAGCTAATGCGAGCTTCAAATTTGGCCCTCCATTCAAAAACTTTGAGCACCTCTGTTTTACAACCTATTTATTCTTAAAAGTTTACAATGTATTGAAAAATAAAGTTTTTTAAAGAAAATTTTTAGGGGTTAAGTTTCGTTTAGTCAAGACTGGAATGTATTATACGAACACGGTAATGAAACAATTTTTCGAGTTTGGCTGATTTTGGATCGTTTAAATGAATTTGATGATCTTTTTGATTCTTTAACGCGAAGTTTTTTAAAGAGCTTTGTAAAATCAAATCAAATAATAACAATAATTTACTCTAACTGTCGGAAACAATTTCAGATGTTTATCGATTGTTCACTTTAAGCCACTATTTAAAGGTTTACAAAATAATTTATTGTATTATTTACTGATCTATGCCAAAAAATAATTCAAAAAAAAAAATAGAAAATTTGAAATTTCAAAATTGCTCCAAAAGTATATGATTATCCGAATCCATGATCAAACATGAAACCTCCCCCAAAGTACTTGACTCTCCTCTGATTGAATTTCTCTTGACCACAACTGCGTATCGTTTCGCCTCCGGAGTTCCTCTCATCCATCTCACTTTCCGTTTCATTGTCCGAATAGCATCATCGGCGCAGAGCATGCTTGCTCATGTCGTATGCTTTTTTTTACCTCTTCTGAACCTCACCTCACGTGCGTAGTTATGTTCCGTTTTTTTTTTGTCCGTCCACATAAACAAGCATCATCTTCTTCATTATCTCCATCGAAGTCGCTGCAAGCAATTTGTTTTTTGCCGCCGCCAACAACAACTGCATTGTGAAAGTACCCACCACCTCGGGGAAGCATTGCACTTGGAATTCTTTTTGTTTTCTGACCAGTCGGCGGGACCGGTTTTTCGGGGATCCATCAGCACGAACCCCCCGAGGGGGTTCATACGTAGATTACCTAGGTTACGTAAAGACCGGAAAATGGGTTCATGATGGTGGTTGAGTGTGGAGAAATTTTTAATTATTAATTTTAAGTTTAATTACAATACTTTTGAATTGTTTAGAAGAGCTTAAATCTTCAAGTTTTAAAACTAAATTTGTAGTACAGTTGGAACGCGCGCGCGCTTTTGTTAAGCAGCGTACTTGGGTTCAATCCCTCATGCGTCTTAGTTTTCTTTTCTTCTTTTTCACTCCCACTGCATCGACGTTGCGTCGCACGCGTTAGCGCAGAGGAAAGATCAATCATCGACCGCAAATTATGACGTTCGTCTGGCAATTGGCACGGCGAAACAAGGTCCCCCTCCGAACAGATGTTCGCAACTTCTTTCCCTGGTGTAAACAAAACAAAGTGGAAAATAAGCCAAACATGCTGTGCTTCTGGGGTGAACCGGAGTTGATGGACGCCACTGTTGGGCGTCGGCTTGATCTGTTTTTGAAAAGATAAAAACATACACAAAATTGACATATGTGTAAGTTGTCAAACCAAAAATCGTAAATGTCACTCAAAACGTTCGAGTCCATAAGCCGTTTTCAATCGTTGATCCAGATCCGTGACGATATACGCTCGCGCCGAGTGAATTTCGGTCGTCCACGCCGTAGATTAGTTTGACGCGTGCTGATGGACATTTGTACCGGCCAACTCGGCCGAAAATCTGAGAGCTCTCTGGCTTAGCAGAATTGGGTAACTTTGGCGAGGCGAGCTGATCTCCCAATGGGACGTTAGCAGCTGTGGCGGATGGACGGGCAATTTTTATGAGTTGTGTCAACTTTGTCAACAGGGAACATTTTTGAGATTAATATTAGCTTGAACCAAGGGGATCAAGACAGGTGTGGACTAGGGTGACAATAAAAAAAATCGACATCAGAGATACCCTCTGACTCGATTCCTAATGCAAAAATAAGTATCTGTGCCAATTTTGAGCCAAATCTGAGAGCTCTCTGGCTTAGCAGAATTGGGTAACTTTGGCGAGGCGAGCTGATCTCCCAATGGGACGTTAGCAGCTGTGGCGGATGGACGGGCAATTTTTATGAGTTGTGTCAACTTTGTCAACAGGGAACATTTTTGAGATTAATATTAGCTTGAACCAAGGGGATCAAGACAGGTGTGGACTAGGGTGACAATAAAAAAAATCGACATCAGAGATACCCTCTGACTCGATTCCTAATGCAAAAATAAGTATCTGTGCCAATTTTGAGCCAAATCGGTTAGGGCTAAGGGGTCGTTTTTCATCGTTGAAGTTTATATGCGGAAAATCACGAAAATGTATGGGAAAAAAACATCGTTTCAGTAATTTTCTGCTAGGTGGCGCAGGTCTCGCCGAAAATTGTCCAAGTGTGAGATTCTTGTAGGAAATTTAATTCTCTACAACTTTGTCGAAGGGTGCAAAACGATCCGAGTTGATCCTGATTTTTGGTGATTTTTCTAGAAAAAAATATTTTCTTATATACTTCCTATAAGGTGGGAAATGTTATCCTACAGATGGTTATCCTAGGAATAATTTATAGCGCTATGGCGGCCATCTTTATGGCATGCGGGATAACTTGTCATGGTTATCCCAGGAACAATTTTCAAGAGAGATTCCAAAAATAAAAAAAAACGAACAATTAACATTACCTGGGCATGTTTCTTGGCAAAACTTACTGCCCTACATTCCTGGAGTATGAAAATTTGGATGTGAATGAATAAAAATCCAGAAATATTTGATCTTCGATTCCATGAGGCCATGTAGAGGCCAAGTTGTATTTTTATGCTCAAGGAATGTAGGGCAACAAGTTTTACCAAAATACATGTCCAGGAAATGACCCAGAGTCCCATCCTAGAAGGATTTTTAAATTTATTGAATATTTGAATTAAAATATTTGAAGTTCAAATATTTCAGGAATTCTTTTCCTCCACATGGCCTCATGCCAAGTTGTATTTTTATGCTCAAGGAATGTAGGGCAACAAGTTTTATCAAAATACATGTCCAGGAAATGACCCAGAGTCCCATTCCAGAAGGATTTTCAAATTTATTGAACATTTGAATTAAAATATTCGAAGATCAAATATTTCTGGATTTTTTTTTCATTCACATCCAAATTTTCATACTCCAGGAATGTAGGGCAGTAAGTTTTGCCAAGAAACATGCCCAGGTAATGTTAATTGTTCGTTTTTTGAATTTTTGGAATCTCTCTTAAAAATTATTCCTGGGATAACCATGACAAGTTATCCCACATGCCATAAAGATGGCCGCCATAGCGCTATAAATTATTCCTAGGATAACCATCTGTAGGATAACTTTTCCCACCTCTTCCTATATACCCCTTGTATACATTCAAGTATGTAAGCCGATTTCTTTTCATCGCATTGCTAATAACTCATCAGGATCAACTCGGATCGTTTTGCACCCTTCGACAAAGTTGTAGGGAATTAAATTTCCTACAAGAATCTCACACTTGGACAATTTTGGGCGAGACTTGCGCCACCTGCTGCAAAAATCCTGAAGCGATGTTTTTCCCCATACATTTTTGCGATTTTCCCCATATTAACTTCAACGATGAAAAGCGACCCCTTAGCCCTAACCGATTTGGCTCAAAATTGGCACAGTTACTTGTTTTTGCCTAAAGAATCGATCCAGGGGGTATCTCTTGCGATTTTCCGAAATTTTCAATTTTTCTTGTCGCCCTAGTGTGGACTCAAAATTAGTTAATATATAATTTTTTTGGAACAAATAAATGTTAAACAAAATACACGAATCGATTAAAATTTTTGAAATTATCATAAATTGTGTTTAAATAGTGTTTATTTCAAAATCTTATATTTGTAAAAAAAAAATCATTGATTATAACTTTTATAAAAGGAGGAAAAACTCGTAATTTTTAATTTTGCCTGTTCTGGAAATTCGCATTTTTTGCCTAAATAATTCTGATTTATTTTTCAAATGAAGCCGTTTAAAATTTTATTGAAGGTTTTGTCCCCCCAAAATTTCCTCAACAAAATCAGGAGGCTCCTCGAGCAGCCGAAGGACAAAAACATTCAATAAAATTTGTATCAGTCTATAAACCGAAAGACCACTGAACGGAAACTTCAATATAATTTTAAAGATGTTTTTTTTTTATATTGAAAAGGGGCCATTCATAAACCCACGGCGTGTTTTCTAGAACAACCTTATCAGGAAAAAATAGTCATCGCCACTTTCAAATGTGTCTTATAGGAAATTTTCTCAGCTTTCCAATGCTTCTAAAAGCGAAATGTTTCATCGGGAAATCTCTGAGATATCTCTATTTTAAGTTTTTTGGTTTTAAATTCCTTTATTATTTATTGAAAACTTTATACTAACAGTTCAGAAAACTTATCAAATGATATGTTTCATGAGTCATTTACTCATCAAAATGTTTGCACATTTTGATGAGTAAGACAAGAAACAACTTTGTAGAAGGTTGCAAACCGCTAAACATTTTGAAAATTATGTTTTGTCCAAGTTTTTGAATATATGGGATTTATTCAGAAATTAAAATCATAAAACAGTGTAAAATTGTATTTTTTACAGGAATTATTTCATAATTACATTTTTTTGTGCACAAATATCACGTGTGTACTCTGATTTAGCTTGTTCAACCGAAACTTTGGCAGGTTTGTGATTTTTAATGGTATTATTGAATTTTAATGAATAAATTTGATATTTTCTTAAGCAAACATTAACCAGGAACATAAATACAAATATGATTTGAAATCGAAAATGTACTACATATTACTGTAGCAAGCTTCAAAAGTCATATTTTCATGAGTATAAAATAAAGATAAAATTTTATAAAATGTTTTCTGTAGAAAATGCACTTAAAAGTAGCAATAAAACTCGAGTCTTCCAATTAAGAATTCTGAAAACACCGTGGCAAACATATATTTTTGTTTGAACAAAAATTAAATAGTATTTTAACAACAAAAATCTAACAGAAACTTTCTTTCCAAACTATTTGAACAAAAATCAAGACATATATATTTTTAAAGATGAGAATGAAGATGAAAGTCTTAAAAATTTCTAAAATATTAGTAATTCCTTGATCATTTCATACAAAAAAACTGAAACAATCATTTCATATTAATGAAAAGTATTCCTCCTAAACTAGCTTTAAACGATCCAGTAATTTGCAGTATAATTTCGAGTATTAAACATGTTTTGTATCCATGCAACTAGTTAGTGTTTGATTAAGGAAATATGATATTTATTCATAAAAATCTTGCAATACCCTATCAATCTCAAACCTGTAGAAATTTCGGTTGTATCAGCTAATTCCAAGCTGAATCAGAGCAGAACGGTATTATTTGTTCACAACAATTATGTAATAATCTATTTGTTCTTGTAAAAATTATATTTCAATACGGTTTTATTGTTTTGTTATAATAAATCTCACATATTCAAAAATTCGGTTAAAACTTAATTTTCAAAATGTTTAGCGGTTTGCAACCTCCTACAAAGTTGTTTCTTGTCTTATTTTGCAAATTTTGGTCAGTAAAATACACTTAAAACAGATCATTTGACAAGTTTCCTGGACTGTTATTTAAAAGTTTCCAATAAATGATCAAGGATTTCAAAAGAAAAAACTTAAAATAGAGATATCTCAGAAATTTCCCGATGAAACATTTCGCTCTTAGAAGCATTGGAAAGCTGAGAAAATTTCCTATAAGACACTTTTGAAAGCAGTGATGACTATTGTTTCTCCTTAAGGTTGCCCAGAAAACACGCCGTGAACCGCTTGGAAATCCACGTAGACAATTTTCCATACCAAAAAATCTATTTCATATGAAACGTGAATCACGTTATTTATGAATGGCCCTTAATGTACTTGGGTAATTCTCCGCCAACTCACACAGCAGTTGCCCCGACCCCTCTTCGATTTGCGTGAAACTTTGTCCTAAGGGGTAACTTTTGTCCCTGATCACGAATCCGAGGTCCGTTTTTTGATATCTCGTGACGGAGGGCGGTACGACCCTTCCATTTTTGAACATGTGAAAAAGAGGTGTTTTCAATAATTTGCAGCCTGAAACGGTGATGAGATAGAAATTTGGTGTCAAAGGGACTTTTGTGTAAAATTAGACGCCCGATTTGATGGCGTACTCAGAATTCGAATAAACGTATTTTTATCGAAAAAAACACTAAAAAAGTTTTAAAAATTCTCCCATTTTCCGTTACTCGACTGTAAAAAATTTTGGAACATGTCATTTTATGGGAAATTTAATGTACTTTTCGAATCTACATTGTCCCAGAAGGGTCATTTTTTCATTTAGAACAAAATTTTTCATTTTAAAATTTCGTGTTTTTTCTAACTTTGCAGGGTTATTTTTTAGAGTGTAACAATGTTCCACAAAGTTGTAGAGCAGACAATTGCAAAAATTTTGATATATAGACATAAGGGGTTTGCTTATAACCATCACGAGTTATCGCGATTTTACGAAAAAAAAGTTTTGAAAAAGTTGGTCGTCATCATGGATCATGGACGACGAAACAAAGAGAAACGCAAAAATTAACTTTTTCAAAACTTTTTTTCGTAAAATCGTGATAACTCGTGATGTTTATAAGCAAACCCCTTATGTCTATACATCAAAATTTTTGTAATTGTCTGCTCTACAACTTTGTAGAACAATGTTACACTCTAAAAATAACCCTGCAAAAAAATTTTGTTCTAAATGAAAAATGACCCTTCTGGGACAATGTAGATTCGAAAAGTTTAAATTTCCCATAAAATGACATGTTCCAAAACCAGTCGAGTAACGGAAAATTTAAAACTTTTTCGATGAAAATACGTTTTCGAAAGTACGCCATCAAATCGGGCGTCTAATTTACATAAAAGTCGCAAAATTTCTATCTCATCACCGTTTCAGGCTGCAAATGTTGAAAACTTTTTCGCATGTTCAAAATGGAAGTCGTGCCGTCACGAGATATCATCGGATTCATCAGTTTCACGCAAATCGAAGAGGGGTCGGAGCAACTTTTCCCGATTTCGTGTGAGTTGGTAGAGAATTACCCACTTACATATTTTTTTGGAAGGGTACAATAATGTAGGGAGTTGTCCGATTTGGATGAAATTCGAGATTTTTGCATGTTTGGATAGTCTCAACAGCTCTGCCAAATTTGAGCAGAATCGGAGGTGGTAATTTTCAAATTTTTTTCTAGCACATTTCAGGTGGAATGACCCAGAGGGTAAATTTCTAAATGATGTATATTTTGTGAAAATGAATTTTTACGTGAAAATTTGAAAAATGAATTTTTTACGTGAAAATTTGATTTTTACGATTTTTTTATTATTATTAATTATTTATTTATTAATAAAGAGGCAAGGTTGTGTTGTAAAGTGTTCATATTGTGATAATATATGGGTGTTTCGATCTAATAGAGATCAAAACAAGCAAAAGACAGATTTTATTTTTTAAATTTACGCTCCTAAAATGGGGGTTTTAGCAGTAACGGGTTAACTTCGCCCTACAATTAAGTTACACACGTATCTCAAGTCTACAAACCGCCCTTAACCTAAACCAATCGCAGATGATCCTCATTAACTTCTTACCAGCGTTATTATCGGCACGATCCATAAAGGCAGAGCAAAAACACCCAGCCCCCGGTCAAAGTCAACCCAATAAAACACACTCTCTGAGGGCATCGCTGCCGCGGCCGCGGCCTCGGAATCGGTCATAAAAGTATCGATAGACCCCGACGACGTCCACCACTCCGCTGTGGATGCACTTTCTCACATTTGAGGAATTCCATGTGAAAATACGACTTCTTTTTAAAAAATTTATAACTTCAAGATTTTTTTAAAACTGCAAATGTGCTTAAATTTTTTTGAAATTACTAATTTTAAAATTATTTTGCCATCTCATATGGAATTTCCACACACACAAAACTGCCAGCTTCTGGAGAAGTCACACATCTGGTGCGCAAGAGTTCCCACGGAGTGGCCGCCCCGGTCCTTTAGATCTCTTGGCCGCTGGGCGTTCACTGGCCAGAGCGACGTCAATGGCAAATTTATGATTTCAGCAGATCTCTTTTTTTTTGCTCCCCAGCGCAATCTTCAAACCGTTTAATTAGTTTACTTTGGAGAGATTGTGAATATGCGAGACATCTGTTGCAAGATGGTCAAACCCCCGCGAGTGTTGGTTTTTCCCGGTTTTTGGACATTTGGTTGGAGGATTGAGCGGAAAAATATTTTTTCACGTGGAACCGATAAAGTGGAGAAGAGTGGTCACCGCACCAGACTGATCAGCGTCATAATAAATAAAATGTTTTACAACCGCTTCCAAGAATGTTGATTTGGTTTGAATACTCATAAAAAAAACTTCAAGAGGAATTTGTCTGCAAACATTTTAATTGCAATATTTTTTACTCTTGAACACTCAATTTGCGTGCAAAAAATCAATATTAATATGCCAAATGCAAAATTTGAAATAATGAAAAAGGGGCGTGGCCAAAATCAGCATTTTGACTAGGGGCGTGGCCAATAACAACATTCTGTAAAGGGGCGTGGCCAAAATCTACAACATAGAGTAAAAACTTAACAATAACGCTTACCTATAGTTTTCAGTATCTGAAAATCGTCCAGATCATACTCCTTCGGTTGTTTGCGACGAACTCCGCTGATATTATTATTCCGATCAGATACATCGTCAGAATCATCGTCGCTAGCGTCGCTGTTCCGAGTATCATCGTCAGTAGAAGAGTCTCGGCTTCGAGCATTGTTGCGCCGGACGACACTGTTGTTGGTGTTTGTGTTTCTGCCAGTTGTGGTGGTGTTTGTAGTGGTGTCGTCTGTGGTTGTTGTACTGTCTTCGTCCTCGTCCTCTTCTTCCTCTTCGTCGTCCTCTTCGGATTGCGAACGCTTAGTGCGGTTTACTGTTTTTGTTTCCTCTTCTTCCTCCTCCTCCTCGTCTTCTTCTTCGTCGTCGTCGTCCGTTTGTATGACCCTGGAAAGAAGAAAAAGGTGAAAATGGTGGCGAAAAACAGAAATAAAACTTTCATTTTTAAGTAAATCTTTTCAAAAACATTAAATAAAATTTGTACCACTGTAAAAAAAATCATTTCAAAAAATTAGCTCAAATTTTTTTCCGATTTTTTTATGTTTTTATTTTTATCTTTCTATTTTTTTCAAGTATTTTAATTATTGTGATTTTTATGGTTTGTGAACATTTTTTTAAATTTAAAAAATATCCTTAATTTTTATAATTTATTATTTTTGTACTGGATTTTTTGAAATTATTTTAACTTTTTTAATGATTTTATTTATTAACAAGCTCAAAATTTTCCGAGTTTTTTAAAGTTAATATTTTTATCTCTTTATTTTTTCAAGTTTTTTTTTAATAACTTTTTTTTTACTTTTTTTTTATTCAGATTTTTTAAATTATTTTTTTTTTGAATTTATGATTTTGTTTTATTAGGCTGGTACAAATATTTTTAAAAATTTTTGTAGCCTCTCCCACTCCCCTCTCAAAATCGACCCGTAAAATCAGGGGGCATTTTTTCAAAAAACTTCGACATTCAAATGGAAATTCAAATGAATCAGCTAAAATAAATGTAAAATGCATTCCTCTGCGTTTAGAATCATTTTCAACATGCTTAGGTTTATTCAACAATCTTTAGAAATTTTGATTTTTTCCGATTTTTTTTTTTTTGTTATAATTTTTGATTTCCTCAAATTTTACATTTTTTAAACAAATGATTGCAAAACAACTGAACTCGCCATACCCGCCATAAAGTGTCTACGTGGATGATGCCTTGCTTCTATTTTTTAATTTAAAAACTTTGAAAAATATTTGCATCGGCCTTACTGGATTTTTTTAATTATTTTATTTTTTTTTGTTTGCTCTCAGCGCTGGAGATGCACTTACTGATGTGGTGTCTATGGCAAAAATGTAGAATTAAATTAAATTCTAGAAAAAATATAACTTGGAACAACCAAACCACAACAGCACTGAAATTCACGATTATGACATTTCAGTTTATGTCACAAAAAGTTAAATTGGCACAAGAAGTTTTGATTTGAGAATTTTCAATATGTTCTAGGGGACCGAAAAATGCATTTTTGCGCTAGAGTTTGCTTTTGCTTTTGCTTTTGCGTTTTGCTTTTGCGTTTTGCTTTTGCGTTTTGCTTTTGCGTTTTGCTTTTGCGTTTTGCTTTTGCGTTTTGCTTTTGCGTTTTGCTTTTGCGTTTTGCTTTTGCTTTTGCTTTTGCGTTTTGCTTTTGCGTTTTGCTTTTGCGTTTTGCTTTTGCGTTTTGCTTTTGCGTTTTGCTTTTGCGTTTTGCTTTTGCGTTTTGCTTTTGCGTTTTGCTTTTGCGTTTTGCTTTTGCGTTTTGCTTTTGCGTTTTGCTTTTGGGTCATTCCATCTCAACTGTGCACGAAAAAGTGCAAATTTGAAAATTACCCTCTCCGATCCTGCTCAAATTTGGCTGAGCTGTTGATACTATCAAAACATGCAAGAATCCCGAATTTCATCCAAATCGGACCACCCCCTCCATTTTTGTACTTCCCCAAAAAAATGACTTTTTGGCGATTTTTGGCCAAACCTCCTAGTTTCAAACGGCGATAGCTCAGGAACCACAAATCTCAGAAGGTCGTTCTTGGACTCAATTTTGAAGGAAATTGGACGTAGAATCCATTTCCGTGATCAAAATGTTGATTAATTTATTTTTTCTACCTGTATTGCGCAATTGATAACATTAAACGGCCGTATCTCAAAACACCCCAACTTATTTTTTTTATTTGGCCTCACCATCGTGTTCCCCGGCCAATTTTACATAAGAATCACCTATCGACAGAAATGAATATGTTTCGTTCCAGAGATATCGAATTTTAAAGTTTTGTGTTTTCGAGCTTCATTCGCCGCATCTGCTAGAAGCACACAGGCGGGTTGATCAATAACTGCTACCTGGCCATTTATTGAAATAATATTTCATCATAAATAATCTTCATCAAATTGAGCAAAAATTAGCTGTATAATACTGTAGGAAACTGAAGTTTAATCGCAAATGTTTATCTGCTCAAAAAAATTTATGAAGTGGAGCAAAATAGTGCCATTCAGCAAAAACCCCAAAACCTGCTTTATTATTATTATTATTATAGTTTATTATTGACACTTTACCATAATTCTTATTTATGGTTTAGATTGATCATATTAAATCAATTTTTATATAGTGAGCCAGCTCCATTTCATTAAAATATGATTTTGGTCAAGGTACATTTAATTAAAAAAATCCTTATACGTGAGGACAGCAGCCGTATTGTGTTCCAAGAATCCAAGAATGATAGATGAAAAAAAACACTGTTGTTCGGACGGTGTCGAAATCATCGCAACTAAATTTGGAGAATTAGCCGCTTTGCAGCAGATCAAACTTTGTGATTTTCTTACATTTTTCAGTTTTATACATTCCAGAAATCCTTTTCCTACTCTTTGTGATCGTCCTTCACTAGAGTACAACGTATCAACAAATTTTATTCATTTTAATTCATATTTTTACTCAATAATGTATCGTGCACTTATTTTTCAGTGTTACTAACAAGATTAATTCTCAGGTGAGTTTTTAAAAGCCGTAAGAGCCATTGTGACCTCTGACACTAATTTTCGTTTTCTAGAAAATGAAACAAAATTTCATTTATTTTAAGTTTGGGGCACTTGAAGGGCGTGTAGATGAACAATCTCGAGCATTTTGATATTGGTTTTCGTAAGTAGGTCGAATACCGATGCAAAAGGACTTTGTTTAACAATGGCTCTTACGGCTTTTTGAAAACTAATCCGAGAATTGCATTTTCCTCTCGCTCCGTCGGAATCCAATTCTGCCCTTTACTGTGTGTCGTCATTGCTCTGTCCAGTGGGTTAACACAGAAATTCACTTCATTAATTTTTTTTTAGCAGATAAACATTTGCGATTAAACTTCAGTTTCCTACAGTATTATACAGTTAATTTTTGCTCAATTTGATGAAGATTATTTATGATGAAATATTATTTCAATAAATGGCCAGGTAGCAGTTATTGATCAGCCCGCCTGTGTGCTTCTAGCAGATGCGGCGAATGAAGCTCGAAAACACAAAACTTTAAAATTCGATATCTCTGGAACGAAACATATTCATTTCTGTCGATAGGTGATTCTTATGTAAAATTGGCCGGGGAACACGATGGTGAGGTCAAATAAAAAAAATAAGTTGGGGTGTTTTGAGATACGGCCGTTTAAAGTTTTCAATTGCGCAATACAGGTAGAAAAAATAAATTAATCAACATTTTGATCACAAAAATGGATTCTACGTCCAATTTCCTTCAAAATTGAGTCAAGACCGACCTTCTGAGATTTGTAGTTCCTGAGCTATCGCCGTTTGAAACTAGGAGGTTTGGCCAAAAATCGCCAAAAAGTCGATTTTTTGGGGAGGTACAAAAATGGAGGGGGTGGTCCGATTTGGATGAAATTCGGGATTCTTGCATGTTTTGATAGTAATCCCGAATTTCATCCAAATTCCACTTCCCAAATTTTTGGCCAAACCTCCTAGTTTCAAACGGCGATAGCTCTCTCAGATTTGAAGGAAATTGACGTAAATCCATTTCCGTGATCATAATGTTGATTAATTTATTTTTCTACCTGTATTGCGCAATTGATAACATTAAACGGCCGTATCTCAAAACACCTTATTTTTATTTGGCCTCACCATCGTGTTCGAATTTTACATAAGAATATATCGAAGTTTGTTTTTCGAGCTTCATTCGCCGCATCTGCGAACACACATCATCACATGATAATATTTCATCATAATATTTCTTATCATCTGAGCATAATACTGTAGGAAACTGAAGTTTAATCGCAAATGTTTATCTGCTCAAAAATTTATGAAGTGGAGCAAAATAGTGCCATTCAGCAAAAACCCCAAAACCTGCTTTATTATTATTATTATTATTATAGTTTATTATTGACACTTTACCATAATTCTTATTTATGGTTTAGATTGATCATATTAAATCAATTTTTATATAGTGAGCCAGCTCCATTTCATTAAAATATGATTTTGGTCAAGGTACATTTAATTAAAAAAATCCTTATACGTGAGGACAGCAGCCGTATTGTGTTCCAAGAATCCAAGAATGATAGATGAAAAAAAACACTGTTGTTCGGACGGTGTCGAAATCATCGCAACTAAATTTGGAGAATTAGCCGCTTTGCAGCAGATCAAACTTTGTGATTTTCTTACATTTTTCAGTTTTATACATTCCAGAAATCCTTTTCCTACTCTTTGTGATCGTCCTTCACTAGAGTACAACGAATCAACAAATTTTATTCATTTTAATTCATATTTTTACTCAATAATGTATCGTGCACTTATTTTTCAGTGTTACTAACAAGATTAATTCTCGGGTGAGTTTTTAAAAAGCCGTAAGAGCCATTGTGACCTCTGACACTAATTTTCGTTTTTCTAGAAAATGAAACAAAATTTCATTTATTTTAAGTTTGGGGCACTTGAAGGGCGTGTAGATGAACAATCTCGAGCATTTTGATATTGGTTTTCGTAAGTAGGTCGAATACCGATGCAAAAGGACTTTGTTTAACAATGGCTCTTACGGCTTTTTGAAAACTAATCCGAGAATTGCATTTTCCTCTCGCTCCGTCGGAATCCAATTCTGCCCTTTACTGTGTGTCGTCATTGCTCTGTCCAGTGGGTTAACACAGAAATTCACTTCATTAATTTTTTTTTAGCAGATAAACATTTGCGATTAAACTTCAGTTTCCTACAGTATTATACAGTTAATTTTTGCTCAATTTGATGAAGATTATTTATGATGAAATATTATTTCAATAAATGGCCAGGTAGCAGTTATTGATCAGCCCGCCTGTGTGCTTCTAGCAGATGCGGCGAATGAAGCTCGAAAACACAAAACTTTAAAATTCGATATCTCTGGAACGAAACATATTCATTTCTGTCGATAGGTGATTCTTATGTAAAATTGGCCGGGGAACACGATGGTGAGGTCAAATAAAAAAAATAAGTTGGGGTGTTTTGAGATACGGCCGTTTAAAGTTTTCAATTGCGCAATACAGGTAGAAAAAATAAATTAATCAACATTTTGATCACAAAAATGGATTCTACGTCCAATTTCCTTCAAAATTGAGTCCAAGACCGACCTTCTGAGATTTGTAGTTCCTGAGCTATCGCCGTTTGAAACTAGGAGGTTTGGCCAAAAATCGCCAAAAAGTCGATTTTTTGGGGAGGTACAAAAATGGAGGGGGTGGTCCGATTTGGATGAAATTCGGGATTCTTGCATGTTTTGATAGTATCAACAGCTCTGCCAAATTTGAGCAGGATCGGAGAGGGTAATTTTCAAATGCTGTTCCGCTTCAGATGGAATGACCCTTTTGCGTTTTGCTTTTGCGTTTTGCTTTTGCGTTTTGCTTTTGCGTTTTGCTTTTGCGTTTTGCTTTTGCGTTTTGCTTTTGCGTTTTGCTTTTGCGTTTTGCTTTTGCGTTTTGCTTTTGCGTTTTGCTTTTGCGTTTTGCTTTTGCGTTTTGCTTTTGCGTTTTGCTTTTGCGTTTTGCTTTTGCGTTTTGCTTTTGCGTTTTGCTTTTGCGTTTTGCTTTTGCGTTTTGCTTTTGCGTTTTGCTTTTGCGTTTTGCTTTTGCTTTTGCTTTTGCTTTTGCTTTTGCTTTTGCTTTTGCTTTTGCTTTTGCTTTTGCTTTTGCTTTTGCTTTTGCTTTTGCTTTTGCTTTTGCTTTTGCTTTTGCTTTTGCTTTTGCTTTTGCTTTTGCTTTTGCTTTTGCTTTTGCTTTTGCTTTTGCTTTTGCTTTTGCTTTTGCTTTTGCTTTTGCTTTTGCTTTTGCTTTTGCTTTTGCTTTTGCTTTTGCTTTTGCTTTTGCTTTTGCTTTTGCTTTTTTTTTTTTGCTTTTGCTTTTGCTTTTGCTTTTGCTTTTGCTTTTGCTTTTGCTTTTGCTTTTGCTTTTGCTTTTGCTTTTGCTTTTGCTTTTGCTTTTGCTTTTGCTTTTGCTTTTGCTTTTGCTTTTGCTTTTGCTTTTGCTTTTGCTTTTGCTTTTGCTTTTGCTTTTGCTTTTGCTTTTGCTTTTGCTTTGCTTTTGCTTTTGCTTTTGCTTTTGCTTTTTTGCTTTTGCTTTTGCTTTTTTTTGCTTTTGCTTTTGCTTTTGCTTTTGCTTTTGCTTTTGCTTTTGCTTTTGCTTTTGCTTTTGCTTTTGCTTTTGCTTTTGCTTTTTTTTGCTTTTGCTTTGCTTTTGCTTTTGCTTTGCTTTTGCTTTTGCTTTTGCTTTTGCTTTTGCTTTTGCTTTTTTTGCTTTTGCTTTTGCTTTGCTTTTGCTTTTGCTTTTGCTTTTGCTTTTTTTTTTTGCTTTTGCTTTTGCTTTTTTTGCTTTTGCTTTTGCTTTTGCTTTTTTTGCTTTTGCTTTTGCTTTTGCTTTTGCTTTTGCTTTTGCTTTTGCTTTTGCTTTTGCTTTTGCTTTTGCTTTTGCTTTTGCTTTTGCTTTTGCTTTTGCTTTTGCTTTTGCTTTTGCTTTTGCTTTTGCTTTTGCTTTTGCTTTTGCTTTTGCTTTTGCTTTTGCTTTTGCTTTTGCTTTTGCTTTTGCTTTTGCTTTTGCTTTTGCTTTTGCTTTTGCTTTTGCTTTTTTTTGCTTTTGCTTTTGCTTTTGCTTTTGCTTTGCTTTTGCTTTTGCTTTTGCTTTTGCTTTTGCTTTTGCTTTTGCTTTTGCTTTTGCTTTTGCTTTTGCTTTTGCTTTTGCTTTTGCTTTTGCTTTTGCTTTTGCTTTTGCTTTTGCTTTTGCTTTTGCTTTTGCTTTTGCTTTTGCTTTTGCTTTTGCTTTTGCTTTTGCTTTTGCTTTTGCTTTTGCTTTTGCTTTTGCTTTTGCTTTTGCTTTTGCTTTTGCTTTTGCTTTTGCTTTTGCTTTTGCTTTTGCTTTTGCTTTTTAAGACAATAAAAAAAATCTAGATTTTGGACGATAATAATAATTTATAAAGATCGCAAAAAATCAAAAGTAGAGTTTATGAAATTGAACTGAGAAATTTACTCCAATCCATATCGAAAGTCACAGTTCAAACACATTTCTGCACTGTTCAAATATTTAAACAAACAAGGATAAGCTTCTCACAGCGCAATCCTATCCTGCAAACAGGAAGAGACTGTTCGTATGCACTTTACTGCACCTGCCACTGGCATGTATTATATTTCCTGGCAAAAGATTGCTCACGTACAGCCCTAGAACTTGGTCAAACGGTATAAATACCATTCAGCAATACTCATCGGTACATCAGTACACAACAGCGCCGAGCTTGCACTTTCCAACTCCGGTAGATTCAGCCAACTTGAAGGAATCCCCACAAACATGAAGGTCGCCATCGCAATTCTCCTGCTTGCCACCGTGGCCATCGCTGCCGTTAGTTGTTCCCCTTCTGGTAAGTTAATTTCATTTAAATTTTGAGTAACTTCTTGTTTGAATCTGTCAAAATTTGGGTAAATTTTACCCCAAATCTCAAAACTCTAATTTTTGACCTTTATTTCATACCAGACCACTGCGGAAGGTACGAAGTGCGTGCCTGTGACTGTCCGAAACCGTGCGATGGTCCCTGCTACCGGCCCAGCAAGTGCGTCTGCATCGCCGGGTACCACCGGAACCACCTGGGACACTGCGTTCCGGACTGCCCGTCGTGCCACCACCGTCGTAATCCCTACCCGTCCAAGAAGTGAGGGTGTCAACAAAGGGTTGGAAACCAACTAATTAAATCGGAATTGATGATGAATTTGTAAATGGAACTGTTTATGGAATCAAACTTCAATAAAATGGAAATTATTAATAATTTCGAGAAAAATTAGAATTCTGCGCTCTAATTAATCGCCGCAGAAAGATATCGTCGCAATGGGGAAACCTGTAGAGAAGGCAAAAAAGTAGGCCAAGACGAAAATTATAAAATCATGTTGCTTGTCAATCTGAAAGAAATAGTTGGAACTTATGGTGCTGGCTTTCGGTTGCTTGTTGGTTTTAGCTGCAGTTCACTGATTTTTGGTTTTTGGAGACGGAATCTGCGGTTCTGCGACCTTCGCGGCCGGCTTAGTTGGTGGCCTACGTAACGGTGCCGGATTATGAGACCTTCGAGGCCGACCTGGAGGTCTTCCTACCAGGTCGGATGGAGGCACAGCGAGCGTTGTTGGCTCCGTCGGGCAGGCTTCCCCCTCGTTGGTGAACTGGCTATCCAGGAATACTCATGCCCTAACGGGACCCTCCTTGAAGGCCTGTTTGAAGGCCAGTCGTTTTTTTTTTTTATGGTGCTAAGAGGCGCAATACGATGGGGGAAAATGGACCCAAAAATTCGCAGAAACATGGTTCTATGCAAACCATCAAAAGCTTCGTTTTTTACTCAGAAACAAACCGAATATGATAAAAAATCCCACCTCACGAACCGAAGTACGAGTTATTTTGTTGACTTTTTTTTATTTTTTCATTCATACGAAAACTAATTCAATTTGTTTAACCAATAATAATTTAAAATGCCCCAAGAATGGAACATTAAAACAGCTATTTAGTATTTAGGAAACAGCGTAAACTGGTCATGCGACGCATAAAACTTCTTAAATTTGAATGGAGAGTGTCTTCAGTGTATAATTTCGTCTCCTGAACCGGTTACCATGTTTCCCAGTGGCCACATCCGATTTCCAAAGCCTAACAAAGTCTTCGACCCCTACCCCCTCCCCCTAACTGTGTTACATTATTAGGGGCTCCCATTGTTGCGAAGAGGCCTGAGGCTGAATAATCAAATTTAAATCAAACATAATCCCTGCAATGGAAAAAAAAGAAGTTTATTATTAAAAAGTAAATTTGATTTTCATTATAAAACGCTTACCAACTGAAATGATCGCTATCAACACGAACAAAATTGAGCATAAAAGTAGAGCTGAACTGATGGCCTATCTACAATCACTTAGCTTAGAACATCTAAGTAAAGTAGTTACTTAGGAAAGTCTGCAACTTACGTTCGTCATCCACAATCAACTTAGAAAACTTGCTGGGCTGATATACGTTGCTATGCAGTTGTTTGTTTACCTTTGATATGGAAACGTCAACTTACCGTAGATTTTGAAATTTTCCAAACCAAACGTCAGTTTCTAATTTGATTACTTTTCCATTGTAGAAACTCAGATTCATTTCCATTGATTCAAATTCCTAAGCTAAGTGAAATTTTCTAAGCTAAGTGATTGTAGATAGGCCATGACAGCAATAAAAAGTAAAAATCTGAACGATTGCTGCGATCAATTGAAAAAATGCTTGCGCTCGTATCTTTGAGACCCCTACATGAAAATCACCAAAACTGATATTTTCTCAATACGCGCAATAAATTGTATTTTAAAAATCAACTCAACTCCTACGGTTAAATCGACGCAGTAGGCCTGGCCATTGAAAAGAAGAATGATCTCAGCTCTTGACAGCGCATTGTTTACATCCGTACACTCTAACATGAAAATAGTCAGTTTATGCTGAAAAACAATGTCAACCATACTTTTTGCAGTGGGCTCAAAAACCTTTTTGACAACAAACGAGATTCTAAAAATCAATTTTTGAATGTTTCCATCTCACCTGAACCGCCGTCCACCGTCCTCCTCCTCGTCCTCTTCCTCCTCCTCCTCGGCCCCGCTAAAATCCGACTCCAGCGGATCCGTCGACTCGCCCGAGTTATTGCTCGCCGTCGAAGCGTCGTTCAGGCTCAGCTTTTTGAGCGACTCCCCGACGGTGGCCGGGCTGTTGCACAGTACACCGTTGGCCGTAAAAGTGGCCGTGGCCGTCACCGGACTGGTGTCACTCCGGATGCGCAGAGTGTAGCTGGTCAACAGCGGCGACGAGGACATCTTCCGGCCGGTAGCCACACTATTCACCGCCGTACACGATCAAAGCGAACCCACCAACTTAAACTTAACTTCTTCTTTTTCGAACACTCTTTTTTTTCTTTTCTTTTGTTTACATCTGTGCCAAATCTGTGAGTTTTTTCCTTCTTCTCTTTTCAATCCAAGATGTTTACTCGATTCACTTTTGATTGCGACTTTTCTTCTTCCACTTTTTCTTGATCACGGCCGATTTTTTCCTGTATTCTTGTTTTCTTCAAACGCTGAGTTTCGCTGATTTTGGCACATCAACCACGATCAACTCGACGAGTGAGCGATGTCAAATAACCTGTCAACGAGATAAAAAAAAGTGATTTGCCTAATTAAATTTGTTTAATCCGATTTATTAGAATTTGCAGTGACTCGTCAACATCTACTTTATCGACAGCCAATCGTCGATCAAGCAGATTCAGCACTTCCCACAATTGACCATCTGACCCTATGGTGATGTTACGCGAAGATCTCGATGCTCGAGGGGTGCGAACATCGCCGTTGGACGACTCGACTCGCACAACCCGACACGTTGAAATTCAATAAATCACTTAAATTAAGACTGTAATTACTTTCGATAATTTTGTTAAATCTTGGCGATTCCGCGTGAGCGCACCGCCGTGCCGTTGCTCACTTTCTCAACTCGTGGATATTGTTTTCATCTGCGTGATTTTTTTTCGAACTCATTCAGCTGTTTGCAGAAGAGGCCGTTGCTCTTATCACAATATTTATGGGCACCGAAAAAAAAAGTTGTTTCCATTTTGCCGTAAATCACCCGACGGGGTCGACTTGTGTAATGGCCCGCGCAGACACGCAATGTGATCTACAGGAAGAAGCATTGTTGTTTGAGCGATGTGGGATCAGGTTAGGATCAAAACGAAGATTAAATTTTATAGAATATTGCCTTGATTAAAAGGTTTAAAACTGTTCTCGATGAGTTAAATACGTAGATATCAAGGCATCTAGAAAGATAACAATAATATTATCGGCATCGTTCCATGACAAATATTTTATTTATGATATTTTTTTTAAAAAAGGACTTATATAAACTATTAACAATAACTAAACCCAATCAGACATTAAAAACTTCATATCGTTTCGGCTTATAATGAAGACTTTGCACTGAAAATTTGAAAACATAACTACAAAATAACGGTTTTTGAATATTTCGAAATGTTTCGAAAAAAAAGCCCATTCACTCTATATATTTTTTTTTTTTAATGCCACTTTGTTAATTACTCCGAAATAAAAAATATATAATCTAGCCTCGTTTTTAAAAGCTGAAAAAACTTTCCCTCTTCGAAAAAAGTTGTCCAAAGTTCGTCTGGGGATTCCCTAGCCGATATATTTACTTTTTTTTTTGTTTGGAGTGACCTAAGCTGTGTTAGGGTGGTCCGAAAAATGGGAATTTTCACAGACTTTCGCAAAAAAAAAAACAAATTGAAAAAAAACTTCACGAGCAATTCCAGCTCAAATCAGGATTTTTTCTGGTACACTCAAACCCCGATGGTTTAACACCAACTGTTGTCAAACGAACGGGGTCACTTTTTAGTTTGACACCCTTTTTACATGGAGTTCACATACACTACCAAACGCTTGTTTTGATAGTGTGCGTGAGCGCCGTGTAAAAAGTGACAGTTCATCACTTTTTAGTTTGACTTTGACCAACCAACGGGGTACAAACTAAAAAAGTGTCAAATGAAAAAGTGACCAACCACCGGGGGTTGAGTGTACTTTTGTACCCAACCCTCTCCGTTTTCAATCAAACTTTGTAGACATGTTATCCTAGACCTATATAAGCAATTTTTGTGTATATCTAGCCAATAGTACTCGAAAATAACATTTGAGAAGGGCGTAAGGTACTGTGAGTCTTTTGGTAACATCTTAGCCTATTTCCTCAAAATTTTGAACGAAAAAGCGTGACATCGCCTTTAAATTTGAGTTTTAGACTTAAAAATCAAAAACAATCAAATAAGTGGCGTGTATTTTTGTTTCAGTGTATTTTTTTCAGAAAGCTCGTCCAATTTCCTACAAGTTTGTCTTTGACCACTCTGTGATACGACGCAACGGCTTCGAGATACAGTATTGTGGTTTTTGAAATAAATCGAAATAACAGCGCGAGTGTTTTTCATCTCGCGAAGCAATTTTCTGTTGTTTCTTTTCTGAGTGTACCTCAAATGTCACACGCGATACCAAAACAAAATTTCTCCGCGGCACCAAACTGAAATGTCGCCAGTTGAGCTGCGACAAGATTCGCGCCGCGTCTTACACGGAGCATGGAATCGATCTCGAAAATCTACCGGAAATCGTTCTGTGACCGTGGATTCAATCATCCGGATGGACCATTTCATGATGTCTAGCTTGGAGAGGACAATTACGGCGCTTTTGATTTTCAAATTGGTGGCTGGTTCTTCCCATTTTGACTCTATAGAGCTTATTCAATCGATACCCGCAGCATCCCGCATCAGCAAAACTCTCCCGGTGAGAGGACACAACGGACCGGATTGAGGTCCCTCGACAATGAGACCACTTATTTTTGTTTTATTCAGACTGAAATCCATCCGTAATCAGCAACTTAACCAAGACTTTTTCCCTTCTGCGTCTTTTTCTGAAGCTGGAAACTAACTGAACTTCATAAATTACCCCAAATGAAACAGTTGTAGTGGTAGTATAGAACTAAAAACCAAAATTTTAAACAATAATTTAATCAAAAGCGTTCCATTTCCTTGGCAGATCAGAAAAGATCAGCCACGTTTTTCTAATCATCCAAAGCCGTCAAAACAAAAAAGCAAACACACTGATTCAAAATTACTTAAACATGCTTGACAGATATTTCGCGACAGAAAATCGTCGCGAGAGTTAAACTTGCTCAATTCGGTTTAGTGCCGCGGCAACAATAATTTTTAAAATGCAAAACACAAAAATATTTAAATACCTTACGCCCTTCTCAAATGTTATTTTCCAGTACTATTGGCTCCATATACACGAAAATGGCTTACATAGGTCTAGGGTCGGGTACAAAAGTACCAGAAAAAATCCTGATTTGAGCTGGAATTGCTCTCACGTCGTTTGAACTGATTTGATTGCTCTGGGCTGCATTTGACAGATGATAAGTTGAGTTCATAGTTTTTAAGTCTAGCCTAATATTCGAAAAGGTCCCTCCAACGTATTCATTATCTCGAATTCAAAAAAAGGAAATAAATCGATCGAAATCTTGAAAATACTGAAAAAAGAAAAAAAATATTTTCTTGAATGAATTCATAACGGAAACATTTGAAGAATGTGTTAGTGCTAGAAAAAACTTAAATATCAAAGAATTCATAGAACATATTATTTGTTTTAGTTGAAAAGTTCTGAAAGCTGCCTTTCGCAATTTATAAAAAAAAAAGCAAGATTAGAAATTTTCCTCAAGAGCCGTTTTCTGAGATGTCGGCCATCGGTATGGATAAGGGCTACACCGAAAAAAATAATGCTAAAAAGAAAATTGTTTTTCGCTTATTTTTAAAATTACTTTTGGTTCAGCCTTCCCAGCTACCTTTCAACACTGTGGGATTTGTTAATTAGTTGTTGTCTTTGAATTGGGTCCTAAAATGAAGCTTAGATTGCTTATATTATTGGTTACATCGATAAAGCTTATTTTTCGGAAAACAATGACCCTTTGTACGACCACAAAGAGTTTGAAATGGATTTTTAAATCAATTTTGAAAAATTAACCTCGTGGTCCTTTTGACAAAAAAAGGTCCTACTTGACAGCTCTTTCCAAGGGGACCATAGTTGATCCATCGAAAAAAATGCTTAAGGACCCAATTTACAAAACAGTTCTTTTTGTCAATTGTCCCTTTTCAATTGTTGTTTCAGTAATAATCCGTTTTTAAACTAAAAAAAGAAACCTTTGTTAAACTTTCTGACCTTTAAAAAAATGATTTAGTTTTAATCGAAATTAATGTCAATTGGAGCGTGTTTAGGAGCCCAAATTTATCATATCTTGACAAAACTGAGGCGTTTTCTGACATCAACTTTAAAAAAGTTGAGTTGTGAATAAAATGATATCGGTCTGGGTTTAATTACTTCAGTTAGTGCTGAGAAGCTTGTCAAGCATTTTGGACACATACAAACACACGCAAACACAGTCATTTGTTCAGTTTTCGATTATGTATGACGATCTCCGAACTTTTTATAAAAAGATTATTTTCAAAGCTGGATTGTAGCCATCTCATGGGTCAACATCAACCAATTTCATGGATATCGACTGATTTTTGTTTACGTCTGATGGCGCTCAGCGCTGGTAATAATGACGCAAACGCCACACCACTTTTGTCACAATATTTGAGCCGCCAATTGTCAGGTCGGACGACCGTGCCCACCAGAAATTGATGTCACGAATTCAACCAACACAATATGCTCGGTGTAAAAAGTTTGAGCAAGTTCAACCTTTAACAGGGCGGTGCTAAATGGGTTGTTTGCAATCGCTTCGTTTCGGCTTTCATGCGCGGAGAATTGTTTTGTAAACTGCCGAATCAATGCGAATATTGCTATCACATCCCCCACACTGGATCAATTCTGAGAAGGAGTAAATTTCACCTTGCACCGCAATTAAATTGGCTTCTTCGGCAAATCGACTCCGAAGTTTTTTGCCGGGTTTACACGCAAAATGTAGCCCAACCGAACTGGAAATTAATTGGATGCGCCCGAAAGCGCAATTTTGCAGATGACGGCAAATTGCAAGAATTTGGAAGTGGAGTGAACATCTGTGCGTTTTTATTAAGGTACCGGAACAAGCAATTAAAGGTGCTTCCTTCTGTTGGAGAATAAATAAAAAATAATAATTCAAACTCCCACTATTCCCTCTCCCCCAAACATGTGATTTTAGTTATTGCTACTACACGGACAGCACGTGTAAAGCCGCCGCCGCTGCTCACCTTAAGATTTAAGATTCTCTTCTTCACACTTCTATTTTCCATTTCACTATTTTCTATTTTCGTACCCATATCCAATCTAATTCAATTCAGTGTCGAGCTAAGAATAGATCGCATTTCAAGCGCACACACAAACAAACACACACACACACATGGTCGAAACCGTCTCAGATGATGCGATCTAGACCACCGCCAGCCGATGATGATGAAGATTGAGAAAGGTGCGTTTTCTACAATTTTGTAAGGGTTGGTAGAACCGTTTTTTAACATTTAATAAAGTCTAGACGACATTACCAACAATGCAACATCCAACACAAAAATTCATAAGGCTCTCAAATTTAATTACAGGGTTGCCAGATCAGCAATGTTTAAGACTGATTGAAAAGGTATTTCGAATACCTATCCAACAAAGTTCAGTTAGTCAGATCCGAAAGTAATTTTCATTTTCAATTTTCAGTCTTAATAAAATCAAATAATATTTCTTAAGTGACGATATCCAATGGCAGGGTTGCCAGATCTTAAAATTTATTATTTATCAAATAGTCCTCACAAAAACACAAAGTTCATTCCAGTCAAGTCTTCATATTTTTAATCTTTTAAAATCGAGTAACAGTGTTGCCAGATCTTCAAAGTAAATGACTCATTGAAAGGGTTCCAACTGATGCATAGTGAGACGGTTTCCAAAAAAGTTCACTAGATAATCACAAATTTCGTGTTTCTTGGCCAATGTCATCTAAGAGCAGCTCCCTATAAATTCGCAAAAAGAAAATCCACTAATAATATTTGATTTTTTTTTGTTTGCATGAAATTTTGATTTGGTTTCTCCAAAGCCACCCTAAGGGAGAAGTTTCATAAAATTTACACAACAGATTTTTTTGATCTCAAATTACGTACATATTGTTCTACTAATAGTCCATTATAGAAATGACATAAATTAGTTGGTCTTAAAAACATTTTTTAATACTTTTCAAATATATTTTAAATTCAAATTCAAATTCGGTTTTATTGGTGAATAATCAAGATACAATAAGTTCTTTTTTGGTACAAAACAGAGTTTTGGAGTTCCTTTCAGCTGTGTGTTACATCATAATCCATTTTGGAACAGTTATTGCTTGTAAATAAAGGTGTTACCAAGAGTAAGAAAAATTAAAAAAACTTACTAAACTTGCTAGGAAAAGGGGATAGAAATAGAGAAAGCTTAAAACTAGATCACAGTTTTTATCCTTTATAGATGTGCTTAATCATTAATTCCCCGAGGGCTAGAAATTGCTCCGCCTTGTTACGGCAGCTCCGAAACCGCGTCATCATCTCCCCCGCGAGAGCAAAGAACTCCGGCAGGGTAAAGAGATCTTCCCCGGTGACTTCTTGCTGGGCCGCATTGCCGCTACCGGCCGCGACCACGCTGGCAAACGATCGCCCCCAGCCAGGAGGGATCGCTGGGTTGTCCGCTGGAACCGTACGCTGGCCAGCTGCATGAACGGCTGCACTCGTACTTCGTTGAGGAGGGTGGGACGCTGCTGCTTTCTTCTTCCTCTTTTCCTGCTCCTCGAGGTAGGACTTGCGCGCGACGCATCCGCGGTAATTACCGGTATGGTTACCGCCGCAGTTCGCGCACTTTACGCGCGGCTTGGTTTGTTCTGCGTTTTCCCCAAGTCCGCCTTTCGTGGCAGTGCGCACACCTCCGAGAGGTGTGACTCACCGCACTTCACGCAGCGGGGCTGGAGGTTGCAGTTCCGCGAGCCGTGGCCGAATTTCTGGCAACGGTGACATTGCGCTGCGTCCGTCGGATTTTGGAGTAAAACCGCCAGTTTACCCAAAACCGTCCAACGCCTTAGTCCGCTGCAGGTCTTGAATCTTGACGGTGCCGCGGTCGAAGTACAACAGGTACAATGTGTGTACCTGTGACTGTTGTCTTCCGCGAGAGGACTTTATGTCTCGCGGCGTTATTCCGGCACCCGAGAGGTGCTCCTTGAGGACGGAGGTCGGGCGGTCTTGGTACCCTGCAAGACAATCTTTACAGCGGTCTTCTGCGCGGGGTCAAATGTGTAGAATTTGAAGTTTTTACGCTTAAATTTCTCCACAACCAGGTCGAAGTTCTTTTGGTCAAATGTGAACACTTGCACTGACGCTTTACCTATTTTGAGGCAGTACACGAGGCCTTCCAGCTGCTCGTCAACATCGTCCGCCAACGTGTCCAAAACAAAAATTGGTGGTGGTCGTCGTTCCTTTGGAGTAATTACTTTTTTGGCGTCGGCACTTTTTCCGTGCACGACCATCGTCGTCGTCGTCGTCGGTAGTGCTACCGTCGGTGTTGTTGTAGCTGCTTTCCTCGTCACTCAGCCTCGCGAACTTGTTACTGGTGGGAATGTTGGCGGATGTTGAAGCGCCATCGGTCGACGGATTGCCGGAGGTAGCTGAACGGAGCCTAATAGGGCTGCGATCCTGGACGCGGTAATTAGCGTGTAGTAACTTGGGGTCGAATCCTTTGGCGCTCACACTCCCCGGCGCGATGGCGGTCGACGCGGCGTTGGTTTGTTTACCTTTTGCACACGGCCGGTAGACGAACTTCGCGGGTTTTCGAGGCCGCACTCGAACTGCCACGGCCACGGCCGGCCCTTGGCATGCTGTTGGAGCAAACTCGCGGCTAATCACGGTAAATTACGGCGAAAATTTTCGAAAAAAACGATGGAGCACTGAGCACTTGACTGCTGCTTGCACTCGTGCGTACACGGAGGAGAAATATATTTTAAAAAATTATTAAAATCGTTTATATATATGAAACACGCGGGGTAAGGCTAAAACCACCCAAATACCCACATGGTTGGTTGAACAGACTTCTTTGAACATCATTACTATTTTGGTTGAAAAATCAAGTTTCAAATGTGAAGAAAAATGCTTTTTAAAAAATTTCATATTTTGGCTCAGTGAATTTAATTAATTAATTTGTGTATTTCGATTAGAATAAGTAAATCAAAATTATGTCAACAATAATAAATTAGCTATTTTTATGAAAAATTTGATAGGTTTTCATACTATTCAATGAATTTTTCTATATCATAGCAAGGAACGAAGTTAACAGCATTTTGATTAAAAACGGATAGTTTTAATGAAAATGTTTTTCCTTATCTACAAATATGTCTTAATAGTAAAAAAAAACCTTCAAAAATATAACCTACATCAAATAAAATTTACAAATTACCCCCGGAGGAGGTGGCCGTCTTGCCCCCAAAAAACTCATTTTTTAATACATTTATTGCAAATAGCTCATCGCATTTTTTAAACTCTTCCGAGGGACATAATCTAGGGAAAACTTCAATTTAACATGAAAATATATCTAACAAAAATGCCTATGTTGTAATTCACGAAAACAACATCCAGTTTCAAGTTCAAAAATTATTTGTTTATTTTGGGCTTTTTATATACTATTTCAAACAATATGTTTGGCAAAGGTGACTCCATATGCATTATTTGGCACGAGGAACAGTATTGCTAAACATTTTAGTAATATTCATTAGTATACTTAGTAAAACAGTGGAGTGACCTTCTTACTCTCCCCTACACGAAAAAATGCCATATTTTTACTTAACGCATTAGACCAATTTCCTCAAAAATCAGAGGAACAAAAACTGCAGCTAAAAATTTGACATTGCATAACGATTATATCAGCATTTTCTATCAAATGAAGCCTCTTAAATCTTATTACATGTTTTGAATATTGGGATCACAGATCCGAAAAGATCCGAAAAGTTTTCATAAATTCGTTATTATTTTGCAAACTTGTGACCATGGTTGCCAGGTTTGTCAGATAAGTCTGGAAATGCCAGATCTTTCAGGTGTCAGACAGATTAAAGAATTACCATCCTCTGTGCCAGATTTTGACAGATTTTTCAGTTTTGCAAATTTCGATCAACTTTTTAATTAAAATGAACGAGTTAAATGAAAAATCGCAAAATTCAGTGAATATTTAATTTAATATAAATTTAACATAAATTTATTTTCAATCTTCTTGAGACCCAAAAATCAATTAAACCGTATGAATTCAACATTTTTTAAATTAATTCGTATCATCCCTACCATTCCTTATTCATTTTTGTTAGATTTTTGTCTGCCAGATTTTTGAATAATTCTTTTTTTAGTTTGGCATGAAATTTAGTCTTTTTTTTATCTAACAATGACTTTAGCTAAAAAACAGTGCATTTTATCAAATATTCACAAATGTATATTTCGATTCCTAATTTAATTTTTTATCCAAAAAAGACCAATTTTTCGATTTTTTGCATATCTTTATTCTATGAACAATACAATGAAAAGCCGATTTGCGAAATCGTAAATTAATTCTCCTAAGAGGACTTAAACCCCTCTTGACCACCCCTGATTTGCCCCAATGGCTCAACATTTTGAGCTGCACCCGTTTTGAAATAAGGGTCATTTTTTATATTGAGTTTCAGAGCCTGCCACTTGAAATAACATGAACATTGAAAATTTTCAAAAATATCTTATTCTCACAATTTCTAATATTGATTTTGTACAGTTCTGTTGAATTTCAGAAGTTGGTTAGCGATTTTTCAAAACAAAAATAAAGAGTTGTGAACGTCTAATTCTTTTTTAGGTGCTTGTCTTTGTGAAACTTTGACAGATTTATAAAAATCGATGTTAGGTCATATGACCCAAAAATCAATATTTTAAACTTTAAATATTCACGTGGTCTCAGCAAGCTCTTCTGGAAAGTGGTTAGGCATGCCAATCCAAGCAACATTGGATTTTGCTCTAGACGGGAAGGGGTTAATGACCTAAAGGTCATATGATGATAAGTGTACTTGACTTAAAACCAGTAGTTTCATTACCAAAACAAAAAAAAAACAGTTTCCCCAACGTTGAATTCAGGAAAAGCCACTTGAATTTCCCGATTCTACTAGCTATAAGAGGCAGCATCGCAAACTCAGCTGGAACGACTCGACCGGCAAGTCAATTTACGACGGGCACTTGGGGGTGATGATGAGAACATCCGATGGACTGTGAAAATCCGCTGAAAATCATCATCGTGAAAGATCCCGGCACTTGGGACCGATTCATCTCAAAGAGGAATGGGAGTAAGGCAACATTTTAAATGAAATTAGTTTGTGATTTTTTTAATTTTTAAACTTTTATCATTTTATGATTTTGAAAAAAAATAATTCATCTATTTATTCCAATTGTAATTTTTAATGACATTCAAGTTCAAATAAAAAAATTATGATTTTTATCAACTGTCAAATTACACCAATTTCGCACTAGGTCAACATTATGTTTTATTTTCTTCCAAGACCAGAAGGGCAAGGGTGGCTTATATTTTCAGGGAGATATAAAAAACGCTGCCTTTACGCGTCCAAACAGAATGATGGAAAACTTTGACCTACACAGCAGCTATTCGAAATTTAAACTTGTGTGAAACTTTGGGCCCTCACAACACCCACTTGTTGCTTCAGGGGATTTTCCACACTGAAAAGTAAGTAGGAAAAAAAAGTTCAAATCTCCTGCGAGCGGTGATGCCAGGCCCGAAATTTGTGATGACTGGTTTTTTTTATAACGTACGACCGACAACTGTTGCGGTGAATGGATTTGACTGACAAACTGACGACACGCCACAATGGCAGTTTTGTGGAAATTGTGTCATCATTTTTTAAGATCAGTAGTGCGGTGCCTGTGTGGACGCTCAGTCCTGTTTTTTCGTGTTATTTTCCGTCTCTTTTGTGTCGCTGTTCGAGTGCATGGGGTGATTGGTCAGTATAATTAAATAATGGCATCAGTAGTGCGGTGCCTGTGTGGACGCTCAGTCCTGTTTTTCGTGTTATTTTCCGTCTCTTTTGTGTCGCTGTTCGAGTGCATGGGGTGATTGGTCAGTATAATTAAATAATGGCATCAGTAGTGCGGTGCCTGTGTGGACGCTCAGTCCTGTTTTTCGTGTTATTTTCCGTCTCTTTTGTGTCGCTGTTCGAGTGCATGGGGTGATTGGTCAGTATAATTAAATAATGGCATCAGTAGTGCGGTGCCTGTGTGGACGCTCAGTCCTGTTTTTTCGTGTTATTTTCCGTCTCTTTTGTGTCGCTGTTCGAGTGCATGGGGTGATTGGTCAGTATAATTAAATAATGGCATCAGTAGTGCGGTGCCTGTGTGGACGCTCAGTCCTGTTTTTTCGTGTTATTTTCCGTCTCTTTTGTGTCGCTGTTCGAGTGCATGGGGTGATTGGTCAGTATAATTAAATAATGGCATCAGTAGTGCGGTGCCTGTGTGGACGCTCAGTCCTGTTTTTCGTGTTATTTTCCGTCTCTTTTGTGTCGCTGTTCGAGTGCATGGGGTGATTGGTCAGTATAATTAAATAATGGCATCAGTAGTGCGGTGCCTGTGTGGACGCTCAGTCCTGTTTTTTCGTGTTATTTTCCGTCTCTTTTGTGTCGCTGTTCGAGTGCATGGGGTGATTGGTCAGTATAATTAAATAATGGCATCAGTAGTGCGGTGCCTGTGTGGACGCTCAGTCCTGTTTTTCGTGTTATTTTCCGTCTCTTTTGTGTCGCTGTTCGAGTGCATGGGGTGATTGGTCAGTATAATTAAATAATGGCATCAGTAGTGCGGTGCCTGTGTGGACGCTCAGTCCTGTTTTTCGTGTTATTTTCCGTCTCTTTTGTGTCGCTGTTCGAGTGCATGGGGTGATTGGTCAGTATAATTAAATAATGGCATCAGTAGTGCGGTGCCTGTGTGGACGCTCAGTCCTGTTTTTCGTGTTATTTTCCGTCTCTTTTGTGTCGCTGTTCGAGTGCATGGGGTGATTGGTCAGTATAATTAAATAATGGCATCAGTAGTGCGGTGCCTGTGTGGACGCTCAGTCCTGTTTTTCGTGTTATTTTCCGTCTCTTTTGTGTCGCTGTTCGAGTGCATGGGGTGATTGGTCAGTATAATTAAATAATGGCATCAGTAGTGCGGTGCCTGTGTGGACGCTCAGTCCTGTTTTTTCGTGTTATTTTCCGTCTCTTTTGTGTCGCTGTTCGAGTGCATGGGGTGATTGGTCATTACAATTAAATAATGGCATCAGTAGTGCGGTGCCTGTGTGGACGCTCAGTCCTGTTTTTTCGTGTTATTTTCCGTCTCTTTTGTGTCGCTGTTCGAGTGCATGGGGTGATTGGTCATTATAATTAAATAATGGCATCAGTAGTGCGGTGCCTGTGTGGACGCTCAGTCCTGTTTTTTTCGTGCTATTTTCCGTCTCTTTTGTGTCGCTGTTCGAGTGCATGGGGTGATTGCATTTCTTCTTCTTCTTTTTTCATTTATTTTTTGTTCGCGCGTTCGTTGGCCGATGAATTTTATTTTTGTTCTCTTTATATAGTTTTCGATAGAAACGATCCGATTTTTGTTTTTTGAGACAAGCAAGTCGTATTGCTGGATTAAGTCCTTTCCATATCATCGAGGATCGGAAGGCACGTCGACGGATATGTTTTAAGGCTTATGATATAAAATAATTTTAATGAATGAAGCCCTACCTACATCACCGTTGATCGGAAGGCACGCCGACGGAGAATTTCTGGAGAATCGCGGTCGAATTAATACTATATTTAAATCCCTAGATAGGTATCTTTCCGCAGCCGGCTGCCTAAGATTTTTAAAATTTCAACCGATAAACAAATTGCTCATGGTCGCATCACCTACCACAGTGAATCCTGACCTCATACCCATCTTACTAACCCCTCAAAACTCATGTGATACTTTGTCGGAGACGCAGTCGATTTGGCGGTCCCATCACTCAAGTATCGGCTAACATTCCCATCCACTTCCCCGTGTCTTACCACTGGTCGTGGCCGGCGTCGGTATTGATCAGCACGATAGGGACCTTTGAAAATTGCGAAGGGGTGATGATTGGTTCCTACTTTTCATCTGTGGTCCACGGAGCAATGTTTGGGGGTCCTGGTCAATAACGAAGTAGCAGCTACGGGTAGACACCAATGCTATGCTATGCTAATTGTGTCATCATTTTTTAATGTGAGCATGAAGATTGTGTCGATTTATATTCTGTTTATTTTGGCGATTTTTTTATTTTAATTAATATATATTTAAAGGTTATTATAAAAATCGCTTGAGACATTGTTTTTATAAGGATTCACAATGTCTGCCAAAATTAAATTTAAAAAAACAAATAAAAATACTTTCAATAAAAAAGTACATAAATATCATTTAAGTGGCCATACCTCGAGACAGGGTTGCCAGATCATCAATGTTTTGGACTCGTTGGAAAGGTCTTTTGATAACCTAACCAACGATGGGTCGGATGGTAGATCCGGACATAGTTTACATAAATTTAAATGAGATCCGGCTTCCAAAAAGTATATCAATATCACTTAAGTGAGCATATCTCGAGACAGGGTTGCCAGATTTTCAATGTTTTGAACTCGTTGGAAAGGTTTTTCAATGACCTAACCAACGATGGGTCGGATGGTAGATCCGGACTTAGCTTACATGCATTTAAGTGAGATCCGGCATCCAAAAAGTACATCAATATCACTTAAGTGGACATATCTCGAGACACGGTTGCCAGCTCTTTCATGTTTTGAAGTCGTTGGAAAGGTCTTCTGATAACCTAACCAACGATGGGTCGGATAGTGAATCCGGACATAGTTTACATACATTTAAGTGAGATCCGGCTTCAAAAAAGGACATAAATGTCACTTAAGTGGCCATATCTCGAGACAGGGTTGCCAGATCTTCAATGTTTTGGACTCATTGGAAAGGTCTTTTGATAACCTAATCAACGATGAGTTGAATGGTGTATCCGGACATAGTTTACATACACTTAAGTGAGATCCGGCTTCAAAAAAGGACATAAATGTCACTTAAGTGGCCATATCTCGAGACAGGGTTGCCAGATCTTCAATGTTTTGGACTCATTGGAAAGGTCTTTTGATAATCTAAACAACGATAATCGGATGATGGACCCGGGCATAGTTTACATACATTTAAGTGAGATCCGGATATATGTAAAAACACATTTTTATACATAATTTTTGAACTACTTATCGAAACATCAATCTGTATAAAACTCGATCTATGGGAACCTAAACCAAGTCGAATGCAACAGGTTCGGGTCAAATCGGTTCAGCCAGTTCCGAGAAACATGAGCTAGTTTGTTGGTCACATACATACATACACACACACATACACACACACATACACACAGACATTTGTTCAGTTTTCGATTCTGAGTCGATATATATACATGAAGGGTGGTCTACGACGTTTTTATACAAATTTCATTTTTAGAGCAGGATTATAGCCTTACCTCAGTGAAGAAGGCAAAACCATGCCCTAAATTAATGAAAATATAAAAAAAGCATATTTACAAACATGACACATACAAGATTTATATTTGGTTAAAATTCAAATTTTACACTTTCATTTCCTCAAAATAAGCGAGAAATACATAAATTTTCCTTTCACATAAATGAAAAGTTTCAGTCTATTTGATTTTTTTTATCCGAAATTATACTTTTCTGGACTGAAAAATTAAAAATCTACATTTTTTAATAGGTCCTATAAACATAAACATAAATATAAAAGACAATAGCTTATGAGACCTCTAAAAAAATCTAGAAATAATCGTTTTCAATCATATTTTAAAAAGTTTACATTCGATTTTTCATGATTATTGATGAATCAAACTAGAATGAAAAGCATTGTCTTGCCTTCTGAAATTTGAGATAATTTTGAATGAGGAAACAAAATCTTTAAATCTGTTTGTTATTTTAGAAAAATTTATGATTAGTAAAACAAAAATACAAACATTACAAGGCTTTTATAATTTGTATTCATTCCTATTTTTTTATAAAAAAAAAAATCATCAAAATGACCAAATTTTAATCAATAAAATTATGAAATACTCTCGTAACTGGTAGTTTTTTTTTAACTGAGCCAATGTATTTTTGAAAACTCGACTCCGCTTTCGGCAATTCAATTTTTATTCATTTTCAATCTCCGAAAGTTTTCGAAGATTTTTTTTACCCGGATCATTATGAGTTCTATAATGACGCTAGGTTTTGAGAATGTTCATAAATTTCTATTAAAAAATGAACACAGTACAACAAATTTAAAATTGCGCATAAAAATGCGTTTATCTCTTATGTAAAAAAAAAGATTTAGCTCTAAAAAACTAAGATAAATTTTCACTTTAAAACATCAAAATCATTATTTTTTTGAAGTGTAAGGCTAGATACACATTAACCACGTGGATAAATAAAAAATCATGACCCGACATAATGCAAAAAATAAATACATTCCAGATTCGATTATCCGTAGGCCTCGAAAAAATTGACTTCAGATAATCGAATCACGAAAAAAATGTTTTTTCGTTGTTTAATTTGTGATGGTCGTGCTTAAGTGTGACCCATAAACTGCTCTAAAATGATTTATCATTTTTAAATCTAAGGTAGCGGCCAAAATGACGATGATAACAAATTTAAAAAAAAAATCAATTTAAATGCATTCAAATATTCAAATTCTACTAAATTTGGCTTGAGAACTCAAATTTGCTGTTTAAAGCAATTAAATAAAAATGAAAAAATGGTCATAATTCGATTATTCGGAGATCCATACCAACTGTATTTCATGTGTTTATAGAGCCTAATCAAAAAATGTCTAGAGTTTACTTTGTGTGGAAAATATTTATAGTTCAAATATACACTTTTTAATAATTTGCTAACATTGGAAACATCCCTGTTTTGATAACTTAAAAATCATCGCTTTCGCAACAAGCGGAAACGGGAAGACTAAATTTCGGAAAATAATTAATAATTTTAAAAGGAATCTGCTAAAAGTTTTTGCCAGCTTAGAAATTTCATGGTTGAATTCAATTTTCGAGACCACCCAAATCACTTCCAAAAACTCGATCAAAAATTGCCCGAACAAAAATCAAACAAACCGCTCACCAAAGCAGAACTTTATAATCACCTTTGATAATTGCACACAAACCCCTCCTCATAAACACACGATCGTTTTCGATGATTCTTTGGCGCGTTCCACTTGGCTTGGCAACTCCGCTCCTTCTTATTTTCCACTTTTCAACGGTTTTTATACATGTGTTGTTTTATTTTCATCCAAAATTCGATTTTTCCCGTCACGGTCTTCTCTGCTGCCACTGCCGCTGGTTTTATTTTTTTATTTCCTACCGATTTTGTGATCTTTTTTTTGCACTATTTTGTTTGTACACTTCCGATTTTCGACCCGCGCCACCACCGAAAATAAACGATACACAAACTCACTCTTCTTCTTTTGGTTTCGTTTTATGTTATTTCCTTGACACTTGTTTAGGACACTTTTGTTTTTCAACTTTTTAAAATATTTTTCTTTTTACCAACTTTTTCTCCAGGATCAAACTTATTCATGCGATAAGCACAAAAATCAACCAAGACCAATTATCACCCAAACTTTTTTGACCAATGCACTCTTCTCCCAACAAAATTTTGCCTTTCCGAAGCAAATATCGCACAACCTCAACCGATCGCCACGAAGTCCAACAGAGAACTGAACGAAACCATCGAAGACGGCGACGACGACCGCGCGGCGACCATCATCAGACAGCCGAAGTCGAGTTTACAAGCCGTCGGGTTGCCAGGGGCAAGTTCGGACGATGAAAGTCACGGCTGAGATATTGTGAAATTTGCAACTTTCAGGTTTATATAATTTTTTTTTATTTTTGTATTCTAGTTTTAATTTAAAAAAAATGATAAAAGACAATATTCATCTGATTTTAGTCTAAAAATAAATGCAAAGATGAGATAATTTTACAATAATATATATGAATTCTTTGAGAAGAAAGAGACAAAAACTTTGAAATGTAATTACCTAATTTAATTAGGAATATTGCTAAAAATATACCTAAACAAATACTAAACAAATCGAATACAATAATTGTTCACTTTCTGGAATATTTATTTCATTAGCTAAATATTCAATTTTTAGCAACTTTCTTAACTTTTTGAAAAAGTTTTTCCAAGTCAATCTAAATTTCGTGAAATCGTGACAACCGACCATCCTCGCAAGTCGTCGGCGAGAAAACCCTGAAATTCAAAGCGAGAGAGAAAAGCTCCGTTTGTTTACGTTTTGCTCCCAGTACACGCGCGGTAAACAGAGAGGATTGTCGTGCCGGTGGGAGAAAGTACGAGAGAGGGTGAGAGCAAACTGAAAACACGTGCGTTTGGCGTTTGGGAAAATTTTGGGAGAGTGCTTTTTAAAAGCGGAAAGCTTTTCACCAAAGAGTAGGGTGGGCCTCAGGAATGATTTCTTTAAAAGATGTTTTATTTCTGGAGTTTTTTTTTTCAAAAGGTCTAAAAAAACCAAATTTCCAATTTTTGCTTTTTGGAGGTCTTTTGGAAAAAGAGATAGTTTTTGAATTTAGACCAATGCAAATTATAAACGATAAATAAATCAAGAAGCGTAGCAAAATAGTAGTTAATGCAACAAGTTGCTAAAAGAGGATTTTTTCAGCACGAGTCGTAGATAAATATCTAACGAGGTTCACTGAGTTGCATAAATACGACGAGTGCTGAAATAAATCAAGTTCTGCAACGAGTTCCAAACAACATTTTTTGCAATTCCGAAAAACACCAATCGAGTGAAATTTCAATTAAAATTTTCATGTATTTTAATAAATCGTTGAAATCAACTTTTCAACTTTTCAGCATTTATTTTGAAAAGTGTTGCTATTCGATTCTGTTATTTTTGGTACAGAAAAGTTGCCTATTTCGTTCAAGAATGACAGGAAAAGTAAGTAGTTTCACGACGGAATTGCAAAAAAAAATTCTTGCTAAATTATTGCTTTTTGGCACTGATATTGTTGATGATTATAAGTAGGCAATTTATTCACAAAAAAAAGAAAAAAAAATGAAAAATTGAATTGCTTAAATTTAATTCATGCACTTCTTTATATATTTTAGCATTGCTTGCTTAAACAGGAACAGATTCAAAAGTGTCAAAACAAAATAAAATAGGGGAAATCTACCCTTTCCAATCAAACACCTATCTTCGTCATATGGAGAGTTTGATGCTCGATTAAAGCTCCAAAAATACTATTTGGGCTATAAACTTACCAGCAACAGCACCGCCTCGAGTAAGCACGCAAATGTATGCCACTTACTGGCCAAAAAGATCACATTTAATGCACTTTTGATCATAATTTGTATTTTGCGAGACCACTTCTCATCATTTTGTTGGCACACACAGTGACACACACGAGAATCCCTCAAACGCTTAATGAATATCGCCAAAATTAACTTTTCACTTTCGCTTACTTTTTCACGGCGCTTAAGATATGAAATTGCTTCCAACTACCGGCAACATGTTCTTTTGATCATTAGTAAGGCACTCACTTGAAGAATAATCCCGAAAAATGTAATAAATTAGCAAGCGCCATCAAAAAAAAACAAACGCGCCAAGTCGTTTGACGTTTCAATTTTCACTTTGCATTCCAATCGAAGGCTGAAGAAAACCGAGCGAGAGACGAAGACAAAAAAGAACAAAGGGTGGCCGTCAACACCACCAGCAGCACAGCCAGCGATGCCAGGAAACTTTCCCTATAAATGCCACTTTTCGTGAGTGTTCGTTTGAACTGTCAGCGCAAATGGCAACACTCGACAGAGTGTTGGAAGAAAAAAGAACTAAGCCGATATTAGAAAAATGGGCGTGGCCCAATGCATTCGCCTCGATTAGAATACCCTTGGGAATTTTTTTTTGTTAAATGCTTGGTAAAGAAATAGAATAACTTTTAGTGAAAGTGAAAATAAACAGAAATGTTCACAAAAACTTGCTCTACTCGTTGGTGTACTTGGTTTTAGTAAAATTCAAGGGAGACTCTAGATTATCCAGCATCATTCAAACACGACCGCTTATTAGGATTAAAATGGGTAGATTTCCCCTAAAACGACATGAATATTTCTGCTTAAATTATATAATTGGTCGTGTGTTGAGAAAAGAACAGATATCAATCAACTTTTTATTCTTCTTTTTTGGCTTCTGAGAGTATTTACTTTTGCGTTTCTGTCAACATTTCGGTAAAAAAGTAGTGGAAATTCTCATAAGCTTACTCGAAACGCTTTCTGGACGATTCCTTCATCCACGAATCCTTCCACGGTTGCACCCAAGGGTGTGTTTTCCCTGTAGATTCTTTGCCTTGAGCTCCGAATTCACGCTTCAGTTGCAATATTTTAGTTTCAACTTGTCTCTGGCAGAAAAAAAAATTATTTATTCGAAATGAATTTAAAGATTGAATTTAATTTCAAAACAAAACTTACTATTTGCATTGAAATGTTGACGATATCTCTATTGTGGTCCTGTTGAAAACGCTGCTTGCTTTGCTCTAGAGCTTTAACATCTTTTTCCGCTTGTAAAATTTTACTTTCCAGTTGCCACTATGGAAAATACATAGATAATTGCTTTTAAATGTGTATTTTAGTAAATCATCAAACTTACCGCACGTTCAATTGATGTTTTGCAACAACTTCTCTCCAAGCTTTGCTTCTCGTATTTGGTTGAATTAATTTGCGAATTTTGTCTAGATATGTCGTTATCAATTTGTCTCTAAAAAAATAAACTTTGAGAATATTTTTAAATTTTACCTGATTCTACCCCAAAACCATACAACTTGAGCATCGAAATTTCTCTGAACATTGTAAAGATTATTCTCCAAGCGTTGCTTTTCCGTAACGCAAGCACTTATTTCAGACTGGCTCATGGCACTTGCTTGAAAGGTGCGTTTACTTCGTACTATCTATTTGACCGAATTGGACGCACTCAGATGGCAGACTGAATTTTGGACTCACAAGCATGCTGAACGCTAATGTTCCTAATCCAGCAAATCTAGTCCGTCTTCATTCAGAAGCTGAACCTTAATCATTCATAATCGAGCGTTAGATTGAGGTGTCTGCTGTCGAATAAAGTATGTGTTGAAATCCCTATCTTGTTCAGAATTGAAATCATCAATTTAGAGCAAAAAATCAGTATTTTAACCCTGTACTGTCCAAATTTATTTTCGAAAATTTTTATTTTTCCCGTGTTCAGAAGGTAATTTTGAGCGACTTTTGTTCTACGAAAAACTAAACTTCTCTTGTTTTAAATTTTTCTTATTTTATTTTTAGTATTTTAATTTGCATTTATCTTGTTTAGTTTATGTTTGTTTTTGGTAGTATTTGGCCTATTCTATCACCTAATATAATTACATTTTGCCTATCTAATTTTTTCACGTTTTTACAGCCACTTTTTCAATATTTTGCTTGTTTTTCATATTTTCTATTATAGAATGGCACCATCATCATTTAGATTGTAAAAAAATGAGTAGAGACATAGTCTGAGAAACTACAAAAAATTACTGCATACTTCTTTGACAGAAAATATAGGAAATGTTAGTAAAAACACAGCCAAAGTTGACCCCTAAAAAAATGAAATTTTATTAAACATTGGCAAAGTCACATAAAGCAAGTAACTTTCAACCCATAAATTTTCAAAAAAAAAACAAGAGTTCTGCTATCCAATGCTTTTTAAAGATCAAAAATTGGTTTAAAAATGGATTTTTGGCGATTTTTTAAATCGAAGCCCGTATAAAGGCGGGGTTAGGTTGTAGAGGGTTAAAATAATTAAAAAAAAAAACTTTGCATGGAATCTTACAATAAAAACAAATAATACAGTACTTGTTCGGTAACTGGGCTGAGAACATAGCCCATTCACCTAATGCTGCTCGCTATAGCTATATATAACTGGGCTGAACGTAAAATAATGAGGAACCACCGATGCATAATATTTTGCAAATAAAATATAAAATAAATTTTACTCACATTTATTTACAATGCTTACTTTTCATAGTTCTCTAACTGTGACTTGAAATTGCATAAAAGTTTGAAAAAAGTTTTTTTTTTAATTAGGTTGGTACAAATATTTTTAAAAGTTTTTGTCACCCCCACCCCCTTCCTTCAAAATTGGCCCGAAAAATCAGGGGGCAAAAAAAATATTTTTACAATAAACTTCAAAATTTCAATGAAAATTCAAGAGCAACCAGCTGAAATCAAATTAAAATACATTCTCCTACGTTTAGAATCATTTTTAGCATGTTTGGGTTTATTAAAAAATCTTAAGATTTTTTGAAAATTTTCGATGCAAAATCTTTTTTTTCGATACAATTTTTGTTTTTGTCAGATCTTAGATTTTATGAAAACTAATGATTGCAAAACAACTGAACTAGTGTAAAATGCATTTTAAAACACTTTTTTCATTTAAATGTGAAGATTATGGCTTGTTATTTAAATTTTTATATTTTTTTTATTTTTTTGTCCCCCCCTTGACCTCGGCCAGGGCCGAGAGACAAAAACTTTTTTAAATATTTGCATCGGCCTTATTGAAAATGCTTTTGCATCCATTAGCCCCTCGGTCATTTCGGTTTATTTTGGTTTTTTGACGTTTGTCTGATTTTTAACTGGGCTGCGGCTCAGTTATCGAGCGCCCAGTTAAACTTATCCTCTCGGCCTTACCATAATCCTCTCTAACAAGATCGAGAGTATTTTCCTCTCAGACGTATTCTGTGGGTGTAGGTAAACACAGCAGGACATTCTTTTAAGCAATAAAGCGTGTTATTGATGGAGAAAACAAAAATTGTGGACGCAATGTTTTAACCGTTCCAATTTTGATTATTCGTTAAGACCAAAAACAACGCAATATATCAATGCACATAACACTATGCTCAAAATTTAATTCAATCAATTATAGAGAGGGGGGAAATGATCTCAGCAAATTTTGCATAAATGCTATTAAATTTTGACTGGCCAGCACGCGACATCTCAATCTAGCTGGGCCATCGAGCCACAATTGAGATTTAATGGTTCAAATTTAAGACCACTTTCGGCGATCGATTGTTAGTCGGTGAACGGCGGTCGTACCTTGCGGTCAAATTTTTGTGCGAAATCTGGGATTCTTAATCTTTCGTGATGGTTGAATGGGACGAGCTTTTCAAGCAAAATTTAGAACGAGAACTTGCCCATGAGCAGCGAGTTTTCAAAACGAGAACTGTGAGTTGAGTGCATTTTTTGACTTAAGCAATGTAAATTGGAAGTAAATTGACGTTTCGTTATAGGCAAAACTTGATAAAGAAGTCTTGGGTCATCAATCTAAAATCAAAGTGTTTAAAGAAAGGAAGGCAGGTTTGAACCAATCTTTACTGGACGATTCAAGTGAAGATCTTTCGCAAAAGGCAAGTTTTGAGTAGTGCGATATTTGTAGTAAAACTTCTAACAAGAATATTGCAGGCCAAATATGACACTCTGATTTCTTTGGAGGAAAGTAAAATTAAAATACTGAACCAGAAAAAGCAGTGCCTGGAACTGGAACACACGAAGAAGAGGAACGAAATTATGTTTAAAATTGTAAGTCTAATTATTTCACACCTTGTTATGAAATGTCTTTTAAATTTTGAATATTTATTTTTATTTCTGCAGAAACGTGCAGAGGAAATCATTTTGCAGAAGAGAAACGAAATGAAATATCAGATTTCTAACAAGCTAAGAACATGATCAACCAATTCCATAAATCTAAAATCAATCAGAATAAACGTTTATTTGACCAACCCAAACGCGCTCAATCACTTCCGCCGGTAGAAACATAATCATCCCCATCGTCGGATTCTCCACCCGTTAAAAATCCCAACATGAACGCTGAAAGTGATTTCGAAAGCTCCCCCAGAGGACCACTGTTGCCTTGGGACCATTCATCGAACAGTGCGTCCGTATCTTTGGAGCGTTTTACAACAAAGTTCTGTAACGGAAATTGTTTCGATTAAGAAATTTTTCACTTCAATAAAACTTCCTACCGATTTATCGTCATCCTCGAAAGGAAGACAATGCACTACAGTCAACTGCAGCAGGAATGTTAAAACAACGATGCGAAAGAGTGAAACTGTCACGATTTTCATACTTTAAACAAATTCGAACCAGTTACACGGTAAGCAAACCCAATGTGGTGAAAAGAATTGAATTCAGTGGAACAGAAGCTTGAACGCTGCAAGTATAAAGCTGAAATCAAATCTAATAACTAAAATGAACGGTTTTTATGGCGTAAAATTGATTTTTCTAAATATAATACGATAAGCGAGACTTGACTTGCTATTTGAAGTGAAAATCTTAGTTTTGAAAAACGTTTTTTCATAACGTTGGAAAAATAAGTTTTTTGTAATGTTTTGTACAATTTAAACAACAAAGTATTGCATTGAGGATCACCAAAAATATATTGAAGTGTAATAAAAATTCTGAGTCATGTTGAAAACATCATCAAACTAAAGTAGTGACAGGTTGTAATATACATAACACAACATTCAATATTGCCCTTTTGAAATGTTCGTCTTGATAAAAAAAATCAAAATATTGTTTTCGAAAAGATCGAAAAATTTCACGAATGTTCCATATTTAATCAATGAAAATCGGATCATTAGTTGCTGAGATATCGACATTGGAAAATTGAGGTTTTTTTTTTTTTTTGGAATTAAATATACTTTATTGAATCTTTCTTATAATAATTACATTTGGTTTACATAATAAGTGGTCAGCTGTGGCTCTTCAGCTTTAGTTTGCTTTTCGTGATTTAAACACTGTTCATTTTCTTAACTTTAAAAGTATATGATTTATCATTTTTGTAACACTAGGTACAATGAGGAAAAAAATAAGAAAACATAACCTAACCTAAAACTAACTTAATCTTACCATAAACTAAACCAATCCTTGAATCAAGGGGTATTCAGATATAGCACATTTTTCCCTGAATTTCAAACATTTTTCTTGAATCTTCTGATCCAACATTTTTACTTCTGCTAATTCATGAACCTCACTTGATCTTGTCCAGCCAGGAACATTCAAAACCATTTTGAGTACCTTGTTTTGGACACGCTGGAGCTTCAATTTATGAGTTCTAGCGCAACACTCCCAAACAGGTACTGCATACTCAATAACGGGGTAAATTATTTGTTTGTAAACTGCTAACTTATTTTTCAAAGAAAGCTTTGATTTTCTGTTAATTAAAGGATACAAACACCTGATGAGAATGCTGCACTTGTTCAATATTTTGTCTACATGCTGTCGAAACAATAGTTTCGCGTCAAGTATGAGACCTAAATAGACAACTTCCTTTGACCAGGGTATCGAAACATCATTCATTTTATCAAAACATCATCCTTTGGGGCAAATCTGGCCGATTTGGAAAGTGGAAAAATGATGGTTTGAGTTTTGGCTGCATTTATGCGAATTTTCCAGTCGCCAAAGTATTCGGAAAGAACGTCAAGACCCTTCTGAAGACGGCCAACTAAATATCTGGTTATTTTACCTTTATAAATAACGGCAGTGTCATCAGCAAAAGTGACAACACACCATTACCAGGAAGAGTAGGCAAATCAGATGTAAAAATATTGTACAGAAGTGGGCCAAGAATACTTCCTTGGGGAACCCCAGCATCAATGTTGAATAATCCAGAAGCAATCCCATTCAGAAAAACCTTGAACGATCTCTCCGAAAGATAGTGCTGGATAATTTTGATAAGATACATTGGAAAACCGTATAAATACAGTTTATGTATCAAACCATCATGCCAAACATTGTCAAAAGCCTTCTCAACATCCAACAAAGCCATAGCAGTTGATTTAGACTCAAGCTTGTTCTGCTTGATGATTTTAGTTACTCTCGTAAGCTGATGAGCAGTATTATGTCCCTTTCGGAAGCCAAACTGCTCGTTCAAAATTATATTATTATCGTTGGTAAAATCCAAAAGCCTTGAATAGATGACCTTCTCAAAGAGTTTGGACAGACTACTCAAAAGACTAATGGGACGATAACTTGTTGGCGATGTTGGATCTTTTTGAGGCTTCAAAATTGGTATGACTTTGCCCAGCTTCCAATTGGTGGGGAAGTAACCAAATTGCAAACATTTATTGAATATATTGGCTAGATGTTGAAAGAACTGATCACTCTGTTTCTTCAACACCAGATTAAAAATGTTATCAAAGCCAGGAGCTTTCATATTTTTCATTTGTTTAACTGCAACTTTGTCTTCCTCACCAGAAACATGGGAATCTGCAGGAAATTCAAAGGTAGAGTCATTGATTGTTGAAATACTATTGGCAACTGATGTTTCTTTACGGCTGGTCATGGAAGCGCCAAGATTATGTGAACTAACAAAATGAAGCCCAAGTGCATTTGCCTTTTCCTCGGATGTAATCAAACGAGAATCCTCAACAATAAGAGGAGGAATAGGCTTTGGTTTGTTTTTAAGAACTTTTGAAAGTTTCCAAAATGGTTTTGAATAATTCCCAGCTGGCTTACATGTTTTGAAAATTCTTGATTTCTGATATTGTCAAGTCGGTCTTGTATGATTTTGTTCAAATTGTTAACTGAAATCTTTTGTCATAGTCCCCAGTCCGTTGATATTGTCTCCTATAAACATTCCTAAGTCTAATCAAGTGTTTAGTATCTACGTCAATATCAGTTACCTTAAAATTAACAGGAACCTCCCGAACGTTGGCAGCCTCTGCTTGGTTGATAGCCTGCTGGATCACCTCCAGCGAACGATCAATATCGGCAGAAGTTTCCGGGTGTTGATCATAGTCGATGTTGCTGTCGACCACTTGCTGAAACTGCTGCCAGTCAACGTTGTGGTAATCTTTCCGGGTTGGTTGCCGCTGCGGAGTAACGGAAGCTCCAACCTCCACAACCACCGGATAGTGATCAGAACTCAACTCTTCAAACACCTCAGGATGAGCCACGTTCTCAGCCATATTGGTAATGAAGAAGTCGATGATTGAGTGATTCCCAGACCGAGCCACCCTCGTTGGACGATCCGGACTCACAACGTTGTAGTATCCGTTTTGCAGATCGTTGTGCAGAATCACTCCGTTCCGATTCCTCCTGCTGTTGCCCCAAACTTCATGCTTCGCGTTGAGGTCACCAGCGATGATGTACTTTGCGCTCCGCCGTGTCAGCTTCTGGATATCGCTCTTCAGTTTTGCTGCTGAACCATCTCTGGAATTCACCTGACGTGGGCAGTATGCAGCAATGAAGAGTACTGGGCCAACAGAAGTGGGAATTTCCACTCCAACGGCCTCGATGATGTCCAGCTTAAAGTGTGGCAGCCGGCGTGGCTTGAGATCACGATGAACAGCGACAAGCACACCTCCTCCTCCAGAGGTGGTCCTATCGAGCTGCGTCGCGATCTTGTAGTTTTGCAGATAAACTTTTTCACCGGGCTTCAGATGAGTTTCCGTGATGGCAGCTACGTCGATCTCCTTCTCGCGAAGAAAATCCACCAGCTCTAAATTCTTCCTCCTAATGGAGCAAGCGTTCCAATTCAGCAGCTTGAGGGACCTACGATCCATACTGGATGACGAACGAGGTCAGCACTTCAATCTGCTGGGTCTTGGTTTTGCATCCACGCAGTGCAGCGGACATCTGTTTGAAAATATTGAGGAGTTCGGTTGAGGTGTAAAGATCATTACCATTTTCCTCAACTGCTGGTTCTTGGGTTGGTCTTGGCTCCTGGCTGAAGCCCGGTGGTGGCGGTCTCGGCTCCTGGCTGGAACCCGGCCGTGGATGATTCATCTCAGCTCTCTTCCTGGGATCCAACGGCAACGGTGCCAAGTTCGGGACCTGGCGTCGCGGTTGAAGAGGTGGAAAATTTTGCTCCACCAGGGCTGGAGGAGTTCTACGACGCTGAGGCTGATTCTTCGTCGATGCTTGCTGCCGAATTTTCACGAACTCAGCTCTCTTGGGGCACTTTCGGTCGGTTGACGAGTGCTCACCGTTGCAGTTGAGGCACTTCACCAGCGAATCTTGGATGCACTGGGATGTGATGTGCGCATCGGTACCACATTTGGCGCAACGACGCTTCAGGTGGCAGTTCTTACCTCCGTGCCCGAAACCCAGGCAGTTGAAGCATTGTGTGACGTCACGATGCACTGGTCGGTATCGCTCCCACGACACGATAATGTTGAAAACCGCTCGAATTGCCTTCAGCTCAGGAAGCGTCGTCGATCCCTTAGCCAAATGCAGCAGGTAGAGCTGGTCACGGTACTTGATGTCTTTGTTGCGTCGGCTCATTTTGTGCACGGCCAACACATCCAGTTTCAAAACTTTTAGCTCGGCAGCTAATTCCTCCACTGGCATGTCGTACAGACCTCTGACGACGATTTTGTACGGCTTATCCATGACGACATCATGGGTAAAGTACTCCGCCTCGTTTTCGGTCAAGTAATCCTTGACCAGTTGATAGTGCTGCCTGGATTGCACCAGCACCTTAAATCCGTCCTGACACAGACGAATGTTGCCTAGGACTTTCCCAGACTTGATGAGTTCAACCAGCCCCGCTCGAAAGTCGATCGTTGCTGCTGATTGCCTCACATAAAAAGGAGGCAGTTTCTCCTTTCGCTGTTTCACTTCATTCTCCTTTGCTTCCGCTACCTGGTCCTCGTCAGGCAGTCCAGCAAACTTGTTGTTCTTCAAAAGCTGCTCCTCGTGCGATGAAGAGTTCTCCTCCTCCTCATCCATCGGTACAGTACCGTCGCTCTTTTTCGTCTTTTTGCTGTTCGATGTCACTTCCAAAAGCACCTTCCTTTTGGAAATCCCCGGTTTTTGGCCATCAGTTGAGGCCTCAACCTTCCTTTTGGAAATTCCCACTTTTTTGCCTGCTTGAGCCGCAGGTAGGGCAATATTGCCGGCGTTTTGCGCCGGGACGCGACGAGTCATGTTGATTCAGACAACCTTCACCAACGAATGCTCGGATAACAATGGAAAATTGAGGTTGTTTGGGTGATACTTAGAAAAAATCTGCAGCCACGTTATGGATTTAAAAAAAAGAATAGTGAAAAAGCGAAATTTTACACCCAAAAATAAAATGGCCTAAATTTTTTATGTAAAACAAGCCTTATCCGACAAACTTTGCTGTGCTTTTTTTTTCGTTTGTTGACGTTTTTTTGCTTATTCAGCCTCCTGTGATCAAAATATGATTTTACGTAACTTGCTCCATACAATTTGCCGATGCTCCGGAATCGGTTCCAGAGTGGCCAACGTGTCAATTAGTTATCGTAAGAACCTTCCTTTGGCTTATACGAACCCAACGCAACAAAAAGCACTCGATCCGTATTGAACTGATTCGCGTTCGAGCAAAACCGTCGATTTTTTTTTGTATATATAGAAGATTGAATTTTCAATCGAAAAGTACTTTACACATTTTTTGATAAAGGGCTCCGTTTTCAAGATATAGCCACCGAAAGTTTGATTTTAACGAAATATTTCCAGTTGTTCGATTTTTAAAAATAGTGATCATGAGTAACCATTTATAACAATTTTTTTTTAAAAGTTCAGAAAATTTGCTATGAAATGGTCTAAGAGCAATTCCAGACCAAAACAAAAATTTTTTAGGTACATTTTTCTCGACCCTCTCCGATTTCAATGAAACTTTGTGGACATGTTATCCTAGGCATATATGAGTCATTTTTGTGTATATGGAGCCAGTTACATTCGATAATGACATTTGAGAAGGGTGTAAGTGTTTTGAATATTTTTGTATTTCGTAATTTAAATATTGCTGTATCTCAAAGCCGTTGTATCGTATCAAAAAGTGGTCAAAGACAAACTTGTAGGAAATTTGACGGGCTTTCCGAGAAAAATACACTGAAAGAAAAAAAACACTCCACTTTTATGAGATTTTTCGATTTTAAAGTTTAAAAGTCAAATTTGAAGGTGAGCCCACGATTTTTTTTTCGTTCAAAATTTTTTGTGAAGATAGTCTAAGATGTTACAAAAAAAATCACAAAAAATGCAGGATGGAGCAACATCAGAGGTGAAATTATATCTGGGGGTGAGATTGAGTCATAAAAATTTCAGAATTTTGGTGTGACTCAATCTCACTCCCCGAACCCAATGTCTCCCATGATAACGGTAATGTAAAAGTCAACACAAATAATTTTTGTGGAAAAATCTATCTAATTGCAAGTTTAAATGTGATTGAAAATTGTAATTTCGTCAAAATTTTCATCAAACATTTCTGAAAATGTGTAATTAATCGTTCAACTCGATTAAAGTAGAAAACTTTTAAAATAGCATTCAATACTTATTAACATTTGATTGAGGCAGACCAAAATTTATTAAATTTTATTGATATTTGATTTGCAACGAATGCAAAATTTCAATGGAACTAGACGTGCAATCGACTGAAAACAATTTAAATTGCATTTTCCTGTGTTGCTTATGATTTTTAGGTATGATTGAACCAGTTGAAAAATATTTTGAATTTCTGTTGAATTTCAATGTACAGTTGCTGTTCTGAAAACAAAGCCCTTCATAACTAGGTTTTTAAACATGCGATTGAAAATTAATTAAGATTAAAATTGGTGTGACATGATTTTAAAACACTTTTTTTCATGGAAATGTTGATTTCGCGGCTATTTCAAATTTTCATTTAAAAAAACGGTTTGAAGAATGTCTTGTTTGGTTCTCTAATATTTAAATGACGGAGTTTTAAAAAATACTTGCAGTTAAAAAAATCATTTGATTTTTTTCAGTTTTATAAAATGTTATAACGTAATTTATTTGTTTCAAATAAAAACAATTTTTCACATATGGCCCGCAAGCTCCTGTTAGCTTCAAATTTGGCCCGCTATTTAAAAACTTTGAGCACCCCTGTTTTAAACAACTTATTTTGCAAAACTTTTGATAGAAACTAGCTTGCCCACTTCTTATTGAGCTGATGATCACCCGAATTAACATGAAAACGATTTTAATGAGCTGTAATTGAATGTCAAAAAGGCTGATATGTCAACATTGAACAATTTTTGTATGAACAGCTGCCAAATTTTTATGGAGATTTGAATGGATGAACTAATGACATAAAATGGCTTCTTTGGTGATAGGGAAGGCCTCCTACAAAGTTTGAGCCAAATAAAAAAAAAATGGTCGCTTTCGCACAGAATTGCCCACATGTTACAAAACTGAATAACTTTGCCAAAATTTTGAGTAACAAAAAATTATCTCTGTTTGCTGAAAACCACATTAACAGACATTTAATTTCACCTTTTTTACTGATACAGTTTTGGAAAAAAAGCAAATTCTTCTAATATTCAAATTTTTTAATTCTCAGTAGAATTAGGATAGCTATATCGTAATTTCAGATGTTGAACATTATGTTATAATTTTCAGATTTTTTAGGTATCCATACAAAAATGTGAAAATTGAAAAATCTGTACTTTCCAAAGGACTTTTTTTTATCGATTTGTTGTTTTCGACCTACAACTATGGGTGAGGATAAAATTGCAATAGTTATTTTTTGTGAAAATTTTGAAATTTTCTTTCTGCACGATACTTTGTTTTCCAATCCAAACAAACAGCACATCTTTTGAAAAATATATCATAAATTTCCAGAATTGCAAAGAATTTTTGAAAAACCTGTATTTAAAAAAAAATCATATAACTTTTTATATAAAATCAAATTTGAGATCAAAAAGTTTCTAAGTCAAAAATTCAAATTTAAAATAGCGATAGCCTGAGAAAATTCCCTAAAATTTTAGTTTTTGTTGATACGGCCTTCAGTTGCTGAGGTATGGCCATTGGCCATGCAACGATCAAAAATGTCCTAGTGTTGCCCAATTTGCTTAGCATTTGAAAAAGTCGTATAAAAACATAAAATGGCGTTTTGACCGTGTCTGGACCAAAGAAAAATACTTTTACCGGATTCCTCGGAAAAAATTACATAACATATCAATAAATTGGCGATGATTTCGGTTTAGGCTCTTTTCAACTGAAATTGCTGACCATTCAAAAACACGACTAAACATTGTTATCGAACGCTATTTTCCTTGTTTTAAAAAGTGTGTTTTTGGATTTTGCCATGCGCATTGGCTCAAGAAAAAAACGAAGAAATCTGAAAATTCGGATTTCAATTTTATACTTCAGAAACATTTTCATTTTATTTTTTTTTTTGGCTGGTTGTGCCCATTGAGTCAAAATAATTTTAAAAAAACAAATCTGAATCATTTATCACACAACAAAAACCTTCTTTTTTCTATTTTGTTAAAAAATATTTAAAAGAGACAAATTTTCAAAATTGACAAAAATATGTAATTTCCAATAAAATACTTCATAATAATAAAATTAAAAGTTATCAAGATTTCATGATTTTCTATTCGAAGTGTAATGCAGAATTGTCCTGTTACTTTGTTCTAAATTGAATATGCTGAAAAAAGTACGTAGTTGAATACACTAAATTTGTTTTCAACAACCAAAAAACTTTGAAAATTAATCGCATTATACTAAATCAATCGCATAAGTCACATCACAAATCACGATTTAACACTAAATGGGACGGAAAATGTCTACTCGTTTATATAAAAAGAAGTCAAGCGTCCACGAGAAATTTTCACGATGACAAAAATACTCCTCTCAACCCTGGTGCTGGTGGCTTTGGCAACAGTGCTCTGCGACGCAAGTCCGGATAAATCCAGTCCACCTCAAAAAAGAGCAATAAGTGGAACGCTCTACAAACGCACCATGGAAGAGTGGCATCGAACCAAGCGACAATCCGGAACCTTCAACTGGGACCTGAATCAGATGTTCGACCTGTTCCAGAAAGTATCCGGCGGAATGAAGGGCATGGATGGCAGTAAACGGTCCCTGGATCGTCTGGAAAAGAGACAATTCGGGAACGATGAACTGGGACCTGAATCAGATGTTTGATCTATTTACCAAGGTGACCAGTGCAATGAAGAGCAAACGTGAGGTGGATTAGTAAGGGGAGGGGTTTCGGAAAAATAAAACATTGTTCAATGTTCTTGTTACACTCCTTCATTATTCATTGTTCCAATAAATAAATACAACCTACTCAGTAACTCTAGTGGGGCTAATTACTATACGTACGCAACGGTTCTGCTTCTTCATCTTTCTCTCAACTTAATTAGCGCTTAGGTGTGTGAGCTCGAAACCAAAAAAAAAAACTTTCTAACTAATATTCGCGAATAAACTCTCAAACTTTCTTGACTCAAACAGAAAAAAAAACTCCATAAAAACCCTCATCCTGCGTCCATTTTATTGTCTTTTCGCTTGCATAAAACTTAGGCTAAGCACCTTCCTCTTTCTCATTCTCTCTAGGTGTCTAAGGCAAGTTCCGGCGCGATTTGACTTGGTGATGAAAAAGTAGCCAATTTCTTCGCTTTATTTATATCGCGTGCTGCTTCTAATGCACCTTCCGCGGGGACGCCCCCGGGCTGCTCTCCGACGAGGAGCGGGTTCCGAACGGGGGGGCGGTCAGGTTCCGCACCGGACTCTCCGGCGGAGACTTGCTGGCCCGACTGCTGCTGTTGCTGCTGCTGCTGCCGGCGCTGTTGTTGTTGTCCTTCTCCGAGGAGGCTGCTGAACGGCGTGAGGGGAGGAATTTTTGGTGGAGGTTTTGTGGGATGGGAAAGAAGAAAACGAAATCGATAGAGATTAGAGAAGGTTTTGCAAGGGGTGGGATTGAGTTCAATCGAAGCCGTAAAACTAATCTAAATAAAGCTAGTGTCTACACAACTACAATGAAAGGTTTTTTTTGCTATGCTTTGTGATGAAATGAGTGCGATGAAAACTGAAACTAAGACATAAATTAAACATTTATCATCAACATTAGACGAAATTTAGGCGAACAGAAAACAAAACAAATATTAAAGAAAAACATAAGAATTTAAAAAAACACACACACAAGGTAACACAAACATATCAAAATACTCAAAAACATAAAAGAAAGAAGAAAAGAACACACGCACACTTATTGTAAAAAACGATCTAAATTGGACCAATCGGAAAACACCCTCTAAATATGTGTAAAACCAACAACAACCCGTTTAAGGGAAAAACACGCATTAATGGCTAAACCAACCGTAAGTAAAAATTAAACACGACTGTTACTAACCTTTTCGCGACTGACTGAACTTTTTTCTATCTTTTCTTTTAGTTACACACCGTAAACATGGAGAAGTTATTTTGTTTGGAAAGTTTCTTATCCCGGTTAGATGCGAGAGAGTTTTATCAAATACGCTGCAGTTCAATTTTGTAGTCATTCCGAAAGATGACATCAGAATGTTCTTTGTTCAAAAAGAGACATGATCAAACAAGCCCACTCAGTACACTTGGGGGCATTAGGGTGATAACCTTGTAGACACCCCTTGGAACTATTCTTTAGGCAAAACGAATATATCTGCAACAATTTAGAGCCAAATCGGCTAACAAGAATCAACTTAAGAGCAATTCCAGCTCAAAACAGGAATTTTTTAGGTACTTTTTTCTCGACCCTCTCCGATTGCAATGAAACTTTGTAGACATGTTATTCTTCGCTTATGTAAGCCATTTTTGTGTATATGGAGCCAATTTCACTCGATAATGACATTTGAGAAGAGCATAAGTGTTTTGTAATTCAGAATTTAAATATTTCTGTATCTCGAAGCCGTTACATCGTATCAAAAAGTGGTCCAAGACAAACTTGTAGGAAATTTGACCGGGTTTTGAAAGAAAAAAAACACGTCACTTTAATGAGATTTTTTCATTTAATGTTAAATTTAAAGGTGAGCCCACGATTTTTATCGGTCACATTTTTTGTGAAAATAGCCTAAGATGTTAAAAAGAGCAACCAAAAATGCACGATGGAGCAACAAATTTAATCTAGTTTTTTTTATCCATTCTTAAATTCTATTGACAATAAATCCTGATTTTTTTTCAAAAAATCGAATAATTGGCAATAATTTTTCAACTTAATTTTTTGATGTAAAATCGAATTTGCAATCAAAAAGAACTTAAGTGAAATTTTGAAAATTTGCACCGTTTTGAAGTTATAGTAATTTTTAGGTAACTTATTTAAAAATAGTCTCAATTATTATTCGCAATTCGCAATTTTCAGTGTAAGAACGGGCCTTGACCGATCTTATGCACTAGGTTCCCGACGAACACGCACTGCCCTTACACCTACATCTCACCCTTGCTCTGAGTCAGTACGAGCAGCACGCTAGAACACGCTTTGAGTGTTCGTGCCAGGCATGCACACCTTCTTTTCCGGTTACGCATTTTAACTCGGCCGGGAGTGGTACATTACGTAGGGTTTGATGTAAGTATAAGCGCCTAACCATTTATAGTGTGCCTATCAACTTTCATTAAAGCAAAAACTGTTTTATTTTTAGTTTAAATTCAAAAACTGATTGTTATTTACTGTGTATTGTTTTCTCCTGAAATCTTCCCTATTGTTGAGTCGTGTTTATCTGTTGCTATTTCTTTTGTCGCGGTGTTTTGTTACAATTTTTGGTCCTAAGCATGTTATAAAAGTTTACCAAAAATACAATAGTAATATTTGTGTTAATTCTTTGATCATTCCCAAAATTGAACAAGGGCTCGAACCTCATTTGTTTGAAGAAAAGGGTAAAGATTGAAAACAATGGACAGTGAAAGAAATATACTATTTGAAGAATCAATAGTAAAAGAAAGATAGTAATTTATGAAGTAGATAAAGAAATTTACAATAGTTAATAAATAGAGGTAACAAACAAGCTTAGATTGTATTAAGTGCAATTTATAGGGCAGATGAAAAATTATTCAAATAGATAAATAAAGATAAACAAAATTGACATCGCTGCCAAATTAAGGGAAAACAGACAGTTTGTTGCAGCAGCATAAATTGGTAAAAAAGAGTGGAAAAGCGTTGAGAAATGAGAGAATCAAATGATTAAAATCAAAATCAAATAGAGGATAGTAAACAGAAGCCACGTTAGGAAATCAGTGAGACAAAATAAACAGAAGATAGATGGTAGCTGAAAATGAAGAGAAGAGAAACCCCGTTGTGCGATGTTTCAGGTACATCCACAGCAGTTGACTCAACATACTGCGAATCAAAACAATACCGTCTACAATCACAAATGACTTCCCTTTCCCACATTGTCGCGCCCCTTTCTTTTAGCCGTCTCGACTCTGACCCGCGGTGGTCAAAGGTTTACGATCCGTTTCCACAGGCCACCAGCTAGGTCATCATGAAAACCAAGCCAACGTGGAGGTAAGAAAATAGGACACTTGCAAGGAACCAGAGCTATACTGTCTTGATCAAAAATGATCTAACAGGACTACGGACGCAGTCAGTGACGCTCCTTCCAGGATGTTCCTCGCCTAAGCGTCAACTGAAATGGGAACATCAGCATCATTCGCCCTTGGCCTGCAAAAATAGTCTCAATTATTATTTTAATCAAATTAGTGCCCACGTTTGCCCACTTTCGAAAAAAATATTTTTGAAACGCTGAGAAAATTCATTTAATCTTTTAATCAAGAATAACATTTCAATAGGGCCAAACATTTAATATTACGCCCTTTTGAAATGTTAAATGTTGATTTAAACTTTTTGAAAATATTGTTTTCGAAAAGATCGGAAAAATTCACGAATTTTTCATATTTCAACATTGAAAATCGGGCGATTAGGTGAGATATCGACTTAGAAAATGGTGTGTTGTTTGGGTGAGACCTAGAAAACATTAATTTTCCAGTTTTTAAACCTTTGCATGGCAATATGTCAGAAACTAAGGGTCAAACATATTTTTTCAAAACTGAATAACTGAGACTATTTTCAAAAAAGTTACCTAAAAATGGCTATAATTTGCACTTAATCAAAATTTAACTGAAATACTTTTTAATTGCAAATACGATTTTACATCGAAAAATTAAGTTGAAAAATTATTGCGACCAGTTCTTCGATTTTTTGGAAATATCAGAATTGATCCGAAAAGTTGGCATTTTATGTTCCCTAAAACATATCAGAAAATAAAAAAAATAGTGTTTTTGCAAATCAAGTTTTAGTGACAAAAAGTGAAATTAAAAATCACCAAATTTTTTTTACCGTGTATCATTTTTTTTTCAATGTAGTCTATATACATACCTACAACTTTGCCGAAGACACAAAATTGATCAAAAAATTCCTTCAAAGGATACAGATTTTTGAATTTTCACATATCGTTTTTGTATGGACAGCTGCCAAATTTGTATGGAAAATTATATGGACAAACTAATGTTGCAAAATGGCAAATTCTTTGGGCATACCGAAGGCACCAAAAAAGTTTCAGTCGGATTAAAAAATACTAAAAAAAATGAATGACCGAAATCTCAGAAAATTGCTCGTATGTGGTCCACTCGGTTCACTTTAAGTCTGAGTTAAGTTGTTTAAAAGTAATGATTCAAAACTAGGGAAAAATAACCCTCAAATGGCGCCACAAAAAAAAACATGTAGAGTGTTGCCATTTTCTTCAAAGGTAACACTCTACACGACCGATAGGGACCATCCAGTAACCTCACAGTCTAAAAGGCATACCCGAGGCTACAGAAACCTCGGTTTGATGTCTGTTTGTTAACTATAATAAGTTCAAACCTTTTTTTTAGATTTAGGTCATTTTCAAACTCACTCGCTACGCATCTCTCGAAGACGGTGATGGCATACTGGATTTCGTCATGTAATGTGATGATTATCCAGTAATTCCACCAGAACCCGATCCGCAGCCGGTCGTCGCTCCCATCTCCCCTGCAAAGGATTTGAAAGACGAAATTGTTGACGATCCACTTTTTTAGGAGGATAAGGGAAAATCTCCACGGTATCCTCAAGTATGTTTTAAAGTTAATTCTTTGAACCACTGCTTCAAAAAGTGTTCTCTTGGTTGTTTTTTTTTTTTTTTTTTGTAGGTACTGACCAAGGTTTTCATTTAAATGAGAAAACATCGAGAAATTGATCGTCAAAGCTTTCCAACAACTTTCTCTTAATCAAAAGCTCTGCTGGCATAGCTTTTAGCTTTATCTCACCTGTGAAAGCTGCAAATGTACAATGTAATTTAATGTAATGTGTATTATTAAAACGTTGAAAAGTAGGAGGGGTTGCTTCACGATATAAAATTATCAAGTTATAAAATATTTATGGAATTTATCTGAGAAAACCGCTAAAAGAATGTCCCAAAACTTGATTTTTTTATTATATTTATAGAAAGAAAAACTATCTCGCATCTTTGACACAGCGACAATTTGCCAAAAGTAGTACCTATTCAAATAATCATGGACCCAATTCCTTCCACATAATTAAAACACATTTCAGTTCATCCGCATTCAAACAAATTCTCTATTATGTGTAATGTGTGGTGTGTTGTATGCTTTTTGGTTTTACGTGTCAGTTGGTTACACTTCACTGACGAAAAAATCGGGTGGTTAAAATCACTTCCTCTCTCTCTCTCCACAGCAGCTGAGCAACTTCGACATTACCGGGGTTTTCAATCACTTTTCTAGCGATATTACAAGGTTAAACGGAAAAGGGACTAAGATTTTTTTTTTGCGTCTGTCATTCTGACTATTGATAAATAAAACTTTATCAAAAACCGCAAATTTTATTTAAGCGAGGGGGGATCTTTCCAGATACATAACATAACAGAACAATAACAAAATTGTGGGTCCTAAATTGGGTCTCGAGACGAACTGAAAAAAAGTGTGTGTGTGACGTGTGTGTAGTAGTAGTAGGCGTGTGACGATAAATTAAACAGAAAGCTTCAAGTATAAAAGCAAGGTGTAAGGGCGAGGCGGGCGGGACAATTTTCTGGACGAGGAGGGGAGGGGGCGTAGTTCCAGGTTGTGGTCAGTACTCGACAACACAAACATCGAAAAAACCGGACAACGATGACGACGACATCTAACTGATTCTGACTGACATTCAAAAGTTACTAGATTGCGCGTTCTTCTCGGACGCTTGCTTGGATTGGTTTGTTTAGTGCACAGAAAAGAGAAGATTCGCATAAATTAGTCACGAACAGTTCAAGGGGGAGGGAGCGTTAGATTTCAAGAGACACTCAATGGCTACTTTGATTTAGCAAATTTACAGCAATCGCACTGCACAGCGCGGCTTTCTTCTCCTCTAAATTGTGAATTAGTTTCCGATCTACAAAAGCTTTGCTAATTTGGCCTACTTAGGGAGATACGATCTCGGTGGACGATTCTGTTTGACATCACTCTCCACACTGTTGCTTAGTAACCGTTGCGTCGACTCGGTAACGCGCTGCAAACTTCAAACTACTAAACTAGTCAAGCCGCCTACTTTGCAATCCTAAATTTGCCTGAAAGCTGCTGGCTCTAATCTTAAATACCTGTCTGGTTGAGTGTTTCATATTTCTCAGTGTATATTTTAATGTACCGTTTTTAAAACCGCTAAGATACACGTTCTAACTGTTTTTTTTTATTTAATTCTCACAAATTATTACGTTTCTAGTAGTACACACTCTCCGCTGGGTTATCTTATTTTTGGTACCGGCTTACTGAAAAACAAAAAAAACTCCCCGCGTTTTTACGGCCTCACCAAAAGTCCTCTCCCTCGAAATCAACAAAACGAGAAAAAAAAACCTGAACCACCCTAATCGACGCCGCGTTATTGGTGCTGCGACGAGCTGTTATGCTTTCTACTGCTAGCGCGCGTTTGCTTTCGATTTGCCTGCTGCTGGGACTGTTGGCCCTGTTGCTGCTGATTCGTACTACTAGTTCCGTTTCGGGTTTCGTGATGGTGGTGGTGGTGGTGGTGTTGATGCTGCTGCTGGGGGTTCGTACCTTGTGACGTCATGAGCGGCTTCGGCGGGTACGGGATCCGGAACAGCTCGATCTTCAGGTAGGCGCAGATTTCGAGACAGACCTGTGGGAGAGGAAATTGAGTTTTAGCGAAAAAAAAATTACAATATAAATTTTTTAACAAATTTATGGTTGCTCAGAATTTAACCAAAAAAAATATTTAGCGATTTTGCCATTCAAAACTAAGCAAAACAAAACTATAAATTTTAATTGAAGTGACTTCAGTATTTTGATTAACTTTTGAAACATATTTTTTTAATAGTAACACAGTTGTCGAAAGTTTACACAAGGATGTGCCCTACACGCTACTGAAGTTTAAAATAATCACTTTATTGGCAAAAACATGGGCATGAGCATGACCCATGGTTGCCCCTCCGTTGCTGAACAGAACCGTAATATCCTTTCAGCACTACTGATCATAGGCTTCGACTATCAAGTGGTATTTCCCTTATCAACAGAATGTATGAATGCGCTGAAAAGATAAAACACCATGATTGCCAAAACAAGATCAGTTGCGAATAGGTAACAGTCATTGGCCACCAACAGCGCCCGCCATGTCAGTTTGTAGATCTCGATTTGAAGGGACGGGAATATTAGTTAGCGCAGGTTGCTACTAGGGCAGCTGATTTACTCTGTGCTTACACCCCACGAGCGCCAGGAACCTGAAAACCTGTTAGTAGGATAGGGTGTTTGGTCAGGATTCATCATAGAAGAGCAGTTCTCTCAGATTTCGGTAATTCGATTTTTTTGTATTTTTTAATCCGACTAAAACTTTTTTGGTGCCTTCGGTATGCCCAAAAAAGCTATTTTGCATCATTAGTTTGTCCATATAATTTTCCATACAAATTTGGCAGCTGTCCATACAAAAATGATGTATGAAAATTCAAAAATCTGTATCTTTCGAAGGAATTTTTTGATCGTTTTGGTGTCTTCGGCAAAATTGTAGGTATGGATACTGGAAAAAAATGTTACACGGTAAAAAAAAATTTGGTGATTTTTTATTTAAATTTTTGCCACTAAAACTTGATTTGCAAAAAACACTATTTTTAATTTTTTTCATTTTTTGATATGTTTTAGAGGACATAAAATGCCAACTTTTAAGAAATTTCCAGGTTGTGCAAAAAATCATTGACCGAGTTATGATTTTTTTAATCAATACATATTTTTTCAAAAAATCGAAATTTTGGTCGCAAAATTTTGTCAACTTCATTTTTCGATGTAAAATCAAAATTGCAATCAAAAAGTACTTTAGTGAAATTTTGATAAAGTGCACCGTTTTCAAGTTATAGCCATTTGTAGGTGACTTTTTTGAAAATAGTCGCAGTTTTTCATTTTTTTTTAATTTGTGCACATGTTTGCCCACTTCTGAAAAAAATATTTTTGAAAAGCTGAGAAAATTCTCTATATTTTGCCTTTTTGAACTTTTTTTATACGACCCTTAGTTGCTGAGATATTGTCATGCAAAGGTTAAAAAACAAGAAAATTAATGTTTTCTAAGTCTCACCCAAACAACCCATCATTTTCTAACGTCGATATCTCAGCAACTAATGGTCCGATTTACAATGTTAAAATATGAAACACTCGAGAAATTTTCCGATCTTCTCGAAAAAAATATATTTGGTATTTTGATATTTTGATATTTTGATATTTTAATATTTTAATATTTTGATATTTTGATATTTTGATATTTTGATATTTTGATATTTTGATATTTTGATATTTTGATATTTTGATATTTTGATATTTTGATATTTTGATATTTTGATATTTTGATATTTTGATATTTTGATATTTTGATATTTTGATATTTTGATATTTTGATATTTTGATATTTTGATATTTTGATATTTTGATATTTTGATATTTTGATATTTTGATATTTTGATATTTTGATATTTTGATATTTTGATATTTTGATATTTTGATATTTTGATATTTTGATATTTTGATATTTTGATATTTTGATATTTTGATATTTTGATATTTTGATATTTTGATATTTGATGATATTTTGATATTTGATATTTGATATTTTGATATTTTGATATTTTGATATTTTGATATTTTGATATTTTGATATTTTGATATTTTGATATTTTGATATTTTGATATTTTGATATTTTGATATTTTGATATTTTGATATTTTGATATTTTGATATTTTGATATTTTGATATTTTGATATTTTGATATTTTGATATTTTGATATTTTGATATTTTGATATATTTGATATTTTGATATTTTGATATTTTGATATTTTGATATTTTGATATTTTGATATTTTGATATTTTGATATTTTGATATTTTGATATTTTGATATTTTGATATTTTGATATTTTGATATTTTGATATTTTGATATTTTGATATTTTGATATTTTGATATTTTGATATTTTGATATTTTGATATTTTGATATTTTGATATTTTGATATTTTGATATTTTGATATTTTGATATTTTGATATTTTGATATTTTGATATTTGAAATTTTGTATTTTTTATTTGGATAAAACAATGTCTAAGTGTAGTATTTTCTAAGAGCTACAAAATCAGCCCTTATATTTCAATCGACGATGTATTGGACACTATTCGTAAGATTTCGAAGTAAAAAAAATTAAACCTTCCTTGAATTTCCGCTTAAAAAAAATATTTTCGGAATCTCAAAATCACGACAAAAATTGCAAAAGGGCTAAACAGTAACTTATAATCCTTTTAAAATGTTAAGAACGTATTAGACTACGGCATGCAAACAAACAAACTCGCACTTTTTGGCAGTTTGTCTGAATTATTTGTTTGCCTGCATTTGTTTGTAGAAACGTCAACCTGCATTTATTTTGCCATGTTTGCGCAAACACGAAAAAGTGCGAGTTTGTTTGTCATAGTCTAATACTTCCTTTAGACATGATTTTAAAATTCTGAAAATACACATTTTTACATTTTAAATTTTGTATTTTTATATGCCAAAAGAAGTTATTTTGCATCATACCATTTTGAGGGATAATTTTTGAAGAAATTGTGATTTATGAAAAAAAAAAACTTAAATATTATCAAACAAAATGAAAAAAAATTAGATGAAAAATCTAATTTGCAATCGCAATTGTTTTTCTAAAAATGTTCAGTTTTTTAAATTAATTCTTATTCCTTCAAAGATCATTCACTCACCTGCCCGCAGTACCGGATCAGGTCGAAGGTGCACCAGAGCATCGCGAACCACAGCACCCAGTACTCGCTGAGGAAGCAGTTGAAGTACTGGTTCAGGAACAGACACAGCGGCCCGATCAGGCCCCAGTCCAGGTACTCCATTTCGCTCTTGGTCATGTGGGCGACCTGAAAATTCGGACATAAAAATTAGTTGAAAATATCCTGAGTCAACGAAGATTTTAAGCTACTCACCACTAACCGGTTGGTGACCTTGGCGGTGATCATGCCGAACGCCATGATGTACAGCGCCGGATGGTTCTCGTAGATGTGGTCGGGCGATTTCTGGGAAATGACGTACGCCGGGACCACTACAAACAGAAACGGTATGATGGGGGACAGCACGCTGGTTCCCTGTGGATCCGGAAAACGGCGGCGGTATTACGAGGCATCGGGGCGTCGAAATTGGAAGAGGGAAAATGTTAGCAACAGTTGATCTGTTTGGGTTTTATGGTTGAAAACAAATGATAACATGGAAAATTCAACGCAAAATTGGGTGCATATTTGAAAGAAAAACTAGAAAAATCTAAATCAACAAACATAACTTCTAATTAATTAAATCAACTTCATGGAAATGACTAGTGCTAGAAGAACGTTAAATTTCAATTTAAGTTCGTAAACTGTCACCCAATTCTGCGTCGAATCAAATAACAATGAACATGATACAGGTGGGTGAAGGTGGGTGTTATTCAAGGGTTCTAAAAAATAAGGGGAACTTGGAAAGGGTGAGGGCATTTCTCTTTGTTGATCGTTGCGGTGAGGAAGGGTTATGAAAATGAAACTATATATAAATAATTACTCGTCTAGTGGTAGTTGGAGCATGTGTGAGGAAAGTAAAGGGGTTCGCCGTTTGTTAGGTGGAATTAGTGGGTTATAATTTTGACTAAATTTTTTTGGGGTGCGAATTCAAATTTTCCTTTTGTTTAACATTGTTGTTAGCAATACCGAGCGAATCTACAACACACTTTTTGTTTGCGAAAAAAACACACGCACACAATTTGATGCAAACAACACAACACAACACAGTCACACGCAAACATTGTACAAACGAACATCTATTGAAACGGCAAACAACACTATCCAAATTACACGAATCTGATGACTCTTGTTAGTATTATTCCAATTAAATTCAGATGTATGGAGATGAGAAAAAAAAAATGTGATGCGATCAGAATGAAATCAGATTATGTGATCAAATCAAATGTGAAATTTTCTCATAATTGTGTTACAATGACAAACTTTTTTGTTATTTTTTCTGACGAAAAGTCTAGCCCTAATCAGAGAACAAATCCAGACAATTTGACAGCAGGTTAATGTTGAGATACGTTTTTGCTCGAAAATAACGTCGAATCAAACTAAATATGTTTATAAACGATGAACATTTTTTTTCTTACGCGATTTTTTGGTTTTTGCCCTAAGCCCACCATAAAATATTCGTTGAAAATATGCTTGAAATTAGATTGTTCATTTAAGACTTGATCAGGAGTTCATTGCAACCGTTCAGGCCTCATTTTTTTCTGAAACACGTGTTTAGCTAATGGTTCAAAAATTATTCTTATGACCATACAAAAATTATAGGCTAGTTTTGGAAATTTAGATTTGTGTGTCATATATGATGACCCATCAGTCCTGAAAGGGTTTAAGTATAAATAGCGTAATTTTTTTTAGTTCCACGTTTTTTCCGATGTGTGAAAAGGTAAAAATCCTTCATTTTATCATAAATGCATCTATCACGTTATATTATGTACACTATCGTGCCCAGCTCTTTGAGGACGGTGGGGCAATAATATGGACATTTTGAAAAATACGTCATATGTGGACACCCCCTGACCAAATTTAGAACAAATTTCTTAGATTGGTGGGGCAGTTCAAAATAATTGGCAAAAGATTTTGAAGTTTTTAGAAAATATATTTTTTAACAATAATTTTTTTATTTTAGCAATAATTATTTTTGCCCCTGATTGTTTGGATGAAATTTTAAAGGAGGATGAAAATTTAAATTTACATTGGCCTAGGCAATTTTAATAGTAACAAAATCTTTAAAACTATTTCATTGAAGGAAGAAAAGAAACCTGTTAGTTGTTGAAAATCAAACCTATCCTAGATACTATTTTCAAATTTACCTTTCCAAACATTACTCTCATTTTAGATTTAAAAAATCATAGCTTGGCCAAAATATCAGTTCGTCAAACAATGAAGCAAAACAAAAGTTCCATGTTAAGCTTAAAATCCAAGGCATAATTTTGGTCAAAATTAACTTTTTCAGAGCTAAGGTTATTTAAAAACTTTACATATAATGAATTTCAACATTTGTGGTTGCAATGTTTTTTGTTTTTTTATTCATAAGTACAATTTTTTAAAAACTACGGAGAAATAAATACCGTAGTTTTTTCAAGAAAATACTGCTAAATTTCAACGATTATTATTGGGATGAATATTTGAAAATGTTAAAATATATTTATTATGTTATTGCAACTATTTGCTTTATAAGTTAAGTTCCCATTTTCGCTTGATTTCCATAAATCAGAAAAACTTAACTATTAAATCAAATCCAAACATTTTTCGGATAAAATAAAAAAAAAAACTTTATGAAAACATGAAAAAAATATTTCGCATTTTCACAAAAAAAAAATGTGGTAAATCAAAAAGTATTATTTTACTGTATTTTTGATTGGAAAAAAATCAATTAAAAAAAGTAAAGCAATGAAACACTGACAACTTTTTAAATCAATAGTAATCAAAATCCACCGAATTGAAAGGAAATTAATTTAAAAAAAAAATCATCATGTTGTAGCGTTGATTGTTTAAAAGGATTTAAATCACGAATATTTATTTTGATTTTGTCATTTAGTTGTTTTTAGTCCGATGCCAAGTTTCTATTTTTACTAAAACTAAAATGGAAAATTGCTTGTTTTGTATTTTAGAAATATTGGTACATTTTTTTGTAAAAAGTTTTTAATTTTCAGTCATTCTTTAAATAGGAACTGCCTCTTATTTGATGTTCAGGTAAAGCCGGAAATTCAAAAATGGGATTTGAGTGGCCACCCTGCACTTTGTTTAAAGAGGCAATTTTGGTCCCCGATTCCAAATTCGAGGTCGATTTTTCTTGTGACGTAGTGACGGTACGACTCCTTTTGTTAATTCGATTCGAAAAAGAAGTGTTTTCTTTAAATAATTTGCAGCCTGAAGATGGTGACGATTAGGAAATTTGGTGTCACAAGGACTATTATGTAAAATTGGATGCCCAATTCTGGAGTTTTTTTTTTGTTTTTGAAAGGTCCAATAAACCAAATTTCCGGTTTTTGCTTTTTGGGTGTTTTTGAAACCGCCTAGAGTTAGGGGTATTAAAAAACACTCAAAAAGCAAAAACTGAAAATTTGGTTTATCGGACCTTTTCAAAAAAAACTCCAGAATTAAGCAATCAATTACCCAAAATAGATTTGAAACCGCTGCATTTTTTGAATTTTACTTTTTGAATTTGCAATTCCCTCAAAGGGTTATTTTTCATAAAGACTTAAAAATTGTTGAATTTTATACAAACACAATTTTAACATATTTTCAATTATGAGGATCAAATTATGTTTTTTGTTTGCCCACCGCAACATTTTTCAGCTTGACGATTTCGACCATTTTTATTTGTTGTATTTTTTATTTGGCTCAAACTTTGTGGGGGCATTCCTATGACCAAAGTAGCTATTTTGTGTCATTGGTTCACCCATACAAGTCTCCATACAATTTTGGCTGCTGTCCATACAAAAAATGGTACGTAAATATTCAAACAGATGTAACTTTTGATTGAATTTTCTGATCAATTTGGTGTCTTCGGTAAAGTTATAGGTATTTTTGAGGACTATTGAGAAAAAAAATAGGTACACGGAAAACTCTTTTTGCCAATTTTTTTATTAACTATTTTTTTACAAAAACTCAATTTCCCAAAATACATATTTTTTGATTTTCGAGATTTTTTTATATGTTTTAGGGGACAAAAATACGCAACTTATGAATTTTAAAAAAATTGTTATTATTGGAAAAAAACGAAATTTTACACACACACAAATTTTACCTAAATTTTTTATGTAAAATTGAATTTCTGTAAATTACTTTTCGATTGCAAATTCAATTTAAGATAAAAAATGGAGGTCAAATTTGTTTTTGGTATAAAATTTAGATTTTTTATCCAAAAATCACTTTTTTTTTCAAAAAATCATAACTCGTTGGCAGATTTTTTGACCATATTTCTCTATAGGTCAAAAGTTGCGGGTTTTTGTCCCCTAAAACATATTAAAAAATCTCGAAAATCAAAAAATACATATTTTGGGAAATTGAGTTTTGAAAAAAAAAATCGGCAAATTTTATCCATTAACCTATTTTTTCCTCAGTAGTCCTCAACAATACCTACAACTTTGCCGAAGACACTAAATTGATCAGAAAATTCAATCAAAAGTTACAGCTGTTTAAATATATACGTATCATTTTTGTATGGACAGCTGCCAAAATTGTATGGAGACTTGTATGGGTGAACCAATGACACAAAATAGCTTCTTTGGTCATAGCGAAGGCCCCCACAAAGTTTGAGCCAAATCAAAAAATACAAATAAAATCCATTTCCGATTTTGGTAGAGAGTTGCTCATGTGTCACATTTTTTATTTATTGAGATTGAATCAAACTGACGTTTCTGCTCTCAATGAAGTCTTCTTCAGGATCTAAACATAGATTTTGTTCTTACTTGTGATTAAAATGGAATGCAGGAGGACAACGATTAACTTGTAAGTCACACAACTACCATTAATGGAACACACACACACACACGAACAAACAGGGGTTAGCACAATACACTACATTTAAAACACACAAACAAACAAACAGGTCCCTCTCTCCCCATATTGGGTTGGGGGAGAATGGGGTTCGGTTCGGTCGATCGGGTTTGATCCTTACGGCCACGGTTGATCCATTCTTGCCCACGCCCCCGGTGAAGATTACCGACGCGTTCTGAAATGCTAGCAGCCCAAACACAAACACGGCAAAGTACAGTGGCAGTATCTTCACGTCGACGCCACCGATCTTATGAGGTCATGATGTTGGTTGTTTGGTGGTGGTGGTGATGATTGGTGATAGTAGTAGTAGTAAGGGTAGTTGTTGTTATAGATGAAACCATTGTTAAACAGGTGAGGAGTAGAGAAAATATAATAAAAAACGAAATAAATAAATTGGAAAAAGAAACAAACGCAATCGCAGTTGAAACGAAACCCAGCAAAAATAAACACTATGAAACAATTGTATTGGTTTATTTTGAGGGAAACTCTCCCCACTCGCGCTTCCCCCATCTGTTAGTCGCTAGCGGAACTAAGCGCGATCGTGCGTGCTTGTAGGTTACTGTTAGGCGCACCGTTGTTAATCCAAAAGTGCTGCAAGTTTTAGTACGATTTCCCGCGTAAAGATGGCGTTAGAAAAAAACATAATTTGGAATTTTAAAACGAATCAAGAAAGGGAATGCCAATAATGAAAAAGGGTAAAAATAATCAAACGAGACGTCACATTGCAGTAAGGTTCAAACTCGACTTGTGTTCTTTTGCTAACAAATCGACTTTCACCCTTCTGCATTGTTACGTCCGCATTCTAGTAGGGGTAAAATCGTATTTGTCCTTACAGCAACGGTTGAGCCATTTTTACCGACGCCACCCTCCCGGAACGTCCGGCAGAAGGTGACAAACACCTGCAGATAGCCGAGCGAGAAGAACGCGTTCACCGTGTAGTTCCACGTGAGCCCGATTAGCGGCATCTACCATTGTGTTCATTGTTGTTGTTGTTGTTGTTATTACGTTGCGTCACGTGTCAAGTGGGTGTAACGTGTGTCGTCACGTACCGTCGAAACATCGAAAATAGGAGAAAAAAGAAGGAAAATATAGATGTTTCTCAATCGTTGAACACAGTCCAATAGTCTAGAATGGTTTTTTTTATCGAACACAACCTCATTATCTTACACTATAGTCAATTGTCATCTTTGTTCACCCTCTTTCAAGCATTCTTATCAATAACATTGCTTTTAACGGGCACTTCTGACGAAATAAGACACCCTTTCCCTTCCCTGAAACAAGATCGCGCGCGTTTTCATGCAACACAGAAATAGTTCATTCCACACATAGGGACAGCAAAATGCCTTATCAACTAGTATCAGCTGCAGCGACTAGTTTGGTAGGAGTAGTTATGGTACGATATCAGCGCAAACGTTCACGCACACACAAACACACTTGCAGCCAAACGGAAAACAAATATGCATTTGATTCGAGCAGGAATGCAGAACATTGCATGCGAACAATCAAAAATATCGTAAGCTGAATTAATAAAACAAATTAAAACAAAAATTGCAGCGGGAATCAAACCGCCATTGGCTGACTGCTCTGATTAGACTAAACCAACTAATGTATTTTTTTTTGTATCTGAATAATAAGATATTCTTCTACTATTTTGATTTATTATTTTGACTCACATTTATTTTATTGAAATTTATGTTTGAAGTTTTCTCCTTTTTAAGAACCAATAATTTGTAGTAAAAAACATTATTTATTAAAATTTAATTCCCTGGAGAAAAAATTAAAAAAGTATATTTCAAATTCATGCTTAATATTTTTTATCTCAAGTAAATTCTCAAAATATTTGAAAAACGGTTGTCGTTAACGTCGAGCTAAAACGATAATTTTATCGGCGATAACCGACCGATAAATGATTTTAATTAACCCTCTAAAACCCAACCCTCCTCTTGGCTTCGGTCTAAAAGTCTCCAAAAATCAATTTTTAAACTAATTTTTGATCTATTTAAAGCCATTGGAAAGAAGAACTCATTAAATTTTATATACAGCAATTCCCCACGAAAACAGCACGATTCGAAAAAAAGTTCTCCGATCGGGCTTAAACTTTTTCTGGGTGTTCCTTGCCCGAAATAATTAGACCCGTATTTTTTTGTTTTGCCATTAGGGTGACCTACGCCGTGTTAGGGTGGTCCGAAAAATTGCAATTTTCGACGATTTTCGCAGAAACCACTTTTTTTTTAAATCATATCTTCGCGCCATTTCATCCGATTTTAGCTGTGTTAGAAAAAAAGTAAAAAGTTTCAAAAATCTAGCTTAACATTTGAAAAGGTCGTATGAGAACTTAAAATGCTGTTTTGAAGGTCTCGAGACCAAAGAGCCTATGTCTGAAAATATTTTTACCTGATTCCTCGGAAATTTTTACCACAATTTTCATAATTTAATTACGCAACTTTTGGTACCCTAACATGTCATCGCTGAAATTTTCAAGTAATCGCAGTTTTAGTGAAAAAAAAACTGCCATTTTCGTCATTTTCCAATTTATACGCGTGGCGCGTCGAAAACCCCACTTTTTATTTTCAAAAATCGTATCTCAGAGTATTGAAAACATAACTTCACTATTTTTTGATATATTATGTAAAATTTTCCGAGGAAACAGGTAAAAATATTTTCAGACATAGGCCCTTTGGTCCCGAGACCTTCAAAACAGCATTATAAGTTTTCATTCGACCTTTTCAAATGTTAACCTAGGTTTTTGGAACTTTTTACTTTTTTCCCAAATAGCCAAACTCGGATGAAATGGCGCAGAGATATGATTTTTGAAAAAGTGGTTTTTCGAAAATCTTCGAAATTTGCAATTTTATGGACCAGCCGAACACGGCGTAGGTCACCCTAATGACCAAACAAAAAATACGGGTCAAATTATTTCGGCCAAGGAACACCCAGAAAAAGTTTTAGCCCGATCGGAGAACTTTTTTTTCGAATCGTGCTGTTTTCGTATATATTTTTTTTTGCTCAAAATGACCTTCGGAACACGGGAAAAATAAAAACTTCCGAACAAAAAATTTGGGCGGTTGAGGGTTAACTTATTGACTTATAAAAAAAATCTCTTCGACATATAAAAACTAAATTTTGTCTGAAAATGTAGAAAATAAATAATTTCAAACACTCAAATTCTCAAAAGTTGCAATATGAATATAAAACTTCGCGAAATTTCTTACACATTTTCACCATATTGGAATTGAAAAAAAAATTTCGTCCGTTTCAAACGCACATTTGATTTTTTTTGTATTTTGAAAAAAGGTCTAATTTATTTTAAAAAAATAGTATTTTGAAGAATTTTAGTATTTTTCTCTCATAACCCTAATGTAGTGTTAATAAATGCAAAATTTCATTTTTTTTAAATCTGTATGACAAATTAAAATGAATTTGAATAATTTTAAAAATAGAGGGAGTCTGGCAACACTGACCGGACGCAGTCTTGCTGGAAATCGCGCTCGATTCTTTTCGATTTTTTTCGTTGTTTCAACCCGCGTTTCGGGTCAAAAAGTGTAACAATCGTCGAAGGAGTTGCGAGTCCATTCGGGAAAGATGGAGTTTCAATATAATTCCGTCATTTTTGTGCATTTTAGAAGTGATTTTATTTTGGTTCCTGGTACGACATTGCTGGAATCGAAAGCAGTTAGCATAGCATTACGCATGTATTGGTGTGCGCCAGGGCAGGAAGGAGCTTGTGAGCCCACTATTGTTGTGTGCGTGCAGACAGTGCAAAGCACAAATTTCAGGGTGGCACAAGAATTGAATTTGGAAGAATTGAAGGCAAAAATAAGTGTTGGGATAAGTCGGCTGAAAACGAGTGAATAATGTGTGGAATTTTCGACAAAGGATGTATATGGAGGGTGTCTGGTGATCAATATCGGAGAGCGAGCGGATGGTTCTCAATAGGCTGCTGCTGTGACGAGTTGGTGTTGAGGTTTGTTGTGCAGCGCAGCAGACGCCGGTTGTGTGTTGGTGTGGTGACGAGCGTTTTGAAGCACATCACCTTGCCGATGTGTTAGGGTGTGCGTGCTGAGAAGAGCTTTTTGGGAGAGCGAGGCTTCAAAAGCTTCCGTTGCGTACGGCTGGCCGATGTGCTTGGCGAGTGGGGAGGGGGATTGTGAGTTGAGTGTGGTGGCGAGCGGTGGAAGTCGTAGCTGCTCTCAACTGCTGTGTTTGTGTTCGGGAGAGCCGGCGTCGGTGCAGTGCTGTGTGTCGGATGCGTTACTTGATATTGGTGCACATCTTCGTGTGTACCCGTCGGCCTTTCCACACACGGACGGGGCTGAGGCTGTATGTTGGTGTACTTCCATCGTTCTGGCGGTTTTCGGCTCTGTACGTGTACACAGAGAGCCTGCTCTCAATCTAGCTTGCTTTTGCTGTGGTTAGGCTTTGCGATGGAAAACATCGGGCTAGTGTGACATAAGTATTTTAAGGTAGGCTCGTTCGTTTTTCACCATGTTTGTGTACGTAGCATAAGGTAAGTCTATTTTATCCTTCGAGGATAGAGTTTTAAATTTGTGTTATACTTTTTGCTTTACAGTTTTTAGTTTGATAACTTAAATTACTAACACCACTAACACCAAACGTTGGTTTATTAGGCGAAAAAGCATACCTTGGTGATTTAAAAGTGTCTTATAACTAGAGAGGAAGCTAGCGTGTTTTATGCGACACTGGGAACCCTGGGTGAGTCTGCTCTATGTTGACATGTATATGTGAGTTGAGTGATGCGGGTGCATGATAAGTTGTGAAGAGTCATTTGTGAGTTTCCACAATTTAGTGAACTCTATCATTTGGCTCATGTATGGATGGAAGCATGAATGGGTTTAATTTTATTAAACAAATTATTGTAATGTATCTATTTTAACTTATTTATTTATTTCATTCTATCTATTTACTTAAATTTATCTTTGGATGTATCTTATATATTACATATTTTCCCTCACTTTCCCTCTTCTTTTTTTCTTTCCTTCTTTCAAATCGCGTAAATAATAATATACCGGTCGTTAAACGAGAATTTCTAACTCGAGTTCATGCGTCGTTTTTACGGATTCGTTCTCCTCTTACTCTGATCTTATTTTTCCGATAATTATAAATATAATGTAAAAGATAAAACTACCTATAACGACTTTGGCTTAAAAATGTACCATTCGTGATAGTGTCACTTTATTATTAACTGCTCGAAACGAAATTTTCAGTTACTATTGTTCGTAATTTTGTCGGTCTCGTAGATCACTATTTTCGGAACATTTTATCATAAAATCCTGCAACACGATGAAATCATTATAAACCTCACTTTAAAATTTTCATATAATTTAGTCGGAAACTACAAAAAAATACAATTTAATATATTGCTTAAATAGTAAAAGGAGGGAAAAGCGTCGTTGCTCGGAAGGCACGCCGACGGGGGAATGAATGATAATTTGGCACCGCGTTCGAATTAAAACTATTTCTAAATCATTGATTGTGTGTCTTACAGCAGCCGGCTGCCTAAGACCTATAAATTTACAACTGATAAACAAATTACTTATGGTCGCATCACCTACCACGGTGAATCCTGACCTCATACCCATCTTACTAACCCCTCAAAACTCATGTGATACTTTGTCGGAGACGCAGTCGATTTGGCGGTCCCATCACTCAAGTATCGGCTAACATTCCCATCCACTTCCCCGTGTCTTACCACTGGTCGTGGCCGGCGTCGGTATTGATTAGCACGATAGGGACCTTTGAAAATTGCGAAGGGGTGATGATTGGTTCCTACTTTTCATCTGTGGTCCACGGAGCAATGATTGGGGGTCCTGGTCAATAACGAAGTAGCAGCTACGGGTAGACACCAATGCTATGCTATGCTATGCTATTTGAATAATTTTAAAAATACAGTGCAAATCTCTACAAAATTTCACGTCATTTGATATTGCAAATTATGAAAATTTTGCGTTTTCGAAAAAAAAACATATTTTGTGACAATTTCAGCATTTAAGTATTGCATTTCAATTTCAATATAGTGAAAATGTATACAAAATTTTGCGTTGTTGATAACTATAATGCAAACTGTGAAAAAAATGTATTTTCAAAAAATTACGGTATATATATTAAAATTATAAAATTTTGAACAAAAAACCCTAATAAAATGAAAATTAATACCAAATGTCATGTCGTTTGACACCTATATTTAAAATTATGAACCTTGAGGTACATTAAAAACGCTAATTTAGTGAAAATCTTTACACAATTTTGCGTCGTTTGAACAACATAATGCAAATTACAGAAAAACCACATTTTCAAAAAAGCGGGATTTTATAAATTGTTTTGAGTATTTAAGTTTTAAAACTTGCTACATTTTCTAAAATTGTAAGAATTCCACTGAAAATGCCACACTTGAATAAAAAAAAAATTCTACACAATTATATTTTATTACCAAATTCGGTAGTTGAAAAATCGGTAAACCATCTGTCAAAATGAACTAAATTTTATCAAAAATCTGCTATACAATGAACAATAATGAATAATGCATTTCCGAAATTCGGGAAGTTTTTCCCTAATTCGGTAATTTTCAGTTTACCGAACTGTTCGGCAGTTGAAATTTCGGTAATTTTTACCGAATTCGGTAAAACAAATCTGAGTGTGTATATTCTAGGAATTTTGCATCCTTTGCTTATTAAGTAATGAAAAAAGAAACAATTACTAAATAAGAATAAAGGAATTTTGTACCTACTTTTTCATTTCAGTACAAGAAATATGAAGATATTTTTGAATGCTATTTGAGTAATCCCTCAATATTCGAAGTATATTATTTGTATTTTGTTTTGTATTCAATCCCTAATTGCAAGAAACATTCTGAATCGAATTAGTTTTCTTAAACGTATTAACAAATTAATATTTTGAAAAAACGAAAATTGTATAACTTTTGAAACTCTTAAAAATATGAATAAGAATTTATCGAAATGCTTTAAGACGACAAGCTCAGATTTGGATTAGACTTTATACATCTAGGATATTTACGTCATCCTGTTTTACAGTTCATGTCAACTCCCGAATTGTGGAATATTAAAAAAAATGAAGATTGATCAGTTTCTTTAAAATTATGCAGCAAAAAACTTCAATTTATTAAAACCGAGATACTGAGTCACCCTGATTTACAAAATCTTTGAATAAAATATAATAATATTCTTTAATCAAATTTCATGTGTTTGTCGTCCTGTCTTTAATCAAATATTTCAAAATATTCAATAAATTTGAACATTGCTCTTGAAAAACAAGAAAGCGTTCGAAAATGTATTCCGATTGGTTTATTATAATTGCATTTTTTAGTATGAAAATCAAATTCTAATGCTCACTTTTCATCCCTGTTATTGCTTTTTTTTTTAATATTTTTGAAAAAAAATATTTTGAATTTTTCAAAAAGAATAAACATTTAGGGGAACAGCATCTAATTCCAGCGTGCCTCTAATGTTGGCAGGTCAGAACTTTGACATTCAATTAAACCTAATTAAAAGCGTTTTCAACTGAAATCGAGTGATAAATAGCTTAATAAGAAGTGAGCAAGCAAGTTTCTATCAAAAGTTTTGAAAAATAGTTGTTGAAATAGTGAAAATCAGCAGCGAGCGAGCGAGTGCCTAACCTGCCAAACATACGAGAATTTCCCCTAGTTTAACATTTTGATTATTTAGAAGTTTGTTTCGTAAGAATAATTTTGGTTCATTTTATTTGTATCATATAATTCTATTTTTCAACCCTCTACAACCCAAACCCGCCTTTAGACGGGCTTCGATTTAAAAAAAAAAATCGCCGAAAATCCATTTTCAACCAATTTTTGATCTTTAAAAAGCATTCAAAAGAAGAAATCTTAAAATTTTAGAAAATCTATGAGTTGGAAGTTTTACTTGTTTTATGAGACTTTGCCAATGTTTTTTTAAATGTATTTTTTTAGGGGTCAACTATGCCAGTGTTTTTTACTAACATTTCCTACATTTTAAGTTAAAAGAAGTATGCAGTAATTTTTGTAGTGTCATAGACTATGCCTCTACGCATTTTTTTTAGTTTTTTTAGTTTTTAGCAGAAAATGTGAAAAACATGAAAAAAAGTGAAAAGCGACTGTAAAAACATGATAAAATTAGATAAGCAAAATGTAATGATAGGAGATGGTAGAATAGGCCAAATACTACCAAAAACAAACGTAAACTAAACACGATAAATGCAAATTAAAATACTAAAAATGAACCAAGAAAAACATAAAACAAGAGAAGTTAAGTTTTTCGTCGAACAAAAGTAGCTCGAAATGACCTCCTGAACAAGGGAAAAATAAAAAAAATGAAAGGAAAAATTTGGGCAGTACAGCGTTAAGAGGAGAAATATAGTGATCCTAGCCGAAAAGACCGAAATAGGGTGGTCCAAAAATTATGCTTTAAACATTTTGCGCAACAACCACATTTTTTCTAATTTAAGGTCGCCGTTTTGCAGATTTTTGATAATTAAATGATCCTTCCAGTTAAAATACAAAAAAAAATACAAAAGACATCATTATTTGATGATTTCAAGATTTTGATCCTACCGTGGAAAATATTTATTTTCGAACAGTTTAAAATATTTTCAAGATTAAGATAAGAATTAAAAAAACAAATATCGAATTTGGGTACATCAATCGAACTCAAATTTTCAAAGCACATTCCAAGCACATTATGCTAAATATTTTCGAGAATTCTTGAAGATTTAAAGTTTATTATCAAATTGAAAATGAAAATCTTATTTAAAAATTATGTACCCATATATTTTTTAAGCATTTACATTTTGTTTAATGGTTTCCATGGATTTAAGAAATATTTTAAGAAACGTGAATCTAAATACAAATCTGACGCGGTATATTGAATGTTCAACAAAACATAAAAAAATCAGCTTACGATATCACATTAGGAAGGCATCACACTTTCTCATGCATTCTCAACCTGTATAAAACAATCATCGCGGAACGTAATTAATGTTAACAATTTCATTCCTTATTATTAGTGACAATCCGGGGTTGTGTGTGTGATGCTGAAAAGAGGGGATGATTTCGGACTTTCCACCGTCCAAATGGTGGCACATAAACGGTTAAAGGACTGCTGTTAAACCAAACGGGACTCTCTCTTGGGCGAACTCCACGCAAGTACTACAAAAGATGATTTGAATGAGTCGAAGGAGGGGGGGGGGGGAAGTAATGACAAAATTTTCCAAAAATATAGTTATAGAGGACAGTTGAGAGGGGTAGGCAGGGAGAAAAAAGGGGTCATCAGCTCCAGAGATTATACACTTACGGCCACGGTTGATCCGTTTTTGCCCACTCCGCCGGCCTGTATCACCGCAAAGAACTGCAGCAAGGCCCAGCTGCCGCAGACGATCGTCATCACGGACATTGAGTTCCACAGCTCGAAGTCGCCCACAATCTACGGGGTGGGGTGTTTTTTTTTTTTTTAAGGTGAGGGGGTAGGAGATAGCAGTACCAAGATATTGGAGCAAGGGGTGGGTTGGGGTGGTGTTTTTTGTTTGTTGGTGAAACAATGCAAAAGAGATTCATATGGTTAGGTGCTTAACAATGAAACTTTGATGAAAATTTAGGTATTTGCTTATTATTAATATTTTTATGAAAACTTCTAAAAACTAAATTTCAGGGACGCATTCTCGGTTATTCACTGGTAACGAAACGTAACGCAATCACTAAGGCAGAACTAAACTAAAGAACACTCTTTGCTGTGGATAAAGTTGTTTCTTTCAGGGGCAAGTGTTTTCGTGTAAATTCATTTGAAATTCAAATGTTTACACTGTGTTTTCCCCACCTTTGGTAGCCATCACAGGCCAGCCACCATGATAAGACTCTGAAGGACAGAAATACTGCGAAAGTGTGCCGCGGCTGACCTTTGACGCGGACCGATATTGCCTTGCGGTAGGAATCGACAACAAAGGTAATTCACGCTTAGGAGGAAGAAGAAAGTGCTGTGAATTGATCATATTTAAAATATCTCAATGAAATAATATCACACTAAACTTTCAAATTTCTTCATGAAAAAATAAGTATTTCAAAACATATAAAATAAAAGATTTTTTGATTTCGTACTGCGAATGTTAACTAGAGAGTATTGTCACATATTCTTTATTCAATTCTGTAAAAATATCAATTTTTGACAAGGCAAATATTTTTCAAAGCCGGATAGTTTACCAAATTTTATGGATTTGAACGATTTTTTATACTGATAAACAAATCGGCAAAACTGAAAATCATCGCTTATTTCAAAATTTAAATTGAGCAAGGAATTTCTGATCGAATTGGCATCCTCAAAAAAAATGAGATTTAGACTTTTCAGGAAAAAAATGGATACAAAATTTCCGATTTTTATAATTATTTTTATTTATTAAAAATTATTTTTTTTGATTTTTGATTTTTTTAAATGTTTCAAGGGAAAAAGGTATTCTCTGCGTTTGAGTTTAGGATGGTGCAAAATCTGGTACCAAAGTCATGATTCCTTGAAAAAACTGATTTTTGGAAAAAAAAGATTTAAAGAAAAAAATGATTTAAAAAAAATAGATTTTTAGAAAAAAAAAATTAGAAGAAAAAAATCTTACATGTTGACTAACAAAATTTCCAAAAAAAGTTTTCACTGTAAACTCAAATTTGTAGTCGAAAATTACCATACACACTTTATGATGATTTCCGCCGTTTACAGGTTATAGGAGTTTTAAGGCAATATAAAAAAATAATGAAAAAAACATTTTCGGAAAGCTGCGAAAATTTCCAAAAAAAAATTGTTTGCTTGATTTTTATCATCAGACTGCTGGTTGTTTGGATATAGAATTTTAAAGCTTGAACTATCGAAAAATTGGTGGTTTCAATATTCGATTGAAAAATTGCTTTAAAATGTTGGTAAGTTGGTTATAGTTGATTAGACCAGTATTTCCATTAAATTTTTAAAGTTTAAAAAAAATTTGCCTCCGACATAAACTTTGAAAAATATTTGCAACGGCCTAATTAGCTTTCATTTTTCAACTTACGTTTTTTGGAAAACTGTTGGTTTGATTTTCAATGATAAGAAATGAAATTTTTGTGAAATTTGCTCCTTTTTTAATTTTTTGTAAATGTTTAAAAATGCTACACTGATTCTAAAATTTCAGAATTATTTCTATACAGCAATTCCCCACGAAAACAGCATGGAAAAAACAAAAGTGCTCGGATCGGACCCTGACCGAAATAATTAGACCCGTATTTTTTGTTTGGCCATTAGGGTGACCTACGCTGTTTTAGGGTGGTCTGAAAAATGGCCATTTTCGTCGATTTTCGCAAAAACCACTTTTTTCAAAAAATCATAACTCCTCGCCATTTCAACCGATTTCAATTGTCTTATACGCAAATGAAAGGTGATAAGTTGGCCTTTCAAAGAAAAATAATAAAAAGTTTAAAAAATCTAGCCTAACATATAAAAAGGTCGAATGAAACTTTAAAATGCCGTTTCAATGGTGTCTGGACCAAAGAGCCCATGTCTGGAAATATTTTTATCGGTTTCCCCGGACATTTTTACATAACATACTAAAAAATGGGAGGAGTTCATTAACAGGATTCTGAGATATGATTTTTTGAAAATAAAATCCGTGTTTTTCGACGCGCCGCGCGCAAAAACACGAAAATGACAAAATCGGCAAAAAATCAACTTTTTCCACTAAAACTGCGATAGGAGAAAGTGGGGCAAGTGTAACAAGCTAAGGAAATGCTCGTTATAACCCATTAAAAACGTGAAAAAATTGTCGGATTTTTTTATAATCATCTTATTCCAGGTCTTGACTAAGACTTTGATAGAACAGGTTTTTAAAAAATCCAGTTTTTGACTGTAAAAAACTGATTTTAAAATTTTTGATTTTCCATGCGTTCTACTCAACTAGTGGGGCAAGACGAACTACCCGTTGGGGCAAGAGGAACAATGCATGAAACAACATGCTAATTTGCTAACAATTGAACTGTTATCACTTAGATACATCAGATTACAATGTATTTGAAACGTTTCTTTCATTTTTAGATTAAAAAATAATATTTTACTAAAATTTTTATCGTTTTTACAAAAAAAAATATTACTTAGATGATAAATAGTAAATTTTCATGATATCACTATATTTTGTTTGGAAATTTTTGTTAACAATTATTCATCAGTTTTTAAGTACTTTTAAGTATTTCTTTCCCAATAAAATATGTTGTTGCAGCAATTCGTATTTTTTCCATACTAAAAATCTATATGGTACACTTGCCCCACCTGAACAAGATTTTTTTAAAGGTCTCAACAAAAATAACCAAAAATTAAATCATACTTTGTAATAGGTGCAAGTCATTGGTAGGGACACTACTGATCTAGGAAAAATTGCATTTTGAAAAAAATTGCCATAAAACGAATCCTATGCCTTATTTTGTACTTTCCAAAAATTATAAGAAAACAAAGGTTTTGAAAAAACTTCATTAAATCTTATGCTCCGTGGCGTTTACGTCGTTTTGGCGGTTATGTGGTAGTTGACTCAGCTAATTGCATTGCTAGCAACAATTCCTCATACTGGAAATAATCAAAATTGTAAAAATTACGGCCGTACGAGCGATTGTTCCTCTTGCCCCATATGGTCGTCTTGCCCCACCTTCCCCTAACTTAAAAATTTCAGCGATGACCAATACATGTCTATGTACCAACATTTTCGTAATTGAAAGACGCAACTTTTAGTACCCAGACATCATCGCTGAAATTTTTAAGTTATCGCAGTCGATAAAAATATTTCCAGACATAAGCTCTTTGGTCCAGACACCGTCAAAACGGCATTTTAATGTTTCATTCGACCTTTTCATATGTTAGGCTAGATTTTCGAAACTTCTTATTATTTTTCTTTGAAAGGTCAACTTATCACCTTTCATTTGCGTATAAGACAATTGAAATCGGTTGAAATGGCGAGGAGTTATGATTTTTTGAAAAAAGTGGTTTTTGCGAAAATCGACGAAAATGGCCATTTTTCAGACCACCTAAGACGGCGTAGGTCACCCTAATGGCCAAACAAAAAAATACGGGTCTAATTATTTCGGCCAGGGAACCCCCAGAAAGCCCGATCCGAGCACTTTTGTTTTTTTCCATGCTGTTTTCGTGGGGAATTGCTGTATAGAAAAGTAGGGAAAATTGAAGGAAATATTCTAAGCTATTCGAAAATAAATGTTCGAAAAAAAAATCAACCTAAAATGCCTATAACTAAAACACGGTGCACTTCATAAAACAAAATAAGAAAAAAAACTGATTTTTTAAATTTCTATTGACAATTTTTATTCACATTTTTTTTACAAAAATTCGATACCAAATTAGCACCATCCACTCAAGCGCAAAAGATGCATTTTAAGTTAACTTAAATATAACAAGAAATTGAAAAATTGAAAATTACTTATTTTCAGAATCCAACTTCAAGTGATGAAAATGTAATTTAAAAAAATTGCAATTTTTTCAGTGTATCTATTATATTCTGAAAAGTTCAGATCCAATCTAGATTATTGCCGAAGGTGTCAAATTAATCAGCACTGCTCTTTTTTAGATAGAGATTTTTAATTCTAGATAGAGCCAAACTTATGGAACATTAGACGAGCTTTCCGGTAAAAATATTTACGAGACAAAAAAAAACAGTTTTATTGAATGATTTTTGTTGAGAGACATACCATCCTGCATTTTTCGTCAGTCTCTTGACAACATTTAAGGCTATTTCCTCAAAAATTTAGAACGAAAAAAAATCGTGACATCACCTTTAAATTTAAGTTTTAGACATAAAAATCAAAAAAAAAAAATCATAGATGTGGCGTGTATTTTTGTTTCAGTGTATTTTTTCAAAAGGCCCGTCCAATTTACTAAAAGTTTGTCTTTGACCACTTTTTGATACGACGCAACGGCTTCGAAATACAGTAATTTTTATATTACAAAATACATTTTTTTTAAATACCTTACGCCCTTTTCAAATGTTATTTTCGAGTACTATTGGCTCCATATTAACAAAAATGGCTTATATAGGCCTAGGAAAACATGTCTACAATGTTTTATTGAAATCGGAGAAGGTCGGGTACAAAAGTACCGGAAAGAATCCTGATTTGAGCTGGAATTGATCACATAATAAAACTAATGCTGATATTTTATATGTAGAAAATATTCTGTGAACTCTTTTCTACATGCTAGATCAATCGACAAAGTCTATAAACGCTTTATCGAACAAAAGGATTTATTTTTTTCATAATCTCTAAACAATTCAGTAAGTTTTTGGTAATATTTTACAAATTATGCAATATGAAATGCTCAAATTTGTATTCCGGTAATACTTTCATGTACAATCAGTTGTTCAATAAAAAGTTGTTTTTTCATTTGTTTAGAAAATTATTTACTTTAGGGATTAATTTTTGCAAGCATTGAATTTTTTGAAATTGCATTTTCAATTCTCAAAAACAAATTGAGTGCAACATTTTTTTGGAAATTAAATTAATTAATTGCCATCTTGAAACGGTTTTTCAAAAGACCGGAGTTTAAAAAAGAACCGCGGTTTTTTGCCCACCTCTAATTCTAGAGAATTACTCAATTAACGATTTCGGTGAAAAATTTATTTACGGTAAACTCGCTTAATTTTTTCATTAAATTTTTTTTAACTAACTATGTACACAATTTGACAGAATACTTCTAAATCTGTATACAATTTTACAGAAATTTTAGTATTTTTGACAAGTTTAAGATTTTTTCTATATCTTTAATTTTTAAACATGTTGAAAATCTCTCAACTTCATATTAGGCACAGGAAATTTATTAAATACACTAAAGAAATGGTTTTCAATCACTCTTGAAAGTTTCATAAAGATATTTAATGTTTAATGTGAGTAACAGACGATTTTTGCTAGAAATTTGACCATGAGCAAAACAAACTTTTTTTTTATCGAAACGCCGAGTTGATTTACGGTTGTCACGATATCTCGAGATTCTATGAACCAAATAATCTGAAATTTGAGGTGATAATACTCAAGATTCTGGGTGCAAGACGAAGCTCGCTTTGTGAAATTTTGTTATTTAAAATAATACAAAAATCAAAAACTTATGAAAAACATGGAAAAATAACTTTTTTTCCATATAAACTTTTTGGAAATCGGCCTTCGTCATGCACACGAGACCAGTTTAACGAATTTCCACAAAAGAAAATTGAGCCGATTTGATCAAAGCTGTGTTGATACATCATTTTTTGAAACTGCTAACTTCCTAGCTATACAAACATGTCTTCATTTTTTTTATGTTGAAAATGTATAGTTTTTTGCCATGAAAGCTGATTTGAAATCAAGCTTGTGCATAACATCCCTTTGAAATTATTGCCGATTTACATGTATGTAAGCCCTTAATTTTTTTTAACAATAATTGAAATAAGTGTATAGAAAATTCCAAACGCAGTTATTACCAAACTATTAACGAATTAGAATAATTTTTTTAGTTTCCAGTTAACCTCTTGTTCAGCACTTGCAGAATCGATAATTGAATTGAATTCAGGAAAAATCTAAAAATGTAGAGAATTGTGTCAAAATTGAGAATGTTGGTAAATATTTTAAAAGCCCAAATATTCTAATATCAAAACGAACAAATTTCTTCTTCCTCCTTCACGCACACGCTATCAAGCACCACATCGCCCAGCAGTGATTTCTTGCCCAACCAAAATAACCGAAATAACAACAACAGAACACGCTGCGGCTGCTGTTGATTAGATTATAACGAAAAAAACGCGATAATATGTAGGTCACCACACCGCGTGCGTGTCTTCCCCGTGAGACGCAATAACAAGTCTCCGCGCGCCAAATATTTCGCAGAGTATCATAACACAATTTACATAGTAGCGTTGTCACAAGAGGAGTTATCTATAGCATTCGCACAAACTGGGCCCCCCGACGACGACGACGGATGAAACGACGACTAGGACAACAATCATTGACGAGGAAGATGACCGAGACCGTGATATGTTTGCTTTAGTGGCTTAGTAGGGTAGTTGGCCTATTGGTGGAAATTTTTTGGGGAACCTTTTTTTGTAATTTTTAGAAATTAAAAACCCACCTTCTTGATTTCAATGACAAGCTTGTCAAAGAAGTGAGTAGCTAGATATTTGCTGATAAGCACGTCTTACATCTAGTTGCTTTTCTATTCTTTACACAATGATTCTTTCAACTCTGAATTTGATTATATGCAGTATTGTAGCAGGTATAAAGGAGGTATTAGACTATGACAAACAAACAAACTCGCACTTTTTCGTGTTTGACAGTTTGTCAAACTCGCAATCTGTCAAACTGTCAAAGAGTGCGAGTTTTTTGTTCGTCATAGTCTAATACCTCCTTAAGTTGTGCTTGAGTGAGATTTCTTTTTC